>NW_012115378.1:3564352-3673518 GCF_000951035.1 Colobus angolensis palliatus
ATAATAAAAACAAAGTTTTAAATTAAAAAAAAAAAAAAAAAAGACTTGTTTTGTGACTGAGCATATGGTCTATTCTTGAGAATGTCCCAGGAACTGAGGAGAAATAAGTGCATTCTATAGCCACTGGATGAAACATTCTGTAAATATCTGTTAGATCTATTTGGTCTATAGTGCAGATAGAGTTCATTGTTGCCTTGTTGATTTTATATTGGGAAGTTCTGTTCAATGCTGAAAGTGGAGTGTTAAATTCTCCAACTATTATTATATTGGGGTCCATCTCTGTCTTTAGCTCTAATAATATTTTCTGAATGTATATGGTTAGCTCTAATAATATTTTCTTTATGTATATAGGTGCTCCAGTGTTGAGTGCATATATATTTATAATTGTTATATTCTTTTCCTGAATTGATCTCTTTATCATTTTGTAGTGACTTTTTTGTCTCTTCTTATAGTTTTTGTTTTGAAATATATTTTGTCTGATATAAGTGCAGCTACTTCTGCTGTTTTGAAATTCTCATTGGCATGAAATATCTTCTTTAATCCCTTTATTTTCAGTCTGTGTGTCTTTATAGGTGAAGTGTATTCCTTGTAGGGAACAGATTATTGGGTCTTGTCCTTGTATTCATTCAGCCACTCTATGTCTTTTGATTGGAGAGTTAGTCCATTTACATTCAGTTATTATTAATAAGTAAGGACTTTTGCTCCTGCCATATTGTTACTTGTTTTCTGGTTGTTTTGTGGTTTGTCTTCCTTATTTCCTTCGATCCTATCTTCCTTTTTGTGGAGGTGATTTTCTCTGGTGGTAGAATTTAATTTCTTGCTTTTTATTTTTTAAGCATCCATTGTATGTTTTTTCATTGCTGATTACCATGAGGCTTGTAAATACTACATTATACCCCATGATTTTAAATTGATGACAGCTGAACACAGATTGTAAACAAACAAGCAAACAAGTAAAAAGAAAACTAATAAAAACTCTACTCTTTCACTCATCCCCATTCTGTTTACCTTTTATTCTATTTATATCTTATTGTACTCTCTGTGCCTTATAAAGTTGCTTTAGTTATTATTTTTGGTTGATTTATCATTTAGTCATTCTACTTAAGAGTAGTTTACCCACTACAATTACAGTGTTGTAATAGTTATGTCTTTCTGTGTACTTACTATTACCAGTGAGTTGTGTACCCTCAGATGATTTCTTACTGCTCGTTAACATTCTTTTCCTTCTGATTGAATAACTCCCTTTAGCATTTCTCATAAGACATGTCTAGTGTTGATGAAATCCATCAGCTCTTGTTTGTCTGGAAGAGACTTTATTTTTCCCTCATGTTTCAAGGATATTTTCACTGAATATATTATTCTAGGTTAATATTTTTCGGCCAGCACTTTAAATATGTCATACCACTCTCTCATGGCCTTTAAGGTTTGCTCTGAAAAGTGTGCTGCCAGATATATTGGAGCTCCATTGTATGGCACTTGTTTCCTTTTTCTTGCTGCTTTTCCTTTCTTTATTCTTGACCTTTAAGAGTTTGGTTATTAAAAACCTTTAAGTATTCTTCTTTGGGTTAAACCTGCTCAGTGTTCCATAAACTACTTGTACTTAAATATTTATATCTTTCTGTAGGATTGGGAAGTTATGTGTTATCCCTTTGAATAAATTTTCTACCCCTATCTCTTTCTTTATTTCGTTTTTAAGGTCAATAACTTAGATTTTCCCTTTTGAAGTTATTTTCTAGATCTTGTAGGTATGCTTTATTCTTTTTCTTTTGTCTCTTGTGACTGTGTATTTTCAAGCAGACTGTCTTCAGGCTCACTAATACTATATTCTGCTTGATCAATTCTGCTGGTGGGAGACTCTGATTCATTCTTCAGGTCTAGAATTTTTGCTTGATTTTTTAAAATTATTTCATTCTCTTTGTTAAATTTCATTCTCTTTGTTAAATTCTGAATTCCTCCTCTGTATTATCTTACATTTCTTTGAGTTTTCTTGAAACAGCTATTTTGAATTCTTTATCTGAAAGGTCACATATATCTGCTTCTCCACGATCAGCCCCTGGTTCCTTATTTAGTTCATTTGGTGAGGTCCTGTTTTCCTGAGCAGTCTTGATGCTTATGGATATTCATCAGAGTCTAAGCCTTAAAGTGTTAGATATTTATTGTAGTCTTTCCAGTCTGGGCTTGTTTATACCTGCCCTTCTTGGGAAGGCTTTCCAAGTTTTCAAAGGGTCTTGGGCATTGTGGTATAAGTTATATCTGCATTAGGGGCACTGCAAGCCCAGTAATGCTGTGATTTTTTCCAGACACATGGAGGTACTGCCATGGTGGCCTTAGATAATATCTGGAAAAATTATCTGGATTACCAGATTATTACCAGAGATTATTGTTCTCTTCCCTGACTTTCTCCCAAACTCTGTGCTGAGCCACCTGGAACTTGGGGTGGTTGGAGACATGCACCCCTGTAGCCAGCACCACTTGGACTCTGCTGAATCAGTCTTAAAGCTAGTACAGCACTGAGTTTGGCCCACGGCCCCCTGTAACCACTATCTGGCTACTGCTTATGTTTGCTCAAAGATCTAGGGCTCTACAATCAGCAGATGGTGAAACTAGTCAGTCTTATGTCCTCCCTTTTAGAGTGACAAGTTCCCCCAGGCCCCACATGTGCACAGAGATGCTCTCTGGGAGCTGGAACTGGAGTCAAACACCTTCAAAATCTACCTGGCACTGTATTCTATTGTGGCTAAGCTGGTGTGCAAACCACAATACAAAGTCCTTCCTGCTCTTCTCTCCCCTTTTCACATCAGAGGAGACTTTATCCATGGCCATCACTATCACAGATCGTGGTTGGGGGGTACTGCCAGACTACTGCCAATGTTCACTTAAGGCCCCAAAACTCTTCACTCAGTTTGTGGTGAATGCTTCCAGGCCTTAGATTCACCCTTCATGGCAGTGGGCTCCCCTCTGGCCCAGGGCAGGTCCATAAATGCTATCTAAGAGCCAAGGCCTAAAATGATAGATCCCAAGAGCTCATATGGTACTCTATTCCACTATGGCTGAGCTCGTACCTGAAGCCAGCATGTCTCAAAATCTCACTGAAAGCCCATGGCTTACTATCTGCAGTTATTGCTGCTTGCTCTTCAGGGTGCAAGAGCTCTTCAGTCAGCAGGTGATGAATCTTTCCAGGATTTCACCCTTCCTTTAAAGCAGTAGGTTCCCTTCTAGCCCATGCTATGTCTAGATATGTCTAGATACTAAGTCCTGGAATTGCGGCCTCGTAAGTCTGTCCGGCACCCTATCCTACTGTGGCTGAGCTGGTATCCAAGATGCAAGACAAAAACCCCTTTACTTTTCCTTTTGCTTTTCTCAAGCAGAAGGAGTCTCTCATCATAGCCCCCACAGCTGTGAATAGGCTGGGACTCATCTGAAGCCGGTCCATTTCAGAGTCTCATCCAAGGTCTGCGGTGTACTACCTGGGTATCACTGTTTGTTATTTAGGGCCCAAGGGCTCTTAATCAGCAGGTGATGAATCCTGCCAGTCCTGAGTTTTTTCTTTTCAAAAAAGTGGGTTTCCTTCTGGACCAGGGTGTATCTAGATATGTTGTCTAGGAGCTAGGGCCTGGAATAGCAACCTCGTAACTCTGCCTTATGCCTCTCCTACTGTGGCTAAGTTGGTATCCAAGATGTAAGAAAAAATCTTCTTTACTATTCCCTCTCTTCTTCTCAAGCAAAATGAAGGAATGCTGCCTGGGCTCGTGGAAGGGTGCAACCACTCCCTTGGCTGCCCTCACTGGTATCTCACTAGGTCTCATTTCCTCTTGTCCAATGGCTCTGAGCTGAGCTCAGTGCTAGAAGTTGCCTATGAATTGTAGTTATTGTGGCCTAGACAGCTTTTCAAGTTTATATGGAGCTCCAGAGCACTTTAGCCTGTGGTGGCCAAGGCTTGCCAAAACTCAAGTTCCACCTGCTGGGATGGGCTATTCCCCTCTGGCTAGGGCTATTCCAATTGTTCCCTCCATGGGCAGGCATTGGCTGAGTTCAGCAGTTTTACTTTCTGCTGTGACAGGACAGCACTAAGTTCAAAACAGCGTGCTGTAATTGCAGTGCTCTCTCTCTCTAACAAATGCATAGATTCTCTGTGACATGCAGCTGCTGCCAGGGGATGGGGGAGTTTGTCAGTGATATAAAACTGTCTTTCCTACCCTCTTCAGTGCCTCTTTCAGTGATATGATGTTAAAATCCAGTACTGTAATAGGTCACCTGATTTTTGGTTCTCATGAAGTTGCTTTTTTGTATAGACAGTTGTTGAATTTGGTGTTCCTGTGTTGGGGATGATTGGTGAAAGATTCTATTCTACCATCTTTCTCTGCCCTTCTTTATCCAACATGAATATATTTTGAGTTAATGATGCTGAGTCCTATTTAGAACCAATTAGTTATATAATATTTAAAGTTCACCTTAATATCAATGATCACATGAAATAGCCTATGAAAAAGCTAACGTGAACTGGTTTAACAGAGTTCTCATTTTATCTTTAATTTTTTGAAGTATGTATTTAGTTATTAATCTGATTCATTGCAACCAAATAATTTAAATTATGCATTTTTACAATTAAGCCTTTTAAAAATATGACCCTTTTATATTTCACATACAATAGTTAACAATCTTAATTTTTTAAAGAACAGTTCCGGTCCCAGTTAACTCATTTTTCCTTTCAGAAGACTCATAATCTCTACTTAATCTATGAATTAGTCAACAATGAGAGTTATTGAGTAGTTTGACATTCATAATATTTAACAGCCAGTAAGGGGCAAGAATTGACCAATTACCAAAAGCTTACATTTGAGCAGGATCCTGAGTAAACCCTCACGGGACAGAAATAAACGTTTAATTGCTGAATCAAAATGTGGTGCTGGGGGACCACAGCCATGTCTGAAATTGATACTGGGGGGCTTTGGACAATGTTATTTAGCTAGTCAGAAGTCTTTAAATATTTAACAATTGATATTGCTTTCCAAATATACATTTGTTAAATCCTAACCCAATAAAGGGTTAATCACTATTTTTATTTAAAGTGTCCACAATAAAAAATTTCAGTGGTGAAGCCAGTGATAGGTGATATCAATCCAATGACTCATTCACTATGTTAAAAATTTTGTAGCTACCATTTTGTTCTGCAATGGGGAAAGCGGGGAAAGCATATAGTCCTTCAATTCAGACTTGGCTATTAATTCTAGCTTTGCCACTTGAGTAAAGTGCCTTTTGTAAACAACGTTCCCATCATTGTTTATGTTTTACGAGGATTAAATGAAGACAGGAATCTAGAATCTTATTACATATTTAATGAATAGTAGCTGTATTTATTATAATAGTGAAGATTTTCCAGCTTTTGTTGAGATGTTTTTATTGCTCACTATACTGCTATTCATCTCTAATTGCTAGAAAGTTGCACCTTATTATAGTAGATTGTGCTTTTTTTGTTCAAAGTATTCATTATTCTTCCCCATGGAAGGAGTATTTATCTTCATCCATTTAATATCAAGCTTTACCATATGACTTGTTTTGGCCAGTAAAGTATGAACAAACATGCCATGTGCCACTTCCAGAGAATAACTCCAAGTGTCAAAATTCAAGTTTGCCTTTAAACATTTTCTCCTTACAAGATTATCAGTGTCTGAGATAGAAGCTTCTTTGCTGGCCTGGGTACTGGGATGAAGAACACATGGAGCAGACTGACCTACAGCGAATATATACTGTGAGTGAAACTTGTAATTTCATTTTTGTAAGCCACTGAGATTTAAACTTACAGATTACTATAACATAGCATTGCCTATTCTTGTTGATATGAAAATTGGTACCTAGGAGTGGGGTGCTGCCATAAGAAGCTTAAATTTTGTGACTTTGGTTACAGGATGTGGCAGTAGGTGGCAAGAAAACTGTGTTTAGAGGCTGGGAATATGTCAACTCACATTATGCAGATAAAATGCCTTTGGTAAAACAATCCACTGACATAACTTAGGAAGCAGATAATGTAGCCAAAGAGCCTGTACTTTAAGAATGGGTGGGGGAAATAATATTGATTGTGTGCTTTGGTCATTTGAAATAATCTACAAGAAAAAGGTGACCTTTAGAAAGAATTTGCCGCACTGAATATGAGGATGAAAGAAAACATGAACAGGCCACAAATTCTGGAACTTTGCATGGTAGAAGATTCAGCTTTTTCTCATGTCTAGCAAGTTTGGGTGTGGCTGCCAGGCCTTTTGTTAAAAACTTTATATTGATTCAGATAGCACCCAGCTAATTTTTTTAGTTGAAGAAAATGTCTCAGAACAAAGAGACTAAAGAATTGGCTCTCCAATGGACTACTAAGCTTACAACTAAGTCTAGAAAGAGCCATCTCTTGAAAAGAACTGTTGGTGTGGGTATTGGCACATGGAACAAACTCAAATAGATTAAAAGTTATTGTTTTCAAAGAGTGTTACTGCCAAAGAAATACCATCGTGGATAAAAATTGATAGTAATTGTTTGAGCCTTAAACTAACCTCAGGTCCCCAGTCTTCTCTGGGAACAAAATAAACTGAGAAAGCTATTTATTACTCATAGCTGTGGCCTATTCAGATGTAGCCAAGAGTGGAAAGGAAGGACCTCCCGGAGGGCAGATGAAGTGTTATAGAAAACAATGGACCAGGAAGCTGCTCCCCAAAACAAAAACTAAGGTCTAATCAAGGAACAATTTTCACAGGCTCCTACAACATGTGTACCTCAAGATTTCTGAATTATTCTGACCCAAAGACTGCTAGATGCCTCCCATTCTCCACTCTTCCATATAAGAACATTAACTATGATCACCCTGTATTGTTTGTTGGGTGTCAGAGGAGGATAGGAAGAATAGGGCAGATGGCTTGTCCTTTTAGTTAACAGGTCTTCAGCTTAAGCAGAATGGATGAGTAAGTTGAGGTATATTCATTAAAAAAAATATTTCACAGCAATGGAAAATAACCATTGCTAAAACTCAACAATGAGTAACTCATAATATTGTTAGGTCAAACAAAATTCCAAAGAATACATGCCATATAATTTCATTTACCTAAAATTTCAAAAAAACAAGCCAAGCTAACATACAGTGATGAAAGTCAGAATAACAATCTCCTTTGGAGGACTGTTGACTTGTAGAGGAAGTATGAGAGAGTCACTTGGGTGTTAAAAAAGTTTTATGTCTCGATCGGGTTTGTTTACGTGCATATAGATGTATGTATAATTCAAGCTGCACACTTAAATCTTGTACACTCTACCATATGTAAGATATGTCTCAATGATTTTTTTTAAGCTGTGTATATTTTTCTTGTCCTTTTATCCCCTAAGCCTCATGTCATTTAGAGGTTCAGTCTTTCTGAAATTCTTCTTATAAGTTCACCAAAACTTTTTATTTTACTTTAACATTTTTGCAACATTTTCATCATCTTTCCTGTCTTTTTAACATGAATTCATCTTAATGCTCCAAATGCAATATATCTGGTTTCCTTAGACAAGCACACTTGTTTCCCTTATATTGGAACTAGTTCTTCATGTCAGAATTTGCAGCATGGATAAGGATAAAGAGATCAAAGGGTAGCTCTAGCTGTGTGAAGCCCTAAACCAAGCCTGTTCTTATAGGGTGTCCTTACAGGGTAGGAGGCTTATGCCCTGGGGAAGATTCATCTGGTGAATCTAAGGAGCCATATCACTGGGTGCCAGAGCCAATTTTATAGTGAGTACTGCATGACTGAATGAGCATACTACAGAAATGGGAATCATCCTTAGTATCACCCAAAGAAAACACTCAGCTGTGCAGAAGTCTGCGCCACCAATAATGGAGGCTACCAGAGCAGAAGCTCCAGTAGTGTCTGAGAAAAAACAGCGATCATGACATTCCAACATGAAAGCAGCAGCAAAACCCTAGTATTTATGCACTGTATGTATTTCAGCTATGACATAGGCCTCCATCTTTGGTGGCAGAGAAAGAAGGTGAGTGGGAGCACATTCTAGGGTAACCAGAACCTGGCAGTGGTTAAGGAGTTCACCAGGCTGAAGGGTTGCTTTTGAGTTTCATTTCTAGGGATAAAGTGAAACAAATTGAGCTGAACTTTTGAATACAAGTAAGACTCCGGAGGGTTTTTTTTTTTTTTTTTGACATATATGAATTCTAGACAAAGGACATAAAGAGGAGAGGATGCATTTTCTGCTCAATTGTAAATTGAACCTTCTGAGTTTCATAAATAATTTTGGGCATATTAAGAATTATAGGCTGGGCATGGTGACTCATACCTGTAATCCCAGCAGTTTGGGAGGCTGAGGCAGAAGGATCACTTGAGGCCAGGTGTATTAGTCCATTTTCACACTGCTGATAAAGACATACCCAAGGCTGGGTAATTTACAAAGAAAAAGAGGTTTAATGGACTCACAGTTCCACATGGCTGGGGAGGCCTCACAATCATGGCAGAAGGCAAGAGGCAAATCTTACGTGGCGGCAGGCAAGAGAGAATGAGAGCGAAGTAAAAGGGGCAACCCCTTATAAAACCATCAGAACTCAAGAGACTTATTCACTACCACAGGAACAATATGGGGGAAACCACCCCCATGATTCAATTATCTCCCACTAGGTCCCTCCTGCAACATGTGGGAATTATGGCAGCTACAATTCAAGATGAGATTTGGTGGGGACACAGCCACACCATATCACCAGGAGTCAGGAATTCTAGACCAGTCCAGGCAACATAGTGAGACCCTCACTCAATTTAAAAAAAAGAAGAAAAAAGAATTACAGACTCTCTTTCTTATTCTTTCTCTATAGAATTATGCATGCCACCTTCTTCATAATAAAGGTAGTATCACAGAGTGGTTAAGAACCCAGGCTTTGGAATGAAACAGACCTAGAATCAATGCTGAGTTCTAATTATTACAAGCTAGGTATTCTTATTTAATGCCTCAGACTCTCAGTTTCCTGTATTATAAAATAACATGTGCATATTTAATGGCATAATTTATGTGAAGTACTTAGCAGATTGCCTGGCACATATTGTAAGTTCAATAAGTTATTATTATTCTTATTATTCCATGGAATATATATCTTCCATGGTATTTATTTTTTACTTTAACATGTATGTTTTCATGGTCTTACCATCAAGTTTCAGTTTATATATATCTTAATAATATTGACGAACATCTTTCCAGTTTTCATGCAGCACATATTGTATCTTGGCACAAAATATTCTAAATATTGTATATATTTTTGTGCTAGAGCATGCTTGATTTTTAAAATTTAAACTCAGAAAAAAACTACTTAGGTTTAAATGTTTAACATATTCTTTGATAATAAAATATTTACTGGTATTAAAAAACAAGAGTAGTTTATCAAAACAATTTAGAATGGTAATAAAAATGAAGATCACTTTCTAAAGAAAGTAGTATGTCTTTAATTCCTCATGTGTTTACATTAATGTTTATAGAGGATTTTTGTGTAATAAAATCTTTGTTAATACTTTGAAATCAAATATCCATAAATAAAAGGAAAAGGAGATAGGATCTCAATATACTAGGTATTTAATAAATATTGATAAATGAGTAAATGAAAGAGCCCACAAATGCATAGCTTTTTGTTCAATAGGTAAAATGTATAAATATAAAACAATAAACATGATAAAACAATGTATATCATGAAATACTAATGATTAATCCTGGCACTTATTGTTTAAAAATTTCAAGTGCCACTGTGTTCTCAAGGACAAACCATATATATATAAAGTAATTGCCATTCTGATATCATAGAAAGACTATACTAATCAATGTATACTAAACCAATATTTGAGTAACATTCAGGACTATGTTTCTCATGAAATCTGTTATATCAATTGATATTGGATAAAGTTCAAGCACCTTCTCAGGGGTTGAAATCTGGATGAAGGATGGAAACAAAGATGTTGGCGGGGCATGGTGGCTCATGCCTATAATCCCAGCACTTTGGGAGGCTGAGGTGGGTGGATCACCTGATGACAGGAGTTTGAGGCCAGCCTGGCAAACGTGGTGAAACTCCATCTCTACTAAAAATACAAAAATTAGCCGGACGTGGTGGCACACGGCTGTAATCCCAGCTACTCAGGAGGCTGAGGCAGGAGAGTTGCTTGATCCTGAGAGGCAGAGGTTGCAGAGAGCCGAGATCACACCATTGTACCCCAGCCTGGGCAACAAGAGCAAAACTCCATCTCAAAAAACAAAACAAAACAAAACAAACAAACAAACAAAAACAAAGATGTTAATAAATGGCAAGGTACCAAGTTAATGGTGGTGGTGAGTGATATGAGTTTTATAGCCTACCTTATTTAACATCTCTATTAATTGTAGGAGTAGCAGCTTGTAACAAAACTTGCAGAAGATCACACATTAGGAAATACCACAAGCACCACCAAAAACCAAGAAGTAATGGTAGATGTAAAGACATTTAAAAACAAAAACTGCCATTAAATATACTGAAAGAAGATGTATCAGTAATAGTGAAGATTTCAAACTCTACTGTTCTATTTTCTGAGTTTCTAAGGCAGAAAACTAAATAAGCATCTAAAAACATAAATGCAGTCTTTGAGGTTAATGATTATTTTTTTCTAAGTTATTTTTATGCATTATCCTAAGCTATTTGTAAGCATTTTTTTAGAGCTCATCACTGTCATGGAGATACTAAAAGCCATGTTTAGAGAGCAAATTTCACTGTGTTTGTCTGAATAGGATACTAATTTAGATGTTCCTGGTCCATATCCTGTATCTCTACACATGAGTCCTTGTTTTGTGATAGAAACAGTCATTCCAAGTTACCAAAAAAAAAAAAAAAATGGGACTATGGCCATGAACAGCAATCCACAGGGCAGAATTTCTACCACTTTTGTCTTCTCATGCCACAAACTGCCTGTCTGAACTGTTAGGTATTATGCAATCTCTGACATGCTTGATGCTCAACTTCTCTTCCTCCTATCACCTGTTGCTGAATGATTTTTGGTCCTTTCATTTTCCTCTGGAGGTTCTCTCTAGTCTTAGCATCCCAGCTGTCTCATTTAGATTGTTCAAGAGGACTAATGCCCCATCTGATAACTGACAAATGCCACTGCCACTGTTTGGAAAATCTATTGTTGTCTCAAAGTCAACGTTTCTAAAGAGAATTCATTATCTTTTGTTGTTGTTGATGATCCCTAAGAAGGTTCCTCTAGTGACTTTTCTGTCTGTCAGTGGTGACAGATTTCACCCAGGCCAATAGGAATGGAAACTAGAGTTGTCTTTGGCTTTTCTATATTCATGACCTTCTGTATTCTATTGTTCACATAGTCTCTTTGAGTCTTCACTCCAAATTCACATTAATCTTCTCTTTCCATTCACATTTTTACTTTTCTTGCCTAGGCCCATATAGTTTCTATTTGTATGATTATAATAGCCTTGTGGGGCAAATAAAATAAAAATAATGGGTTTAATGATACTATAAAAGTAAGCACATATAACTAAAGGAAAAAGATTGTCACCATGTCACCCTTCCATAAAAGAATACCCAAATGCTCAGGGATAGGGAAAAACAAACAAACAAACAAACAAACAGGCAAACAAACAAACCAAGGTCAATTTAATACAACCTAGATATACCTGGGGTGCATAAGCTTTTACTGGAAGTGAAGGTCTGGTTTTTCATGGTTTTGACCATGTATCATTATGTATCCTTGGGTGAAGACCAATCAGCATTAAGATTATTACTAAAGAAGAGCAGCGCTGGGTTCACATAAATATATGGTAAAAACATGTTTAAATAAGGAGATATGCAGGTACTGAGGGCATCCCAGGGAGTGAGCACACTACTGTGATGGTGGCAACTTGGAAGAAGATGAGAGCAAAAGCAAGGGAAGTAGTGTTTAATTCATTTTCATCTTTTAAAATAATAGTAAATATGTATTAAGCCTTTAAAATATGTTGAGCAAAAATACAAATAATTATATGCATTTTGTCCTCACAACAGCCCCATGACATAGATATGTTTTAACTCCATTTTTATAATTGATGGGTGAGGATCCAAACGTATCACAAATGTGGACCCTTCTTTCTGTATCCATAACTACCACCACGGCCCAAGCTCCCATTCTCTCTCTTTGTAATGCTCTCCTAATCTGCCCCCCTGCACCCACTTTTGCCCTCATCAATCCTTCTTACTGAAGAATCTAGAATGATCTTTTAAAAATTTATATCATATCACATCATTCCTCTAATTTAAATCTTTCAGAGGCTTCCTCTATGGTCTGAATGTGTCCCTTCAAAATTGATATGTTGAAACCTAACCCCCAAAATGACAGTAATAATAGGTGTGGGCCTGTGGGAGGTGATTAGATCATGAAGACAGAGCCCTCATGAATAGTATTAATGCCCTTATAAAAGAGGCCCTAGGGAGATAGTTTGCCTTTTCCACCATGTGAGGACAAGGGAGAGAAGGTTCTATGAGGCACCCGCCCTCATTAGACACTGAATCTGTAGGCACATTATTCTTGGACGTCCCAGCCTCCAGAATTGTATCCCATAGGTTTTGGTAGGTTGTGTTTCCATTATCATTTGCTTCAAGAAATTTTCCAATTTCCTTCTTAATTTCTTCATCGACCCACTGGTTATTCAGGAACATATAAATGGTTGTTGTTTATAAGCCATCTAGTCTATGATATTTTGTTATTAGCAGCCTGAACAGACTAAGATACTTCCCACTGTATTTAGAATAAAATCTAAAGTTGCTCATAATTGGTACAAGACTGTGTGTGATCTGATGCCTGTTTCTTTCTCTTCCCACATTTCTGGTCAAACTTACATTCTTTACAATGCCTTTGCCACCTTGGCCTCAGGTTACTTCCTCTAACGTCCAGATTCTTCCTTCCTTGGAAATTTTGCCCAAATTATTCCCTTTGCCTCAAACATTTTTGTCCCAATCCTTTAGTTTGCTCATTTCTACTCATTCTTCAGGTTTTGGCTTAAATTTTACTTTCTCAGAATGCCCTTGTTTTGTTTTTCTTTCAAAAAGTGTTTTCCTTATTTGATTTTTAAATCCTGGTTTATTAAGGTATAATTGAAGTACAGTAAAATTTATGGTTGATGACATTTAGTAAATGTAAACTGTCATATAACCACCAGTAATCAAATATAGAATATTTTAGTTTATTTCAAATATTCTTTTGTTTCCCTTTGAAATCAGTTCCTTTTCCCAACTCCTAGCCCTTGGCAACCACTGATTTCTGTCCCTATAAATATGCCTTTTCCAGAATGTTATATAAATGGAAGCATACATAATATAACCTTTTATGTCTGGCTTGTTACTTGTCATAATTATTTTGAGATCCATCTATCTTGTTGCATGTGTGCATCATAACTTGTTTATCTGCTCACCAGTACATGGAAATTTGAGTTGTTTTCAGTTTTGAGCAATAATGAATAAAACCACCATACATAATTGGCACAGATTTTTATATGAATATATATTTCATTTTTCTTGGTAAGTAACTAGAAGGAAAATTATTTAGACATGTAAAATGTATATTTATTGTTATAAAAATTGCCAAACTGAGTGTTTGTGCCTTATTGCATTACATTAGAAATACGTGAGGGATCAGTTGCTGTTTACACTTGCCAGCATTTAATATTGTCAGTTTTTAAATCTTATTTTTATAGGTGTGTAATAAATATAGTTTTATTTTGCTTTATCTTGATGAGTAAAATTGAATATATTTTAATGTGTATATTTGCAATCCGTAACTCACCTTTGATAACCTATCTTCAAATATTTTGCCTACTTTTATTGAGTTGTGAAAAGTTCCTTGCATATTATGAATAAAAATTCTATATCAGATATATGTTTTGCAAATACTTATTCACAGCCTCTGAGTTATCCTTTTATTTTTGTGATTGTATTTACAAAAGCAGAAGTTTTACAGTTGAAAAATTCTATTTATCAGTCTTTTATAGTTCTTTTTATGATTTCCATTTTTGTACTTTTACATCACTAAAGGTCACAAAAAAGTATCTGCTCTGTATTTATTTTCTAAAATTTTATAGTCTTGGATTTATGATCCATTTTCAGTTGACTTTTGTATTTTAGCCTATGGATAGAGAATTTTTGGTACATAAATATTTATTGTTTTGGTTTTGAATAACTATATAATGTCTAAGTTAACAGGTGTGGACCTTTGGAGGGTGATTAAATCATGAAGGTAGAGCCCTCATGAATAGTAATAATGCCCTTATAAAAGAGGCCATAGAGAGATAGTTTGCCCTTTCCACCATGTTAGGACACAGGGAGAAAGCTCTATGTTCTGCATGTTTGGGGAACTCATGAATGAACTGCAGCTGACATATTCAAATCTCAGCTATACTCTTCAATGCCTATTCTGCCTTAGCTCTTGTTTAATCTACCTAAACATAATATTATGTCACTTCCTCACTGAAAACGTGAAGAGATGAATGCCCACAAAACGCAGTATTAACTCCTCAGTTTAGCTTTTAAGGTCCTTCATAATCTGGGCCTAACCTATATGATATAGTTTGGATATTGGTTTCCACACAAATCTCATGTTGAAATGTAAGCTCCAATGGTGGAAGTGAGGCCTGGTGGGAGAGGTTTGAGTCATGGAGGCAGATCCCTTATGGCTGTGGCTATCCTCACAATAGTGCATGGATTGTTACAATATCTTGTTGTTTAAAAGTCTGTGGCAACTCCCCACGTTTCTCTTGTTCCTGCTGTCACCATGTGCTACACAATCTCCTGCTTCATCTTACACCATGATTGTAAGCTTCCTGATATCTTCACCAGGGGCTGAGCATACGCTAGTCCCATGCTTCCTATAGAGCCTGCAGAATTATAAGCCAATTAGACTTCTTTTCTTTATAAATTACCCAACCTCAGATATTTCTTTATAGCAAGAAAAGAATGGCCTAACACTGAAAATTGGTGCCAAGAGTGGCATGCTGCTATAATGATACCTGAAAACGTGGAGGCAACTTTGAAATTGGGTAATAGGCAGGAGTTGGAAGAGATTGGAGGTCTCACGAGAAGACAGAAAGATGAGGAAAAGTTTGGAACTTCACAAAGTCTGGTTAAATGGTTATACCAATATGATGATATAGTGATATGGACAGTGAAGTCCACGCTGATGAGATCTCAGATGGAAATGAGGAACTTATCAGGGAGTGGATCAAAGGTCACTTGTGTTCTGTCTTAGCAAGGAGCTTGGCTGAATTCTGTTCATGCCCTACGGTTCTATGTAAATTTGAACTTTAGAGTGATGACGTAGAGTATAGCAGAAGTTCAAATTTGAACTTAAGAGTGATGAGATAGGATATCTCATTTATAAGCAACAAAGAAATTTATAAGCAGCAAAGCACTCAGAAATAGTGTGGCTGCTTCTAACAAGCTATGTTCAGATGTAAGAGTAAACAAATGACTTAAAGTTGACATTTATATTTAAAAAAGAAGCAGAACAAAAAAGTCTGGAAAATTTACAGCCTGGTTATGTAGCACATAAATAAAAAGCATTATCAGGAGAAGGATTCAAATAGGCTGCACAGCAACCACTTCCTAGGAAGATTTGCCCAACTAAAAAGGAGTCAGGTGCTGATAGCAAAGACAATGGGAAAAAGACCTTGAAAACTTTTCAGAGATCTTCAGGGCAGCCCCTCCCATCACAGACTCAGAGGTCTAGGAGGAAAGAATTGTTCTGGGGGCCAGGTCTGGGGCCCTGCAGCTTTGGGACACTGCTCCTTACATCCTGGCCACTCCAGTTCCAGTCATGGATCAAAGGGCCCCCGGTACAGCTAGGGCCACCACTCTGGAGGGCAGAAGCTGTAAGCCTTGATGGCTTCCATGTGGTGTCAAGCCTGTGTGTGCACAGAGTGCAAAAGTAAAGGAGGCTTGGAAGCTTCTACCTAGATTTCAGAGCATGTATGAGAAAGCCTGGGTGCCCAGGCAGAAGTCTACTGAAGGAGTAGAGCTCTCACAGAGAACCCTCTACTAGGATAGTGGTAAGGGAAAATGTGGAATTGGAGCCCCACACAGAGCCCCCACTGGGGTACTGCCTAGTGATGCTGTGGGAAGGGGGCTGCTGTACTCCAGACCCCAGAATGGTAGAATCACCAGAAGCTTGCAACCTAGGTATGGAAAAGCCACAGTGATAGAGCTACTCAAGGTCTTGGAATCTCACCTCTCATACCAGTGTGTGCCCTGGATTTGGAACACAGAGTCAAAGGAGATTACTTCAGATCTTTAAGGTTTAATAACTGCCCTGCTGGGTTTCAAACTTAAACGGGGCCTGTAGCTCTTTCTTTTGGGTGATTTCTCTTTTGTTGGAATGGGACTGTTTACCCAATGACGGACTGTACTCTCATTGTTTCTTAGAAGTAAATAACTTGTTTTGATTTTACAGACTCATAGGTGAATGAATTTATCTCCAGATGATAGACTGGACGTGGACTTGGGACTTTTGAGATAATGGCAGACTGAGTTAAAATGTTGGGGGACTATTGGGAAGACATGATTATATTTTGCAGTGTAAGAAGGACATGAAATTTGGGGGCACAGGAGCAAGGGCTGAATGATGTAGTAGTTCAAATCTGATATTGAAATGTGATCCCCAACATTGGAGGTGGGGCCTTGTAGGAGGTATTTGGGTCATGGGGGCAGATTCCTCATGGCTTGGGTGGTGTCCTCATGATAGTGAGTGAGTTCTCAGAAAATCTAGTTGTTTAAAAGTGTGTAGCACCTTTCCCCTACACCTTGCTCCTGTTCTCACCATGTTATACACAGGTTCCTGCTTCACCTTCTGCCATGATTGTAAACTTCCAGAGGCCTTCACCAGAAGCTGAACAGATGTCATGCTTCCTGTACTGAAGAACCATGAACCAGCTAAGCCTCTTCTCTTTATAAATTGCCTAGCCTCAGGTATTTCTTTATAACAATGTAAGAATGGTCTAACACACTATATAATTAAATGCATTTCATATTCTCTTTAACATGATCCACATGACTCACCCAATTGGTTTCTTCAATTTTCTTTGATATAATTCATCTCCCAAGCAATGCCAAAGATTAACTTGTTGGACTCCTCTCTCCTCCATTTAAGCAAACAATTCCAACCGATGCTTTAGAACCCAGTCAGATACTTCAGGACATCTTTGCTAACACTCCAACATCAGATCAGCTCAACAAGTATGAAGCTGAATTGTCTTCTGAAATATTTTGGCACTTTATTGTTTACACTACTCATTCTGGAATTTTACCTTATACTTTCTGGCATCAGAAATGTCTCTCTTGGCTAATTCTGTAAGATCAGGAGCACTTTATTCATTAAACATGTGAATAACATTAAAACCTGCTATATGTTGGGAAATCTACAGTCCAGGGTTTTGAGATTAATAACAAAGATATGGTCTCTGCCTTTGAGTACTTAAGGTTTATTAGAGGAAATAGAATGAGAAATTATAAATATACTGAGGTTATAGATGGAAAATTGCGAGAAATTATGAAGATGTATAATAGCAGAGGGACCTCATGCCATTTCATGCTTTTTTTCATTAGTTTTTGTTAATTTTATGCTTTTCTTTTTTCTATGCTATATGTTTTTTAGATTTCAAAATTAATATATTTTCTTATGAATCCACAAAGGTACTCAAAATTAAATTAATTAAAAGAATGTGGTGCTAAGATATCTGTGAATATATGGATGCATACAATGAATAGCAGTGATATTCCATATATATGCAAGGAAAATAGATTGTTGAATAAATTGCATTGGCAAAAATTAGCTCTCAATTTAACAACAAAATGTTAATTCAAATATCTGCATCTCTTATACACACATGCTCAATTCTAGATGTACTTACAATATAAATATAAAAGATGTAACGCGTAACACTGTTAGAACATGTAGACTACTTTAACGTTCTTGAGGTAGGAAGTGCTTTCTAACAAAACATAAAACCCAAAGACCCCTGAAAAGCAATGGGCAAAGGGCATCAACTGCAATTCATGATTGAATAAACATCCCATAAAAATGAAAAGATACATTATGTTAATAAGAGCCAAAGATTTATAAATTAAAACAGCAGGCCAGGTGGGGTGGCTCATGCCTGTAATCACAGCACTTTGGAAGGCCAAGGTGGGCAGATCACCTGAGGTCAGGAGTTCAAGACAAGCCTGGCCAACATGGCAAAACCCCATCTCTACTAAAAATACAAAAATTAGCCAGGCATGGTGGTGCACGCCTGTAATCCCAGCTATTCGAGAGGCAGGAGAATTGCTTGAACTAGGGAGGCGGGGATTGCAGTGAGCCATGATCATGCCACTGAACTACAGCCTGGCTGACAGAGCGAGACTCTGTCTCAAAACAAAACAAAACAAAAACAACACCACAAAACAGTAATAAGATATAAGATATGTTAGCAATATCAAATGAACAAAGTTTACAATGTTTTCAATGTCTGATTTTAGTAAATGTCACAGGGAAACATATCACACTTATTTTACACATAAGTGTGCATTGATACAACATTTCTGGAGAACTCTCTGAAAAAAATACATAAAAATCTTTAACTATGTTCTGACTCTATGAATAATAAATATGTTCATAGGAATTTCACGTAAGAAAATAATCAGTCAAATGTAAAATGGTATATTTATTAAGTCAAAATATTGGAAATAATTACTTATTAAAAATAATTATTTAAAAATTTTAAATAATAACTTATAAAAATAAATTATGGCCCATCAATTCAATGAAATAATTGGCAATTGTTCAAATAAATATGTATAAATATATAAATGTACACACACAGCCCTTGTCACTGAGTGAAAAATGTAGGTTCAAATATGGTATATATAGTGTGACTGAGCCATTTTACATTTATGTACAAAATGTGTGCATGTGCACATGTGTGTGTATATTTACATCAGAGTACTAATAATATTTATCTCTGGGCAGCAGGGTTTGAAATGAAAACAATTTATATTTAAACAGCTTTGATACCATTTGAGTTCTGTTTATTATGTGTGATGATTTTTATAATATATGTTAAAGTTATCCATATTCATCATAGAAAAACTGAAACAGGAAAAAAAAATCACACAACACAGGGACAACCAGTGTTCAGATTTTGCTGCATTCCCTTCTGCAAAGTTTTTCTATGCCTATATACAGGTGTTTAGATATATTTGAGGTCATAATACAGAAAGAGTTTATAACTGGTATTACTGGGTCTCTCATTCACCAGTCCATTCACTGGGCATTCATCACCTTTTCATGGAAAACTCCAGTTTATATTATGGGGAATGCAAAAGAAGGAAAGGAAATATTGAGAAGAGAAGAAATCTGCCAATAAATAATTCTCATTTACCTAAGTTATTCATTCAGCAAGTATTTATTGAGGGCCCTTTACCTGCTGGGCACTGTTCTAGATGCGACAAGCATGTAAAAACCAAGCAATTTTCTGTTCTTAATGAAAACAGAAGCCATCAATATTCGTTTGACATTTCTTAGTTTTTGAATGAATAAAAACATGTCTGATCTTCACATGATCTATCAGGCATTTAGTGTATTAACTATGTTAAAATCATTTAAATGACTAGAGATTTTTCTTTTGAGGCTGAGGTCACTATCATTTAAATTTCTTCCAGTGAACATATGCTTGCAAACCCATGCCAGCTGAATTAATGAGCAGAAGATAAATGTGTCTACTGATGGAGAAGAAGAAAGGACCAACGGAGAGCCACATGTAGTCAGGAAATGAATTCAACATTTGCCTTTGTTATAGGGCCAAAATGTGGGATGAAGACAAAGACCATATGGAAAATTATTATTGATATCAATAAAATTATGGTAGCTATGAACACATTCCTTCCTGTTCCTTGCTCTGATATTCTCTATTGCTCTTCTATTTGTATTGGGGAACTGGCTTCTCCAATGACAAATGCAGATGCAGACAGACTGGTTAAAGCTAAAAGCATGGTGACCACCGTGATGATCAAGTAGAGGCCGTGGTCCAGGAACCAGGCAGGTCCTTGCAGGGGTGTGGCAAGGCAATGACAAAAACAGGCAATCAGGTTTTCATGGGAGGAACTGAGACATCAAAAAGTTCAGCAAGTTGCACTGTAGATGGGATACAGATGGAAAATATGTCTCCAAAACAAGGTAAGGGTTTAATTATTAATGCAGAGTGTTAGGCTAGAGAGATACCAGGTTTATGGCTTGATTCATTTTTTGTTCCTCTTGAAAAACAGGTCTTAGAGCTACAGATGAGGCCTAAACCACAAATAAAACTTCACTCTACTCAGCTGTGGAAACCAGCTTTGAAAGAAACTCATTAAATAAGGTTATATCCCCTTAATAGTTTGAAATCCCACAACTTATAGGGAAATTGGAAAATCATGATTCTTACATAGAATCACATCTTTCTAGATCCTCTAATTACTACTGTGGACCCATTACTTTAACTTCCTAAGCCTTTCTCCCCCTTCCCCCAACACATTGTAGTGCTATTGTGAAGATGTCACTATCCCCTTTTCCTTTATTTCTACTTTCATTTTAGATGAAAATGAAAATTACATTGAAAATATTGTTATGGTAGAGATCACTCCTGACATCTTGGTATTTGTGTAAAACAAAAGCTGGTGCCCCTCTATAAAGAGGTTTAGATAACTTTATACTCTGCATATATGCCTAGGTTTGGTCAGTTAACAGGTAGATTGGACGTAATAGAAAAGGAATTTTATCTTTTCCTAATATAATGCCTGAGTACTACCTGTTCAACCCCAAGGTCTCCATTCTCAGCCTGGGTTACGTTAGGGTTCCCTGAGGTTGTGCTGTGTACTGCCCGTATGGCTGTGGGTAGTGACCCTGTATACCCTTGTCATGTTATACATAAAATTTAATTTTCTGGTGGTGAGAAATCTCTTAAATTATTTCACGTTTGCATACCTTAACCCAAAAAGAGAAGATGGCAGTCAATCTCTTTTTTCATGTATTTATTTATTTATTTATTTTGAAATTTCTGAATTAGTGATAAAGAAACCTGCATTTGTTATAGGTAGAAGGAGCTTAATGGAATATGTTGGTTTTGCTCTATATGGCTATTTGTAAGTATGAGGAAACTGAATGCCCTCTGGGAAGTAGAAATCACTTTTTCCAGTGCAGTATTTTTAATTACGTCTTTTCACCTGAGCTCCAGGGCAAAAGTTCCATTTTTTCCCTGCTCATTATTAATAAACCCCACAAGTACAGGGTTTTAAAATTTCATATTTTAAGTGAGTTTTGCATGCAAAATTTTCTGAAATGACGATTAGCTATGTAGTTAAGATAATATGTTGGCTCTGGGGTTTCTTCACTTCATACAAATCTTGATATCCTACTTGGATTGACTACACTCCGTGCACATGGAAATACTTATTCATACACAATATGCATGTTACTGAAAGTGTGCTCAATAGCTCGTGGTGATTATTGTTTGTATGCTACATACATTTGAAACATATGGCAACTATATTTGTTTTTTGTTTTTTTTTGGTCTATTATTTGTGTTGGGTGTGATATTGTTCACTATGCAGACTTGCAAGCATTTTGAAATTAATTAACCTGAACAAAATTGAATTCACCAGTCTAGGTTCCTTAATAATATCCTGCCTAAGACATTAAATAATAAATGAGAGGAGAATGGATGTGGGGAGATTCCAAGGAGACAGAATGAGAGATCAGGCCTCCTGAATTTTTATTCCCCATTCTACCATTGTGCCCCTCTGTGCTCTTGAGTCAGCCACTCTCTGCTTTTGTTTTCCTGGCTGTAGCATGAGAGTAATAGCAAGCCTGGGCGGTATTGTAGTGAGAGAGAATGAATGCCTAAAATGTGCTTTGAGAGCCTCAAGTAAAACACACTATGCCACGTGTGGAAATTATTATTGGTTCATTCTTCATGCACTTTTGGTCCTTGCCCTCTAGGCTCAGACTGCCAGCCAAGGCACCAATTACTGTGGATGGGGCTGTTGGTTCTTGTGATGTGAACACCTGTCCTCCAGCAAATGAGTTGAGATAACACATACCAATTTACTCTGTGTGTCATACACCCTACAAATTGAATCTCCAAAATACACTCAGAGTTGAATAATAAATGACACTGGGTTTAAATGACAGGAAATAGATGCAATACAATTGCTTGGGCATCTGTGTCCACCCAGGCCTTTGTCCACCCAGTCTGCTGCTGTAATGCCACGCCAGACTTCCCTCTGCATTTTCAGAGCTGACTAAGGGGCCATCTGTATGGGGAAAGTCAGTGCAGAATTGCTGGCTTCCCTGGGACAGCCTCGGGCTGATTAATTCCATCAAGGCAGGGCTTGGCAGACCCTGACCCATGCTGCTTATCAGATAACACAAAATTGCAACCTAATACAATTCCAAGGACCTTCAATTTATATTTTAAGAAACACTCTTTAGGCAGTGGGACAAACTGCCACCATAAAAATTGTTACCCTGAAGTTTACAGGAGAAAAAAATGCAGAGGGTAAAAGGAAAAAGAAAAGGAAGCATAGGGTATGGGTTGAGGGAATGGACTTTCAAGGGCAGTCAAATGCGGGTGTGAACCTTGGCCAGCTCTTTACCAGCTGTGTGACTTTTGGCAACGTCATGAACCAACATTTCCCCACTCTTCAGTTTCTTCACTCAACTCTAAGTTGAGACCATGCCTAACTTGTTCATCCTTGTAACCCCGATCCCTGGCACAGTATTTGGCACACTGTAGATGTTAAGAAACAATGGATGAATGTAAGATTTTTCTGGAGTCATTTTTTGCTACTTGGTACAGATAGGGATTTAACCAGACAGGATAGGCGCACAACCATCTGTGTCAGCTCACTCCAGTGCCTTCCCGCGGTCTCTATGGGAACCACCTCTGGGTGAGGGAGAAAAGAGCTTCTTCAGAGTTTGGCCTGCTCTGTTTAAGCGCCCAGCCAGGAGGTTAAGCATAATGCTTAAGCTCGTTTTGTACCAAATCAACTGTCTTCCCTCAAATAATATATAGTGCACAGCAAAGATTTCATATTTGGTACATTTCTGATACTCTTCACCTATTCGTATATTTATAGAATTGTGCATATGTAGAATGTTGCAGTGTTTCTAATGGTTTTCTTTCAGTTAATGAAGTGACCCTCAAATAAGAACAGATGCATGCACCTCCCATGGCTGTGTTTTATGTAGATACCTACGTACATCCATTTTTCCTTTGTTTCCTATTTTTAATTACATGCTAATCCATCAGAACTGCATTGCTCCAGATACTCTTTTCTATGGCCATTCACACTTAAAATATCCTCTCAAGATCAAGAGGAAAAGTGAGGATAAGAACAAAATAGGTACTAATTTATTCACCTTTATTTTATGTCCTCCAATCTTTAGCTAGCACCTCCTTTGGCTAAATCTAGCAAGAAGCCAGTTGACAGAGGATCCTGAGAAACGCCTTCAGGGCTTAGCTTCCTGTGTTCCAGGGTGGAACAGAGCTAGGAGGAGGCAGGAATCTTAAGGCCGACCAGCTCCGAACCAGCACAAAGCACTTAGCGCTTCACATTATGTTTGTTTATGTAGATGTCTCCATTCTAAGAATGCAAGCTGCCTAGAAACAGAAAGTGTCTCTTTTTCTGCTTTGTAGGCCCTGCTACCTGCCTATTGCTTTGAGTAGAAGGTAAGCTTAACAAGCGTCAAATGGGTGGATTTATTTGTGGAGTTAAGTAGTATTCTTCCCGGAAAACATGTTTGTATTTTTAGGGGTATAGGTTTGGACCTGTAGGAGCCCATGGTCTAGTAATGGATATAAATGGGTATGTAGCATAGTAGAGAGGGGACTGAAGGAAGGATCAACTAAGAATTATTTACAATTCTTCAAAAGGCCCTGTTAAATTTGACAAATACATCTGAGCAAAATCTTAGCATTAGCTTGGCTTTGGATCTTTTGTGGCTTCCCTTAATCGAGAACAGCATGACCCAGATAGTGGTTACTTCTTCAAAGTGGTTTCCAGAAAGAAAACTCAGAGCACAGAACTGAGAAGAACCTGTTAAAGCCACAGCTGACTTGCAGACCTCAGGTGATTTGAGCAAGAAATATGTGTTTGCCGTTGTGAACTGATAAGGTGTATGTATTATGAGATGATAAGGTATATGTATTAATTTTCTATTGGTGCTGTAACTAATTGCCATAAACTTATTAACTTCATCAACACCAATTCATTCTCTTTAGTTCTTTTGGACTAAAGTCTGACATGGTTTTACTCAGCTAAAATCAAGATATTGGCAGGGCTATGTTCTCTTTTGTAGACTCTAGAGAAAATCTGTTTCCTTGCTTTTTCTGACTTCTAGAGACTGCTCACATTCCTTGGATCATGGCTCCATTTCACCATCTTCAAAGCTGGCAATATAGCATCTCTGACCATTATTCCACACTTACGTCTTCTACTGAATGTCTTTTTCTGCCTTCCTTTTCTAATTTCAAGGACCCTCATGATTTCATTGGGCTCATCCAGATAATTCAGGACCATCTATTTCAAGGTCAATTGATTAGCAATCTTAATTTCTCATCGTCATGCAGCCTTAACATATTCACAAGTTCTAGGGATTAAAATGTGGACATTCTTGGGGGTTATTATTCCACAGTATGGGTATTGTAATCAAGGCATCAAGCGTGATGATGTTGCTAAACAGACAGAGAACTAGGAACTACTTTAAAAATGAACATGAAACAGCAGCTACTTGTGGTTGTTTGAAGTCACAAGATAAAATATAAAGCAGAATAACATTAAATTTGATGACCTGGCTGTATGCCCAGTAGCCCAGTACTGCCTCTAGCTATAGCACCTTGGGCAAGTCATTTGATTTCTTCTATTCCTCTTAATTTTTTCAACTGTAACGTGGAAATAATAACTCTAGTGCTATTTATTTTTCAATAGATCAAATCAGTATGTGTATATATACATACGTGTGTGTGTGTGTCTACATGGTTTGTTCTTTCTCTGTAATGATACACACACACACACACACACACACACACACACACACACACACACACACAGTTGGTAATAGGGTCATCAGATTCAACCTTCCTCCAAATTTCTCTTTTAAATGCATTCTGCTTTATGTGTCTACTTTGGGCTTATAACTGACATTTTGAATATAGAGTAGGTTAATTCACATTTTCATTGAAAAGTAATACATCTTCCAAAAATGCACACCTTCTTAATCTCTTCATCAATGGTAACTGTTCAAACTTACTCAGTAATCAACAAATGAGATTAAGGTCTAATTTTAATTGATTTAAAGTCCTATGTTTGGAAACAAATATGATATGCTTGTATACACTTTTGTTCTACATTGTGAAAATTTTTCTGTACTTAATATTTTATATCATATCACAACATGGTCTTGACAATTCCAACTTCAATTAAAACATATACATTAATATTTAGCTATGTCCAATTAAATGCTCTCCAGTGTGTATGTATTAGAATATGTACAACACATAGATATTTGCCTGTTTTTAGAACAAACTATTATACTTATCCAGTGACAGATCCACTTTTCAATAAATGAATCACTAAAACAAAAGGGATTTCAGCATGTTATGATTTAAGGGGTATGATTAACTTAACCTTCTGCACCAGGGGTTCAAAAAGTACTAATTTGTTTGCATTTTAGCTTCTTTGGGGGCAGTGGTTCAGTACTGAATGCAAATCGTAGCGACCCAAGGAGCTTTTAAACAATGCCCCCTCTTAGACCCAACCCCTAGATGTTCTGATTGATGTCTGGAGCGAAAATTATGCATATGTATTTGTTGTGATTAAACATTACAAGGTGAACACATCGATGTACCTATAAACCTTGGCAAAACAATAAATATTACCAGAATTCCTGATGCTACTTCTCGCTGGACAGCAATACTCTTAAAAAGCTCCAGAAGTGATCCTAATGTTTGCGCAAAGTTGAGGGCCATTATTCTAGTTCATACTCAGGCTGTTCATTTCTTATGACATTCTTGCCCTTGCATTTCTTTTTCTTTTTCTTTCTTTCTTTCTTTTTTTTTGACGGAGTCTCGCTCTGTCGCCCAGGCTGGAGTGCAGTGGCGCGGTCTTGACTCACTGCAAGCTCCGCCTCCCGGGTTCACGCCATTCTCCTGCTTCAGCCTCCCAAGTAGCTGGGACTACAGGCGCCTGCCACCACGCCTGGCTACTTTTTTTGTATTTTTAGTAGAGACGGGGTTTCGCCGTGTCAGCCAGGATGTCTTTTTCTTATTTTGTAATTTCCTGGTGTTATTTCTCATAGTGGGCAGGAAGGATTTGTACAACTTTTTTATCTTTGGCGGTTAAAAATGTATTTATTTTATACAAGTTTGATTAATAGATTAACTATACATAGCATTCTTATTTAGAATCATTTTCCCACTCAAATTTTTTAAATATTTTCTCTGTCTTTGAGCATCCAATTTTGTTGAAATCAATTTGGTTTCTTTTGTTGTACATGTTTCTTCTTCTTATATTTTCCTGAAATTTTTATTGATTTCTTCTTTACCTTAAAGTCCTGAAATTTTACTAGTGTTATCGATATGTAACTTTCTGCTATGTAACCCGCTCAGCACCTGATAGGGCCTTTCAATATAATTTTTTTCTATTATTTCTATTATTTCCTTGATTACTTTCTTTCCTGCATTAACCCCTCCTGAAATGCTTATTAGATTAACACTGGCACTCAGGAATTGTACCTGCATATTGTAACTTTATAAATAAATAAATACTGGAATTAAATATTGGAAATAAATAACACTGGATTTTTTAAAAACATAATCTTTTCAATAATAAGTTTGGTCTTGCTGGATTATTTTCTTATTAAATGCATTGATTTATTTCTTTTGTAATCACAATTAAAATTCATTTTCTACAAACTCATTCTCTGGTGTTTCTTTTATTGTAATAGGTCATTCTTGTTTTATGGATGCAATATCATCTTTAACTTCTCTGAGGGAACTAATAGGAATATTTTTAACTTTCATTTTGGTTCCTAAGTTATTTGTTTCCTATGAGGCTAATTTTTTGGTTTATTTATTTTGATTCTTGCTATGGATGCTGTTGGTTTTCCTCCAATATGTGGTGATATTTAGATATCAGTTTATATTTATTGAATGAAAAATTAGGATGATTAATAGAGTTAGTGTATTGTTTTCCTAACAGACCTTCAATTATGAGAGGTGTGATTTTTTTATGGGTGGGGGGCTTTGTTCATACGGTATTAACAAAGTATGTGTCAGTAATGTATTGCTCTCTAGGTTACTGAGCATGAAACAATGGAACAGTTTGGCTGTTGAAATTTTGAGCTAATCCTTGGTTATTTTGAGAAGGACAGATCTTTCACTTAGTGTTTAGAGCTGAGGCTTTCTCTGTCGTGTTTTCTCTTCCCAATTATTTGCTGTATTCCCAATTATTTACTCCCAATTATTGCTATAATTGATCTCATATATAATTGATCCCAATTTAATTTTTTATTCCCAAAATATCCAAATTACTTGCTATATTCTCTAAAACTTTCTAGTATACTGCTGGCTCACCTTTCCCCCACATATTCTAATTTTCATTAAAAAACATTTCAGTGGACCTGAAAAAGAAATGGAGATAGTTGTTTGCATTAAATTTGACAAATTTTACACTGAAAACCCTGATGAGCATATGATAGGTTTTAATTAATTAAAAGGAAAAATGCATATAGATATCAATATGTTGAAGTACATTAATGAGTAGATTCAGTAAGTTTATGACCTAGAATAAGGCAAGATATTGCTAAAAGAGTAATTAATCATTTAGATCAAAAATTTAGAATCACTGATATAAACAAACCTAGGACATACTGGTAATTGCAGACCTAATATACACTGTCAGTATGTTTGTAGTAGATAGCCCAATATTTTGTAGATATGTACATCTGTTTGTCTAGTCATCCATATATTTGTCTCCTTATTGCTTTATTCATCCTGCTTTTCCTGTATCTATGCAATGCGTTTTAAAGAAAACAATAAAAAATATCCAACTTCTTTAGCCTTCCAGGTAAGGAAAAAGATAATGGCCCTAAAACTCTTTAACCCAATATTTAAGTTACAACAGGGTTTATTACTTTTCTGTGCTGTGGACCCCATGGTAGTCTAGAGAAACCTATGGACCCTTTGGCAAAATAATATGTTTAATTAAATATGCAAAAAATAAACACACAAGATTATATACAGGAAACTAAGTATAATAAAACAAATTTGTTATAATAACAAAAAAACAAATTTCTTACACATTTCACATTTATAGTGTGTGCTCTTTTTCTTGATTACTTTTACCAGAGGACAGTCAGATTATAGGCCTTTTCCAAGAACTACTATTCAGAAGAAAGTATTGCTATTTTTGTTTTCCATTAACTTCAGAGCTATCTTTCTTATTTCCTCATTTCTTCTGTCTTTAGCTTTATACTGGATTTATTGTTTTTCTTTTTTCTAAACTCTTAAATTAGAATATTACCTCATTAAGTTCCAGCTTTTCTTCTTTTCAAGTGTAAGAATGTTAAATACATTAGCATTCCTCTAAGTAATGCTTTATTGCATTTCATACTTTTTGGTACATAGTAATTTTATGATGACTGTTTCAATGTATTTTCTATTTTTTTAGATTTATTTTATGATCTGAATTATTTAATAGCATATTTTAAAATTTTCAAATGTGTGAGTGATTGAAGTTCATTTTCATAACTGATTTCTAGCTTAAATGTAGTCAGAAAAGATATATCTAGCTGTTATGGTAATGATGTTTTGGAATTTATAGATGCTAGTTTTGTGATTCATTAAATGAGCAAATTTTGCTCTGAGTACTTGAAAAGTACATATACTTTCAATTTAGGAAGTGCATTTTTTTCTGTAGAACATGCTTGTGAATTGTGATATTTAAATCTTATACATCCTCAAATTTTTTGGTTTGATTGATCTATATCAATTACTGAGAAAGTTATATTAAAGTCTGCTGTAATAGTGAATTTGTCAATTTTACCATGTTGTTTTGTCCTTTTGTTTTAGAAAGTCAAAAGATATATTATTAGATGAAGTTTAGAATTTTACATATTACTGGTGAATTGGGCCTTTTATCATTATACACATATTTTCTGATACTTTAATTCAAATCATGTAGCCTAATTGTGATGCAGTTTTTTATCTGGAATTTAATTTTAATTTTTCCTTGAACCCTGAGGGCCATTTTTGTTTAAATTTGGCACCTTTGATAGCTGTGCCTTCTTGTATCTCGGGCCTTCCTTCTGAAACCTTGTATTTCTAAAGTATATTCACTCACTGTTCTCTTAGAAGATTTTGTGTTTATTTTTGTGGCAATGTAATCTCTATTTCATCTTCATTTTTGTTGTTGTTTTGCTAAAAATGTCTGTATATCACTCTCATTCCTGAATGATAGTTTTGGGAAGACATAACATTCTGGTTGGCATCTATTTTCTCTTCTTTGAAGATATACATTCAGCTGTCTTCTGGCTTCTATTTTTGCTTTTGAGAATTCAGCTGTTTTGTTGTTCCTTCATAAAGAATGTCTTTTCTCTCAGACTGCTTTTAAAGTCTTCACTTTCTCTTTATTGATCTTCAGTGCCACTGTAGTTCCTATAGTACATCTAGGCGTATATTTCTCTTCAGTAATCCTGTTTAAAATCTATTGGACTTTCTGAGCCTCAGAATTGGTGTCTTTATCATTTCTGGAAAATTCTCAGCTATTATCACTTTGGATATTGCCTTTTATCCATTTTTCCCTATTCCCCTCTCAGGAACTATGAATAGATATATAGTGACTTTTAAACTTTATCCTCAATATCTCTTAACTTCTATTTCATATTTTCATTTCTTTATGATTTTGTGCTATATTTTGTGTGACTTTTTAAGCTCAATATTCTCTTAAATAAATTCTCTCTTTACCCAGTGGCCAAGAGTTTGCTTTTTGTTTTTGTTCTTGTTTTTGAGACAGAGTTTCACTCTGTTGCCCAGGTTGGGGTGCAGCCATGCGATCTCAGCTCACTGCAGCCTCTGCCTCCTGGTTTCAAGCGATTCTCCTGCCTCAGCCTCCCAAGTAGCTGGGATTCCCGCCACCATGCCCAACTAATTTTTGTATTTTTAGTACAGATGGGGTTTTGCCATGTTGGCCAGGCTGGTCTCAAATTACTGACCTCAAGTATCTGCCCGCCTTGGCCTCCTACAGTGCTGGGATTACAGGCTGAGCCACCATGCCTGACCCCTAGAGTTTGCTTTTAAGCCATCTATCGAGTTACTCATTTTAATGATTGTAAAAATTCTATTTAGAAATTTTGAAATATCGGCCGGGCGCGGTGGCTCAAGCCTGTAATCCCAGCACTTTGGGAGGCCGAGACGGGCGGATCACGAGGTCAGGAGATCGAGACCATCCTGGCTAACACGGTGAAACCCCGTCTCTACTAAAAAAAAAATACAAAAAACTAGCCGGGCGAGGTGGTGGGTGCCTGCAGTCCCAGCTACTCGGGAGGCTGAGGCAGGAGAATGGCGTGAACCCGGGAGGCAGAGCTTGCAGTGAGCTGAGATCCGGCCACTGTGCTCCAGCCTGGGCGACCAAGCGAGACTCCGTCTCAAAAAAAAAAAAAAAAAGAAATTTTGAAATATCTCCCTGGTTATTTTTGATAATCTCTTATTCTGTATTATACATTTACCTGTTTTTTTTTTTTTCTTTAGGCCTTGTGTTTTAATATTCCTTACTTGATAATACCAATATCTGTATCTTTGGGGCAGTATTCTGTAAGTTTTAAAAAATTCCCTCCTGATAATCCAGTTTTTCTCTCTTTCTCTGATGGTAGCTATTTTGCTTATGTGAAAATGTTATGAGATTGAGATATAAAACCCATTTCTTCAGAGAAGAATGTTTCTGTTTTCTATAGTCGAGTATGGGGGTAGGATTACTTAGTGTTGGACTTACAGAACTTGTTGGCCAGAAAGGTATGCTACTTAATTTATTTCTCAATCTCAAGTAAAGGCACACTAATGTTTGGAAAATTTCAGGGGAAAATTTTCTTTTTCTTTCCAATTCTACATAGATTCATGGCCAAACTAGGCAAATATTCTACCATGTCCTTCTGCTTTTTCTTTTTTCTTCTTTTTTTAATCTTCCTAATTCAACTACACAGTGCATTGCCTTTCAGGATATCAGGTTCTGTGTGGTGGTTTCTGTTTTTATCTTTCTTTTTTGAGTGCTCTATAAACAGTAATTTTGATTGTTCCCCATGTCTGTGGCTCATTAAAGTCCAAAATGCTACACCACCATAAGTGTTTTCTTACCTCTTTAGATGCCTCCAAAAGCTTCTATTTTCCTGCCAACTCAACCATGCATTTAAAAATTATTTTAAAAATATTTTATTTAATGAGCACACCTAATGTCCAGATTGTGGTTTCTAAATACTATTTTTGAGAAATGGCTGCTGTGGGACTGGCTCATGGAGAGTACACAGTGAACCTGATACATCCTGTTATGCCAGAAAACAAGCAAGCTCTGTGTTAATGGAGACGTGCACAAAAACCCAGAATCAGTTCTGGAATAATTTGAGCATCAAAAAGGATAATGAACATAACTGACTATAAACATTAAATACAGAAAAATCTATGACACCACCATGGTGTCAGACAGTAAGAGACATGCTGCAATGAGGAGGTTATTACACTAACTCTTTAATTTTAATATTAGTAATTAATGGAAAAGTTAATCATTTGTTATAACGCTTGAAGGAAGTACATTCCAGACCATGGTATGAGATAAAGGTCTTTAAAAACAATCAAACAAACAAATACCAGAAGTTTACTAACGCCAGTTTAGAGAAGGGAGGGAATGAGGGAATTAGAAAATGATTATTTTGTAACCCTGAGTAAAATAGTTCAGAAAAGGACTTAGAGGCTAAAGTCATTAAAGGAAGTGTTTTGGAGAAACAGGATTATTTACTAAAAGCACAGCATCACAACAAAATCACTTGCTAATTGCATGAAGAAGGGGAAAAATACTTACCTTTAAAATGGAAAGATTTGGCAGTCATCATCTTGACCATGGACGAAAGCAGTCTCTCTAACAGTGGACTGCATGACGTCAAATGTTTCCTGATGAAATGGGGGCAGGGCCTGCAACTTATTCTTGCCCAGCGTTCTTCACCTGGATAAAGTCAAGCCTCTCTCTTTAACTTCCTGTGTTGTAGGACATACACAGGGTTAGAAAAATGACACCACGAGGGAAAGAACACATCTAGACTGTGGAACCTTGTACGGTTACACTGCCTAAGTCTCTTCAAAATGTCAAACGCACAAGAGAAAGAGAAGTGGGCAGTGTGAATTTTGATTGAGTCAAAGTTCTAAAAAAAAGCTAAAAGTATATTTTGGAGAAAACTGAGAAAATTTGAGAATGGACTGGCTCTTAAATAATATTATAGAATTACAGGTTGAGTAGTTCTTATCCAAAATGCTTGGGATCAGATGTGTTTCAGAGTTGAGAATTTTTTTTCCAGAGTTTAGAATATTTGCATATATATAATGAGACAACGTAGAGGTAGGACCCAAGTCTGAACACAAGCTTCATTTATCTTTCATTACACATGTTGTTATACATATACCCTGAAGGTAATTTTATACAATATTTTATATAATATTGTGCATTAAATAAAGCTTTTGTACATAGAAACATCAGGAAGCAAAGGTGTCATTATCTCAGCCACGCATGTTGACGATCTGTGGTTATTTGGCATCACTGCATATATATAATGAGACAACGTAGAGGTAGGACCCAAGTCTGAACACAAGCTTCATTTATCTTTCATTACACATGTTGTTATACATATACCCTGAAGGTAATTTTATACAATATTTTATATAATATTGTGCATTAAATAAAGCTTTTGTACATAGAAACATCAGGAAGCAAAGGTGTCATTATCTCAGCCACGCATGTTGACGATCTGTGGTTATTTGGCATCACAGGGTGTGCCTCTCTTATCAGATTTGGGATTTTTTTTTTTTTTGGAATATTTGCATATATATAATGAGACAACGTAGAGGTAGGACCCAAGTCTGAACACAAGCTTCATTTATCTTTCATTACACATGTTATTATACATATACCCTGAAGGTAATTTTATACAATATTTTATATAATATTGTGCACTAAATAAAGCTTTTGTACATAGAAACATCAGGAAGCAAAGGTGTCATTATCTCAGCCACGCATGTTGACGATCTGTGGTTATTTGGCATCACTGCCACTCCTGACTCAATTTGTATGCCATAAGTAATAATTTTCTTGCACCTATTCTCACATAAGTACTTAACGATTAAATGTATGACATATAATTAATACGGTGAAAAAATAGTGTGTCCAGGGTAACTAAGCAGCCCAATGGCATCACTAAAATACCTGTTTCAGCTACTAAACAAGAACAACAGTGAACAATGCCAGGTTTTCTATCTCCACTTACAATGCTGTGTTTTGGCTGAAAGGTTACTATATGCTCTATTTTGATAGTTTTCTCAGGTGAGGAGAAACATCAGAAACAGTTGAGGGACCAGAAAGTGGGTTCTCTACTGATGAAAAGGCGTTATTCTGGATGGCTTTTAAAAAATGTTTCCTAGAGTCATGTGCCTCATTAACAACAATTGTCATCTTAGAAGTCACTCTTTGATTTGTTAACTGTACAAGCTGACACAATTTCTTGTTATGAATGCATGCTGTTCTAGTCCTTCAATAAGCCCATTATATATTTTCACCATGTCATCTACAGGCACTTTTTTCTACAGTGTTAACAATGCCACCTTCATTGTCATTGTTTATCACAATCACCTTGGTTCAGAATTATTTTGGCTATCTCACCATCAGTCAAGGAATGAACAACTGAAGCCTCATTATTGATGTTAAAAACTTCAATATCTACTTTCTCCAGCTCACTGATTAAAGTCATATTTTTTAAAATATAAGGATTTCAGGCATCATTTTTTCTCATTTGACATACAATATTCTTCAAAGTCACCACCTTGTTCATCATGATAACTGAACATAGTTGCATGCCAGAGGTTGTGTCAGGCATCCAGAACTGTGTCTCTAGTCACTGTGTTAAAAGCATTGGCAACTATATATATATATCATCCTTCATCCTAAACTCCTTTTGGAAACCTTCTACGCCCATGCCTCTGCTCACTGCTGCTAGGCATGCTGTTCAAGAAAGTGTTTTTACATTCACTCTTCATTGATCTAAGGATACCCTGGTCACATTGCTGAATTAATAAAGTTATATTTTGTGGATGAGCACAACATAACCATCATTTATGATGAGAATTTCAGCTAAAGGATGAACAGAACAGTTTTCAAGGAATAATGGTATCTTGCAAGTAATCATCCAGTCCAGCTTCCCTGGAGTTAGCATGAGCCACTGGTACACAATGTTTGTGAAACCCATCATAAAAGATTTCCCTAGTAATCCATACTTTTTTAGCATAATAATGGACTGGGAAGAAATTCATTTCTTGAAAGCAGTGAGGATGCAAGCTTATGTCTATCACAGCAAATTTTCCTTGGTTCTGTGTCTGCTGCATTAGCACATCCAGCATGGTTATTCTGTCCTTGACATCCTTCATTCTTGTAGGAACTGTCTCATCAGCTGTACTCAATGTCTTTCTAGGGTAGCAATGGCAAAACAGCGATATTTTGTCAGAATTATCGATTTGTTCTGGTGTTTTATTTTCATCCGCAATGACCTTAGCAAACTCATCAATGAATTTCTCCACAACTTCATAATCAGCAGATGCTTTGTCACCAAAAATCTTTTAAAAAATTAATGTTCTGTCTTTTTAAAAATTTCTTCATGCAGCCTGTTGGATATTTACAATTCCCTTCATTCTTCAGTTCATTGTGATAGATTTTTGTTGCTTCATGACCAGCATATGATTAAGGTACATGTATTGACTGTGATGCTGATGGATTCACTCTTTCAATACACAATTGAGATCTTCATTTTTAGGTATATGTGGCTTAAAAAAATTTTTTTTTCATTAACTTCTCTTCACGAATTTCTGGGTAGAACTTTAACAGTTTATTCCTCTGTTTCTTCAGGTCACACCTGTTGGCCATTCCAAAACCATACTCTTCTGAGATGTTTCACACTTACACCACTGTCCAGTTTCTCCAACAGCTTGACTTTCTGTGCTGTAGATAAATATAAATGCCACCTCGTTTTGTTATCACAGGAGTATCTCCAGGCCTTTTTAACATCTCAGCAATACTTTTATACTATAGAATAGAGAATAAACAACAACAACAAAAAACAGCACAAAACAAAACAAAAAACAACACAACACACACAAAACAAAACAGTGAGTAATGCATTAGGTCTTGGTCCTATGCAGGGCACTGGGGAACCTGCTGTTGTTATGGCCAGCCTGCAAACAAGCTGTTTTGTTACTGTTTGTTCATGTGCTTCATGGGAGAATCCGGACATGTGTGGAAACAATATACCACAGCAAAAGGGAGCTGAGAGGGTCTTTTTACCCTTGGAGGCACTAAATAAACTGTGTTGTGCATCCATATTTTGACTGTGACCCATCATATAAGGTCAGGTGTAAAATTTTCCACTTTTGGTGTCATGTCAGTATTCAAAGAGTTTTGGATTTTGGAGCACTTCAGATTTCAGATTTTAGATCAGGGATGCTTAATCTATATGGTAATTAAAAAAATATGATGATGTTTGCATTAGTCAGTTTTTTCCAGAGAAACATAACCAAGAGGATGTGTAGATAGATAGATACACATCTATATATATGTATATGTATATCTATAGAGATAGATGTATATATATGTATACATATACGTATATACACATACAGAGAGAGAGAGAGAGAGATTTATTGTAGGGACTTGGTTTTTATGATTATTTATTAGTCCGTTTCATACTGCTGATAAAGACACAGACACACCCGAGACTCAGCAATTTACAAAAGAGGTTTAATTGGACTCACATGGCTGGGGAAGATCTCACAATCATGGTGGAGGGTAAATGGCACTTCTTACATGGTGGCGGCAAGACAGAATGAGGAAGATGTGAAAACGGAAACCCCTGATAAACCCATCAGATCTCGTGAGACTCTTTCACTACCATGAGAACAGTATGGGGGAAACTGCCCCCATGATTCAAATTATCTCCTACTGGATCCCTCCCACAACATGTGGGAATTATGAGAGTACAATTCAAGATGAGATTTGGGTGGGGGCACAGCCAAACCATACCATTCTGCCACTGGCCCCTCCAAATCTCATGTTCTCACAGTTCAAAATCAATCATGCCTTCCGAACAGTCCCCCAAAGTCTTAACTCATTTCAGCATTAACTCAAAAGTCCAGAGTCCAAAGTCTCATCTGAGACAAGGCAAGTCCCTTCCACCTATGAGCCTTTAAAATCAAAAACAAGCTAGTTACTTCCTAGATACAATGTTGGTACAGGTATTAGGTAAATACAGCTGTTCCAAATGGGAGAAATTGTACAAAAGAAAGGGGTCACAGGGCCCTTGCAAATCTGAAATCCAGCTGGGCAAATTTTAAAGCTCCAAAATGTTCTCCTTTGACTCCAGGTCTCACATCTAGGTCATGCTGATGGAAAAAGTGGGTTTCCATGGTCTCGGGCAGCTCTGCCCCTGTGGCTTTGCAGGGTACAGCCTCTCTCTCAGATGCTTTTACGGGCTGGCATTGAGTGTCTGTGGCTTTTCCAGGTGAACAGTGCAAGCTGTCAGTAGATCTATCATTCTGGGGTCTGGAGGATGATGGCCGTCTTCTCACAGCTCCACTAGGTGATGCCACAGTAGGTGATGCTCTCTGTGTGGGGGCTCCAACCCCACATTTCCCTTCTGTACTGCCCTAGCAGAGGTTCTTCATGAGCACCCCGCCCCTGCATTAAACTTCTGCCTGGGCATCAAAGCGTTTCCATACGTCTTCTGAAATCTAAGTGGAGGTTCCCAAACCTCAATTCTTGACTTCTGTGCACCTAAAGGCTCAACACCATGTGGAAGCTGCCAAGGCTTGGAGCTTCCACTCTCTGAAGCCATGGCCTGAGCTGTGTATTGGCTTCTTTCAGCCACAGCTGGAGCAGCTGGGATACCGGACACCAAGTCCCTAGGCTGCACACAGCATGAGGACCCTGGTCCCAGCCCATGAAACCACTTTTTCCTCCTGGGCCTCCAGGCCTGTGATGAAAGGGGCTATCATGAAGGTCTCTGACATGGCCCGGAGACATGTTTCCCAGGGTCTTGGGGATTAACATTAGACTCTTGCTACTTATGCGAATTTCTGCAGCCAGCTTGAATTTCTCCTCAAAAAATGTTTTTTTTTTTTCTACTGCATCATCAGGCTGCAAATCTTCTGAACTTTTATGCTCTGTTTCCATTTTAAAATGGAATGCTTTTAACAGTACCCAAGTAACCTCTTGAATGCTTTTCTGCTTGGAAATTTCTTCCACCAGATATCCTAAATCATCTCTCTCTAGTTCAAAATTGCACAAATCTCTAGGGCAGGGGCAAAATGCTGCCAGTTTCTTTGCTAAAACATAACAAGAGTTACCTTTGCTCCAGTTCCCAAAAAGTTCCTCATCTCCATCTGAGACCACCTTAGCCTGGACTTCATTGTTCATATCACTATCAGCATTTTTGTCAAAGCCATTCAACAAATCACTAGGAGGTTTCAAACTTTCCTGCATTTTCCTGTCTTCTTCTGAGCCCTCCAAACTATTTCAACCTCTGCCTGTTACCCAATTCCAAAGTCACTTCCACATTTTTGGATATCTTTTCAGCAATGCCCCACTCTACTGGTACCAATTTACTGTATTAGTCCATTTTCATGCTAGTGATAAAGACATACTTGAGACTGGGGAATTTTCAAAAGAAAGGTTTAATTTGGCTCAGTTTTATGTGGCTGGGGAAGGTCTCACAATCATGGCAGAGGATGAGAGGCACTTCTTCCATGGCAGCAGCAAGAGAGAATGAGAAAGATGCAAAAACAGAAACCCCTGATAAACCCATCAGATCTCGTGAGACTTATTCACTACCATGAGAACAGTATGGGGGAAACCACCCCCATGATTCAATTATGTCCCACTGGGTCCCTCCCACAACACATGGGAATTATGGGAGTACAATTCAAGATGAGATTTGGGTGGGGATACAAAGCCAAAACAAATCAATCATGGAAACTTGCTCAGTTCAAAATCCGATGAAGGAAGCCGGCAGGAAGGAGACTAAGGAGAAGTATCAGAGGTCAAATTCAATTGCAGTCTGCTGGTAAACCAGAAGGAGCCAATGTTGAAGTTCAAGTCAAAGACTGTGTGCTGGCAGTATTTCCTCCTGCTTGGGGGAGGTCAGCCTTTGTATTACTCAGACCTTTAACTGATTGAATGAGGCCCACCCATATTATGAAGGGCAATTTGCTTTACTCAAGTTCCACTGATTTAAATGTAAATCTTATCCAAAAATACACTCACAGACACCAAGAATAAAGTTTAACCGAATAACCTGGTGCTGTGGCCCAGTCCAGCTGACACATAAAATTAACCATTACAACATTGTATCAATGTAGAAGCAAGTTATTATTCTTAGCAGATGCCTGCAGAACTACTTAATGATAAAGTGTTATGATACTGACAGCTCACTTCAAAATGATTCAGAATATATACACACACACATATATGTAATATATATACCTACATATAAACACACACACATATAGCAAAATTTCAGCAATTGTTTATCTTGAGCACTAGGTATATAGCAAATTATAGCATAAGAATCTTTTTTTAATCTAAAATTTTTATTTGGTCCTTTGAAGGGTTTTGTTTTTGTTTTTGTTTTTGGGTGTGTACTTTAAGACATACCTTGAGTACATAATAGGCAATATTAACTATTTTTTAACTGTTATTCATAAATGGTTGAGGATTATAATTCATCTAATTATTTTTGGCAGTTTGCTATTTCCTTTGGAAAATAAATTGCCAAAACCCACTGTGTGAACTTATCTTTTTCACAAAGTATAAAGTTAATGCTTTCATAATTTAGAGTCTAGTTTATTGGAATAATTTGTAACTACATTATAAAGTATATAATACATGTTCAAAGCATGTGCTTGTGATTACATTAATGTTACCAATCTTTCAATAACTGTGTTTTCATTTATCTTGTTTCATTTGTTAGTATATATAGGAGTTAGTTACTCCTTTTATGCAGTATTTAAACATAGCAAAATTGCATAATATTTTGAGTATGAGTATCTATTGTATTTATTTATCCAGGAATTTAACTCTTTTTATTATAAACAAATGATGTTTATTCCACTTTGGATCTTTTCACATGAGCATCTTTGTCATCTTTTCTTCTTACTTTTTTACTAACGAGGGAATATAACATTAAAAATCTGGCAATTAATGAAACAATGAGAAAAATCAATAAAAGTTAACATTAAAAATTTTCCTGAAGAATAATAATTTGTGTCTCTAGATATTACCCTATTGCATGTTTATAGCTATCATTATGTGGAAATACTAACTTCTCTGCTAAAAGTATAAAATTCGATTACTTTTAAATTTCAATTAATCATTTTAGACATAGGTAAATGACGTAAATGATATCCAAAGCTTAGTTAAGACAAACACATTGAGATTTAATAATGAAAGACCAAAATAATACATTTCTTGTTATTTTTTACTTCAAATCTATACCGCCTATTGGTCTTTTAGTTTTAGACATGTTTTATTAAAATTATATTTAGGTTTGTAAGAGATTAACTATCTTGGCCGGGTGCGGTGGCTCATGCCTGTAATTCCAACATTTTGGGAGACCGAGGTGGGCAGATCACGAGGTCAGGATATTGAGAAACCCTGTCTCTACTAAAAATACAAAAAATTAGCTGGGTGTGGTGGCACGCACCTGTAGTCCCAGCTGCTCAGGAGGCTGAGGCAGGAGAACTGCTTGAACCTCGGAGGCGAAGGTTGCAGTGAGCCAAGATTACCCCGCTGCACTTTAGCCTGGGCAACAGAGTGAGACCTCCACATCAACAAAAAAAAAAAAAAAAAAGGGAGAGAGAGATTAACTATCTTAAAACAATCAATTATACTCTAGGAGAGACTAATGGAACACAGTAAATTTAAACAAAATATTTCACATGTTTTGTTATGCTTCTTCTCTTTATAATTCAACAGATGCACTTAAAACCTTCAAGGGAAAAACATCCCATTTAGCAGTAAAGTCATCTCTCCTCTCTAGGAATATCTGGAAAGCAGAATTCTGGGTTAACATACTTTATTCAAATAGCTTCTCTTCTCCCCAGAGAAGAAATAATTTAAGGTGAATATTTTACTTTCACCCTCACTTTTTAATTTCTCATTAAAACTGTGACACGTTATTAAAACTCCTATTTATGAAAAAGAGTGAAATTTGTGTATTTTAATTCACATACTTTTGAAACGGTCAACATTCTTAAGCAAAAATCTTTACACATAAGTTTAAAGCAAAACAAAACCTTAATCAGCTATAGTGTAGTTTTCTTAGAGTTTTTGAAAGGCCAACATGGGAGCAATTTTAGACACCATTTCCAATCCAATAATTAACATTACCAAGAGTTTGGAAGCAAGAGGATGTTTTAAGTAGTGGGAAAAAGCCTGGATTCCAGAGTCAAAAGAGCTATATGACATTAAGAATGCACTCATCTCAATGTTCTCATTTCTTTAAAAAGAGACAAAATATTACCAACGTTTCCTACATGTTGCTTTACTACTCAGCTTGGCAGTGACTTAGGATCTCATTCAATGCTAAAGCACTCAAGTTATTCTTGGTTAATGTTTACTTTATTACTGTCCCTGAGGCTTTAGCAGCTTCTACTTCATTCTCTGATTTCACGTTACTCCGATCCTATTCACTTTGTCTAAAGACAAAGTTCTCTGTGGTCCAACCCAATTTCTTATTTTAAACAGAACTACAATTCCCAAAATGTTAATCTTATTATCATAGATGATCACTTACTAGGCTTGTACATTCTATTTAATGCTTTTCTTATATAGATATACCAAGATTTCCCTACGTCAAGCTCTGTGCGCTACATAGTGACATGATTAACTTTCCTTATCTAGGACAAATTTAGACAGTTGTACATTTGCTAATGTATGAATGTTTTATAGTGTTGTCAACCAGTGGTGATAGCATATCCACTAACAACTTAATTTTGCCATAATTGTCATTGTTATACAAGTGTTTGTCTAATTATTTCAATAATCTAGTCAACTGATTTTTATTGAGTTGCATTTGTAGGCTCAGTTCTATTTCAGGCACAAGGTCTAAAACAAAAAAGAAAACAAAATTAAACACAAATAAAACTCCAGCCCTTGTGGAGCTTACATATTATTACACTTTGTCCTCTTTTAAAATAAAAATGAGAGGGAAAAACCCAGAAAAATAAAGAAAGCTTGAATATGAGAAATGAAAGACACACAATTTTATGTAATTGCGACAAATTAGGTGGCAACAGTGGAAAATTTTAGACCTGGATGGAAGATCTTTGGGTTTACTATGTTCAACTTTGAGTTAAATAGCAAAATTAGAGATCCGAAATTCTGGAAATATATACCTGTCCAAATGAAAAACAATAAGAACTTTATAGTACTTCAGACTGTAATTTATTTTTCAAAGAGGTATGGGTTAGCAATTCTGAAACTACTTTCTGTGTATTTCAGCACTGAACAAAAAAAAAAAAAAAAAAAATATATATATATATATATATGTACTGTGGATAATGAGAGCCAGATATTTTTATGGAAAGTAGTTACCAATAAGGAAAGGGTTAAAATTTAAAATAAACATGGATACAGGTAAGTTTGTATACATATATTTATCAGCTTTCTCCACTGAGAATGTCTGGAAGAAAGGACAATTTAGGCCGAGCGCGGTGGCTCAAGCCTGTAATCCCAGCACTTCGGGAGGCGGAGACGGGCGGATCACGAGGTCAGGAGATCGAGACCATCCTGGCTAACACGGTGAAACCCCGTCTCTACTAAAAAAATACAAAAAACTAGCCGGGCGAGGTGGCGGGCGCCTGTAGTCCCAGCTACTCGGGAGGCTGAGGCAGGAGAATGGCGTGAACCCGGGAGGCGGAGCTTGCAGTGAGCTGAGATCCAGCCACTGTACTCCAGCCTGGGCGACAGAGGGAGACTTTGTCTCAAAAAAAAAAAAAAAGAAAGGACAATTTAGCAGCATGAGCACACCTACTGCCCAGATCTTGGGTTCTAAATATCATTCTTTGATAAAACAAACCTGTGTTTTGAAGAAATGGCTGATTCCAAAATTGGGACGAAGAAAGTACAAAATGAGCCTTGAATACTTTGTGGGGCCAGAGAGTAAAGAAATGCTCAGAAAATGATGAAAATATTTTGAAAGGACACTGTAGCCAACTTCAGGTACCCAGTGGCTGTATCTGGTTCAATTTAAGCAATAAAATAAGTGACAGTGATGAAGTATAGCCAGTAGAATAAAATAATTTTCTGTGAGTTTATGCTAGTATAGTTATTATAATTGAATGAAAACTTAAAGGGAAGGAAAGAATATCTCTTCATTACTGTAGAATTCCATTTAACAAGTGCAGAAGAAATGATACATATATCTTTAAATCACCATTTGGTGTAATCACCATTACAGTGATACTCATTGTAGACAAGAATTGTCAATGCATTTTTTTAAATTAATGGGAAAACTATCATGAGAAAGAGAATCTCTAATTTCAAAGCATTTCTCGCATGAGATACTTATTAATTATAAAGGGGAAAATAGTAACCTTACGATGGAGAAATCTGGCAGACCTTATCTTAACCAAGTCATCAAAGTTAACTGCACCCATAATAGCACATTGATATGATCCTGAGAAGGGCATGTATCATTTCAATGTTATTCTTACCCAAAATGCATAAGTTGAATTTAACCGAAAGAAAACGTTAGACAAACCTAAGTTGAAGGATATATTACAAAGTAACTGGCTGGCTGGCATTCTTCAAAAAAGTCAAGGTCATGAAAATCAAAGAGACAAAGAACTATCCAAAATGAGAGGAGATTAAGATACCATCTCACGCCACTTAGAATGGCAATCATTAAAAAAATCAGGAAACAACAGATGCTGAAGAGGATGTGAAAAAATAGGAACACTTTTACACTGTTGGTGGGACTATAAATTAGTTCGACCATTGTGAAAGACAGTGTGGCAATTACTCAAGGATCTAGAACTAGAAATCCCATTTGACCCAGCAATCCCATTACTGGATATATACCCAAAGGATTATAAATCATTCTGCTATAAAGACACATGCACACATGTTTTTATTGTGGCACTATTCACAATAGCAAAGACTTGGAACCAACCAAAATGCCCATCAATGATAGACTGGATAAAGAAAATGTGGCACATATATGGAATGGCACATCATGGAATATTATGGAGCCATAAAAAAGGATGAATTCATGTCCTTTGCAGGGACATAGATGAAGCTGGAAACTATCATTCTCATCAAACTAACACAAGAGCAGAAAACCAAACACCGCATGTTATCTCTCATAAGTGGGAGCTGAACAATGAGAACACATGGACACAGGGAGGGGAACATCACACACTGGGGCCTGTTAAGGGGTGGGGGACTAGGGGAGGGACAGAAAGAGGACAAATACCTAATGTAGGTGATGGGTTGATGGGTGCAGAAAACCACCATGGCGAAAGTATACCTATGTAACAAACCTGCATGCTCTGCACATATACCCCAGAATTTAAAGTATAATTTTTTTTTTTTAAAAAAAGGAGAAAACCTTAAGCAAGCTTAAAAAAAAAATGAAGAAGACATGACAACTAAATACAATGTGCAATCTTGGGTTACATCTTCGGTTAGAAAAAGGACATTTATGGGATAATTGGTGAAATTTAAATGTCTATAGTTTAATACATTTTCAACTGTCCAGTTATGATGATTACCCTATGGTTATTGTAAGTATTGATTTGGGCTAAGCTAAATCATGGCTGTGTTGGAATTCTTTGTGCTATTATTGCAAATACAAAATCATTTCAAAATAAAGAGGTTAAAAATTAAAATTTAATATAAAGTATCTTAATTTAAAAACACTTTATCAATTAAAATGAAACTTCCTTTCTGTCCATTAAGACTTAAAATGTGTAAATCTTTCATTCTATCTTCACACATTCAAATTTTTGTATGATTTTAGGAGCTCGTTTTGTGATTCTTTGAGAGAATCTCTAGAGTAATAAAATCATTAAAAGTGACTGCATAATGTCTTTTTTTTTTTTTACAACAGGTAAAAAGCTAACAGACAATTTAATTTTCAAATTATAACTGGACTAGACAATTACAGTTAAACATGACTGCTGATCAGTGGTTTTCAAACTCAAGAAGGCATCAGAACCACCTGGGGGGTTGGTTAAAAATGAAGACTCCTTGGTGCCAAACTTCTGAGTTCCTAATTCAGTAGGTCTGGGATGGGGCCTAAGAATTTGCACTTCTAAAAGTTTTCTAGGTGAGGCTGACACGGATAGTCCTGGGGACTACACACTGACAAACATTGGTCTAAATATTAATTTGAAATTATAAGATTAATGTATTATGTCTCTATTGTTTCTGGTGTACACAGTTCAATGTAATGATGAATAAAAAGACTCATTCTAACTCCATTTTGACCCAGTTGCTAATCCAGAATATAAATATTGCAAAACTTCAAACAATTTTCATTATAATATTGAAGCATCTTTTATTGACCCAGGTACCCCAAATCTAAAACTTTTTTGTGACTTTTGATTTTAAATCTGATATGTAAGATACTTGGGAATCATCACTCTTTTAATTACATCAAGAAAAACCTGGAAAAAAACTGAAAATCAATGACGTACTTTTGGACCAATCAGAAAATTGAAGTTGCAGGGCAAATCACTTTTCTGAAATCTGAAGAGAAAGACATATCCAGCCAGGTGCAGCTAATATGTGCTAAGTGGAACAGAAGTCACTGGGAACCTAAACTGATCAAAACACTTAAATATTAATTTTGATGAATTCATGGAGACTGAATGTGCACTAGTTTGAGAGAGAATGTGGACTAGTTTGAGAGAGAAATTCATGAGGATGCAGTCTGAGGTGGTTACCCATACTCTCCTGGTTGTTTCCTCTAAGAATCTCACTAAGTTCTCAAGATGAAGATCCAAGAAAGATATCCTCAAAGATCTAGCAGGGGCTGGGAAAGAGTAACCATTGTGAAATATGGCCCGAAGCCTTCCTCAAAACAAAGGCTTACCTCTGGAGTAAAAGACCTTGCCAGAGCCTTATTGCAGGCTCCCTGGGGGAGGGGTCGCTGCCTGATTTCATCTCCCTCTAAACTTCTCTGTCTAACCTAAGGGGCAGGGTTGGGGAATAGTTAGTAGAGGGTCAGGATTTCAGGGAAGGGAGTATGTGGCCAAAGGAAATAAAAAGCTATACCACTGGAAAACACTTTTGATGGTCACAGCTTGAAAACACATGCTGAGAAAAAGTGAGATTTTATTTAAAAATTATAGAAAGCCCCCTCACCCACTTCTTTTCCCAACAGGGCTCCAATATAATATCCATGATTATAGCTGAGAAAGCTGAAAACACAGACTATCTCTGAGACGTAGTACTTAAAGAACACCAAAATCAAGAGGTGAGACAAAAACAAGGACACTAAAGGATTATGAAGTCTCTGCCATTTATAACTATAGTAAACATTAAATATAGCTTCACTTCCACCCAGATGAGCATCATTCAATACCACTAGACCTTCCTTTCCAGAAATATTAAAATAATTTTTTATGGGGAAAGAAAATGAGATGAGTGAAAAACTCAGGTCTATATAAGGAAAGAAAGAATATTAGATAAGGAATAAAAGAAGGTAAAATAATATTTTTCTTTGACTTAGCTGATCTAAAAGATAACCATTGGCTGACTGATTCTTAGCTGATCTAAAAGATAATCATTGTTTAAAGCATTATTCATGTATTGAGGTATTATATCATATGGATACGTTAAATGAATAACAGTTATTACCACCAAGGACCTCAGTTTTTAAAATATATTTTAATCATCCATTTTCTTTTTCTTTCTTCCCTCCCCTCTTACCTTTTTATTTTTTCCCTCTCTAGACACTCCCTTCTGACAATCCATGCTTATGTAATTAAATTCTTGTTTTATAAATTTCAGTGACTAATCTTGGAACAAACCAGGCATGGGGAGCCCCAATTGCAGAAGCTTCCTGCTTAGGGGAATTGTCAGGCTGAACTCAATGTAATGCCAACCAGACTTCTGGATGGGCAATTACCAAAGACAGCCATCAGAACAAAGACACACAGACCCTGCAACCTGCACCACTCCCATGCCTCCTGTACCAAATTTCCCTTTAAAAACCCTATGGTAAATTTTAAAATTTAACATGTTACTTTAGAATGCTAATTCATCATCTTGGTTTACTGGCTCTCTGATTAAACTTGCTTTCCCTTGCTCCAACCCTCACTTCTTGTGTCTTGCTGTCAAGCACTGAGCAGCCCAACCTAAGTTCAGTTTGAAATTCAGTGCCCAAATGTGGGGCTGTACTTTGGGTGGTCTAGCCTGCCTGATTTCCAAAGGATGGAGCAATTTACTACAGCAGTGTGCCAGGGCTTACCCATTTATGCTACCAGGCAGAGCAACAGATGCTCATGAGTGCCAACTACTCGTGGTTAGGTGACTTCATGGCTGTGACTCCAGAGATGTCCCAGCAGCTGCCAAGAACGCTTTTGTCTCGGGAATTCTCCCATCTTTCCCCTCTCTGGCATCAGCTGCCTGAAATGCTTTGTTGGAGCAAGGAAAAGTGGTGTCTGAGGAGTTAACAGGCTGAAAGGTTGGTAAGTCACTATGGTGTGTTCATCCAAGAACTATCTTCCTTCCCATTTGGGCTTTTCCTTGGAATAAACTACTTTTTTTTTTTGGTTGGGGTAACCTTTTGGAGAGAGGAATAGTTGTTGGACTTTTGCCAATTTGAGAACTAGTTCATTTGCATTTGTCTGTTTGTGGACCCTGGGCTTACATGTTTAATAACATGGAAAATTCAAAGGCATGGTAAGTTTTCTGGGGCTCCAGCTAATTACATGTTATGGTCAGTTTTTGTACACATCTTAAACTAATAGGCAAATTACAACAAGAAAAAGTCAGAGCTGAAATGGTTATCCTGCAACTTTTTTGTTAAGTAGACTCTTCTAAAGCTGTATATCTATTTATCTTTTCTACCTACTTTGAACCGGAGGTTATTAAGCTACTGGTGTTGAGTTAAAACTCACTAATTCAAGGATTAATTTGAGTTTAGGGTCAGATACCAAAGATATTTTATTTTTCTTATACAGTTGTGCCCGTTCTAGCTAAAATATAAACACTGGAAATTCACTTGAAACTTTATTTAAAAAGGGGGTAAAAGAGGTTTTTCAAAAAGTAAACTGTTAAGGAAACTACCCAAGATCTTGATCTACAGCCTTCATTGGAGTATCTGTTGGGGGAAGACAAAGTTTAGCCATGTGGACAGGTTCCAATTTTGTCAGTCCATCAACTCACTGGAAGCTGTAACAGATTTTACAACCTTGCAGTGATTAATTTTTATAGCTTTTTTTTTTTTTTTTTTGAGATGGAATCTTGCTCTGTCACCCAGGCTGGAGTGCAGTGGCGCCATCTCGGCTCACTGCAACCTCTGCCTGTCCGGTTTAAGCGATTCTCCTGCCTCAGCCTCCCCAGTAGCTAGGAGTATAGGTGCTGCCACCACGCCCGGCTAATTTTTTGTATTTTTAGTAGAGGCGGGGTTTCAACTTGTTAGCCAGGAAGGTCTCGATCTCCTGACCTCATGATCCACCCACCTTGGCCTCCCAAAGTGCTGGGATTACAGGGGTGAGCCACCACGCCCGGCCCCTAATTTTTATAGCTTTGATAAGCCCCAGCAATAAATCAGAGACTTAATTTAAGATTTGATTTTGAGAAAATTTGTCAAAGATGTTAAAAAGCTAAACACATTTTATCAAAACAGAATCACAGGTTATTGTAAAATGATCATTTGTTCAACCAAGAGTGATAATTAAAATAACTCAAAGGGAACACAGAAAGTCTCTGGGCTTACAGAAGAGATCTGCTGGAGCATCGTGATATGAGGGGTCAGAAGCTTTTGGGAAAGCTTGTCTTGCATTCCCATACATAGTGTGTAACATCAATATGGTTTACAGCAAAACCTATCCCTATAATCATAGCTAAAATTATGAATAACATTTTTCCACCAGGAGGGGACTGATAAAAACCATAAAGAGAGTCAGTATCACCACCTCCAGCTCCCTGAAAATGTCCTTATCACATGCTATTAACGAATCCTGTGCTGTTAAGTTACAGGGCTTTGAGTCTTGAGTAAACATATCTCATCTAAAGAAGGCATCAACTCCTGCCACTATCTGACACCAAATTCAAATTAACCAATGCCTCATTTTTAGATCCTAGTAAAGGTGACAATCAAAGTAAACTGCTTTCATGAGACAAAGAGATAGGCCTGTATTCAAAAACATTAAGATTCATTTAATAATTTTGCATCTATTATATAATGCATTAATTATTAATAGATATTAATAAAATGTATTCTATACCTTCATACTAAACAATTTAAATGTTTAGCTACATGTGAGCTTCCTTTTCCTGTCATTCTCAGAATTAGGCAGGGCTTATGACCTTTCTGTTTAAAACATTGATCATTTGTTTGTTTGAGACAGGGTCTCACTCTGGCACCCAGGCTGGAGTACAGTGGAATGATCTTGGCTCACTGCATTCTCAACCTTCCAATCTCAAGCAATCCTCCTACCTCAGGCTCCAGAGTAGCTGGGACTACAGACACACACCACTACACCTGGCTAATTTTTGTACTTTTGGTGAAACATGGTTTCATCACGTTGCCTGCCTCAGCCTCCCAAAGTACTGGGATTATAGGCACGAGCCACTGCATTTGGTCCACATTGCTAATTCTTTATGTCTTGTTCCCTCCAGGCCCAGGACCTATTGTGGAAGAGATGGGTGCATGAGATTTTAAGGGCCAGTTTTGAGGGATAAAATTAGTTCAGACCCCCAAATCAAAGACAGGTATACAGATGCTCAACACAGCAGTCCCCAACGTTTTTGGCACCAGGGACCACTTTTGTGGAAAACATTCCTTCCACAGATGGGAGAGGGGAATGGTTTCAAGACAATTTAAGTGCATTACATTTATTGTACACTTTATTTCTATTATTATTATTACAAACTCACCATAATGTGGAATCAATGGGAGCCCTGAGCTTGTTTTTCTACAACTATACAGTCCCATCTAGGGGTGATAGGAGACAGTGACAGATCATCAGGCCTTAGATTCTTATAAAAAGTGTACAACCAGCAGGTTGTGGTGGCTCACACCTGTAATCCAGCACTTTGAGAGGCTGAGGCAAGTGGATCACGAGGTCAGGAGTTCCAGACCAGCCTGGCCAAGATGGTGAAACTCCGTCTCTACTAAAAATACAAAACAAACAAACAAAAAAAAATTAGCCAGGCATGGTAGCTGGCACCTGCAATCCTAGCTGCTCGGGAGGCTAAGGCAGAGAACTGCTTGAACCCGGGAGGTGGAGGTTGTAGTGAGCAGAGATCACGCCACTGCATTCCAGCCTAGGAGACAGAGGGAGACTCCATCTCAAAAACAAACAAACAAGAAGTGTACAACCTAGATCTTTTGCATGTGAAGTTAACAATAGGATTCATGCTCCTGTGAGAATCTAATGTCCCTGCTGATCTGACACGAGGCAGAGCTCAGATGATGTTTGCTCACTTACCACTCACCTCCTGCTGTGTAGCCTGGTTCTTAACAGGCCAGGCAGCAGTACCAATCCATGGCCTGGGGGTTCAGGACCCCTGGCTCAATACACAGAACTTATAGACAAGTCAATTTTATAACCTTGTTTTTTGGTTTTTGGTTTTGGGCTCTTATTTTGCTTAAAGGAGTTTGGCTTTTAGTTTTTGGCTCTCATATTGCTCAAAGGGTTAATGAGTGCCAGCCTACTTTCATTCCCATCTGGCCTAGAACATTTAATTGGCTATCTGTAAGTCTTTTGACTCTAAGTCCTTTTGCCATAGGAGTTCCACTGAGAGACATGACAGATCTGGTGCAGGTAACCACAGCACCCCAGCATTGATATGGAACAAAATAAACACTTGGCCATTGATACTGCCCCTGGCATATGTTGACCAAAAAAGGAGGAAGATAAACTAAAAAACACACAAACAAACAAAAAAACCCAAGTCCACGCTCTGAATGGACCTTCCTCCTTAGAGCTAAGGGGATCGCAAAGAAACCTAAAAAACTAGTTTCAGGCTATGACAGGAAGGGGTTGGACATGACTCATTATATCCTCCCCCCATTGGAATTCAGGTACAACTGACCAACATTAACATTAAAACAGAGATCATAAAACCGACAAAACAGACTCTCCGTAATAATAAGATACCAAATCATAAACCAGACGTAAGACCATGACAGGCAAAGGTTAAGTCGGACACTCCTACACTTAAAAGGTGAACCATGTTCTAACTGCCACAAGGATTTTATTTTTCCCAAGCAGCCAAATAAGCACGGACTTCAAGATAAGCAATATTGAAACAATTTACAGCTGCACCAGACGCTGACTAACTGACCCCCAGCCCCTGTTCCACCAGCCATAACTATAGCTTGAATTAAACAAGAGGCTGATTTCAGTTACTTTTTCCTGCTAGAAAGACTACTGACTGTGAACTCGTTCTGACCAGTTGCTAGAACTTGTATACTTGTTTGCCTTTGTGTCCTAGTAGAAACCCCTTTGATGTATAAAGACATTTAAATGTTAAGTCACCACCCCAAAATGAACATGGGTCATATTTTTTCATGCATATTTTTTCAATACACATGTGTCAGGACTACTTTCCTAAATATTCAAAGTTTCTCCTGTAACCTGTGAAATATGTATGTTTAGCCAATCTGTCATCATAAACACACAAGAGCTCTGGGTATAATTGACAGTCGGGAATATGTGCTGTAATTAAGACTGAATGCTATATGTACATTCTGGATAACTCTGGAAACGTGTATTTAGCCCTACAAGTCATGCACAAGCAAATTAATGCTATGGCTGATCCCACAAGGTCTTTAAAACAATGACTGTCTTCATGGTTTTTATCAGTCCCCTTCTAGTGGAAAAAGTTACTCATGATTTTAGTTATGATTATAAGAATAAGTTTTGCTGTAAACTGTATTGATGTTACACACTGTATATGGGAATGCAAGAAAAACTTTCCCAAAAGTTTCTGACCTCTCATATCATGATGTTCCAGCAGATCTCTTCTGTAAGCCCAGAGACTCATGAATATTTTCAACTCCACATGTTCCATATATGGTTTAGATATGTTTCCCCATCCAAATCTCATGGTGAATTGTAATCCCTGATGTTGGAGGAGGGTCCTGGTGGAAGGTGATTGGGTCATGGAGGTGGATTTCCCCCATGCTGTTTTCATGATAGGGAGTGAGTTCTCATGAGATCTGGTTGCTTAAAAGTGTGTAGCACTTCCCCATTCTCTCTCTTCTTCCTGCTTTGGCCACGTAAGATGTGCCTCCTTTCTTTTCAACTTCTGGCATGATTGTGAGTTTCCTGAAGCCTCGCAAGCCATGCTTCCTGTACAGCCTGTGGAGCCACAAGTAAACCTTTTTTCTTTATAAATTACCCAGTCTCAGCTAGTTTTTCATAGCAGTGCAAGAACAGACTAATACAGAAAATCGGTACCAAGGAGTATGGCATTGCTATAAAGTTATCTGAAAATATGGAAGCGAGTTTGGAACTGAGTAATGGGCAGAAGTTAGAACAGTTTGGAGAGCTCAGAAGAAGACAGGAAGATAAGGAAAAAGTTTGGGACTTCCTAGAGACTTGTTAAATTGTTGTGACCAAAATGCTGATAGTGATATGGACAATAAAGTCCAGGCTGAGGTGGTCTCAGAGATAAGGAACTTATTAGCAACTGGTTTAGAGGTCACACTTGCTCTGTTTTAGTAAGGAGACTGGCAGCATTGTACCCTTCTTCTAGGAATCTGTGGAACTCTGAACTTGAGAATAATTATTTAGGGTATCCGGCAGAAGAAATTTCTAAGCAGCAAAGTGCTCAAGATGTGACATGGCTGCTTCTAACAGTATATCTTCGTATACCTGAACAAAGAGATGACCTGAAACTGGAACTTATATTTCAGTGAGAAGCAGAGCAAAAAAAATTAGAAAGTTTGCAGCCTGATTAAATTTACTTATGCAAATTTCTGTAGCCAGCTTGAATTCCTACCCAGAAAATGTTTTGGTTTTTTCCTACAAAAAGACAAAAACACATACACCATTTTCTGGGGAGGAATTCATGTTGGCTGCAGACATTTACATAAGTAGAGGAGCTTAATGTTAATAACCAAGACAATGGGGAAAATGCCTTAAAGGCAACTGAGAGAACTTCACACTACCCCTCCCATCACAGGGTTTGAGGCCTCGGAGGAAAATTATGGTTTTGTGGGCTAGACCCAGGTCCCTGCTCCCCTGCATAACCTCAGGGTGGCACTGCTCCCTGTGTCCCAGCCACTCCAGCGTGGCTAAAAGGGCCCCAGATACAACTTGGGCCTCTGCTCCAGAGAATGTAAACCAAAGCCTTGGTAGATTGCATGTGGTGTTAGGCCTGTGGGTGCACTCTTGGGAGCCTCTACCTAGATTTCAGAGGACGTATGGAAATGCCTGGATGTTCAGGCAGAAGTCTGCTATAGGAGCAGAGCCCTCACGGAAAACCTGTACTACAGCAGTGCAGAGGGAAAATGCAGGACTGGAGCCCCCACACAGAGTCCCAACTGGGGCACTGCCTAGTCAAACTGTGAGAAGAGGGCAACCGTCCTCCAGATCCCAGAATGACAGATCCACCAACAGCTTGCATTATGCACCTGGAAAAGCCACAGACACTCAACACCAGCCCATGAAAGCAGCTGGGAGCGGGGAGGTACCTTGCAAAGCCACAGGGGTGGAACTGTCCAAGGCCATGGGAACCCACCTTTTGCATCAGCATGACCTGAATGTGAGACATGGAGTCAAAGGAAATCATTTTGGAGCTTTAATATTTAATGGTTGCCCTGCTTGATTTCAGACTTGTATGGGGCCTATAGCTCCTTCATTTTGGCCAGTTTCTCCCAGTTGGAATGGGTATATTTACCCAATGCATGTACCCCCATTATATCTAGGAAGTAACTAACTTGCTTTTAATTTTACAGGCTCATAGGCAGAAGGGACTTGCCTTGTCTCAGATGAAACTTTGGACTGTGGAGTTTTGAGTTAATGCTGAAATGAATTAAGATGTTGAGGGACTTTCAGAAAGGCATGATTTGTTTTGAAATGCAAGGACATGAAATTTGGGAGGGACCAGGGCAGAATGATATGGTTTGGCTGCATCCCCACTCAAATATCACCTTGAATGGTAATAATACTCACATGTCGAGGGTTGGGGCAGGTGGAGATAACTGAATCATGGGGGTGGTTTCCCCCATACTGTTCTCCTGGTAGTGAATAAGTCTCACAAGATCTGATGGTTTTATAAATGGGAGTACCCCTGCACAAGCTCTCTTGACTGCCACCATGTAAGATGTGACTTTGCTTCTCCTTTGCCTTCTGCCATGATTGTGAGGCTTCCCCAGCCAGGTGGAACTGTGAATCCATTAAAACTCTTTCATTTATAAATTACACAATCTTGGGTATATCTTTATTAGCAGCATGAGAACAGACTAATACAAACCCTATGGTAAATTTTATAATTTAAGATGATACTTCAGAAATCTGGTTTGCCATCTTCTTTGATTTCTCACTATGCAATTAAACATGCTTTTCCTACTACCAATCCTTGTCTCTTGCATCTGGCTTTCGATTGGCGAGCAGGCAAATGTGGGCGCATTTACACCGTGCCACAAATGATGAGACAGAAGAATTGGAAATGTTCTATTATAAGATACATAGATGTAAATGGCAAGTTACTGGGTGCAGCACACCAACATGGCACATGTATACATATGTAACAAACCTGCATGTTGTGCACATGTACCCTAGAACTTAAAGTATAATTAAATTAATTAATTAAAAAATTCATAGATTTCTGTACTTCACATGACATGGTCATGACTTATGTGATGGTAAACTTAGAATAGTAAAAACTGTGTCATGTAAACACTAGGGTCACTTAAATTTTTTTAAGGATTATAATTGGTAGATTAAAAGAGGAGGTAAAATGAAATCATATAAAACTTGATTAAACTAAAAAAGGTAGAGAAAAGGAGAAAGTAACAGAAACCAATTGCAATGAATAGTAAAAAAATTGTAGATATTAATCAAACAATGTTATTAATCAATTTTAATGTAAATCTCCAAAAATGACAAACAAAAGGTAGAAATTATCAAAGTGAATAATGAAACAAGACCAAACTTGACAGCATCTGCAATAAACACACTTTAAGTGTAAAGGCTCAGGCCGGGCACGGTGGCTCACGCCTGTAATCCCAGCACTTTGGGAGGCTGAGGCAGGTGGATCATGAGGTCAGGAGATCGAGACCATCCTGTGAATGGTGAAACCCTGTCTCCTAAAAATACAAAAAATTAGCCAGGCATGGTGGCGGGTGCCTGTAGTCCCAGCTACTTGGGATGCTGAGGCAGGAGAATGGCGTGAACCCAGGAGGCGGAGCTTGCAATGAGCCGAGATCACGCCACTGCACTCCAGCCTGGGCGACAGAGCAAGACTCCATCTCAAAAAAAAAGAAAAAAAACTGTAAAGGCTCAGGTTAACAGTAAGAGAGTAATGAAAGATATACCATATTGACACTAATAATAAGAAAGCTGAAATATTAATTTTAGACAAAGCAGACTTCGTAACAAAAAATCATAATGGGTAAAAAGCATAATTACATAACAATACATGGGTTAGTTCCCCCCCAAAACATAACAATCTCTAATGTATATGTAATTGATGACAGTCTTCAAATACAAGAAATTAAAACTGAAACCGTTGAAAGGAAAATAGACAATTCCACCATTATTGTTGCATACTTCAACACCTCTCTTTCAGTAATTGATACAGTAGGAAGAAATCACCAAGGTTGTATATGATCTGAAAACACTATCAATCATCATGATCTCACTGACATTTATAGAACACTATATATGAAGATGGCAAAATAGACAGTCATCTCAAGCTTACAAGAGACATTTACCATGACATATTACATTGTGGAACATAAAATGAACTTTCCAAACTTAAAAGTAAAGAAATTATACAAAGTATGTCCTCAGATCACATGAAATTAAGTTAGAAATCAATAACAGAGAGATAAAAATAATCTCCAAATTTTGGAGATTGAAAGAAAAAACTTGTAAATAACACTTGATAAAAGAAGTCTTCAAAGAAATTTGATGATATTTTGAGCTAAATGATAATGAAAATACACCTTACCAAACATTATGAGATGCAGCAAAAACAGTCCTTAGAGGGAAATTTATGGCATTAAATGCATGTATTAGAAAGGGGGATTTAAAAGCAGTAACCTGATCCTCCACCATATGAAACTCAGAAAGAAGATCAAATTAAGCCTAAAACAAGAAGAAAGGACATAATACAAAATTAGAGCAGAAATTGATGAAATTGTAAATAGGAGTAACAGTAGAGAAAAATCAGCAAAACCAAAGGCTGGTTATTTGAAAAGAACAATAAAAGAAAAAACCTGTAGATATACTAACCATAGAAAAAGGGAAGACACAAAGTACTTAATGCAGAAATGAAAGTTCATTATTATTTATTCCATGGACATGAGAAAGACGATAATGGAATAGTATGAACAATTATATGCTCACACAGTTGATAATGTAGTTAAAACGGACAATTCCTTTAAAGACAGAAACTACCAAGCCTAAAATAGGAAAGATCAACAAGCTGAATAGACCTATGTCTATTAAATAATTTTAATTGAAGCACAGTGAACAGTGGACTACCTCCTGCGCTGAGTGGTCACCGCCACCAATGTGAATGTGCATAGAGGGCGCACATAATCCTGCACCGATCAGTGTCCTGCCTCCATGCTAACACCACCACTGGCACAAATGTATACACAGTCATTGGTGCAGGCCCTTAGGACCTCTGAGCCATGCTGCCATTGTCATTGCTGCAAACACCCACATGGAGGCTGGCACCATGGCACTCACTATCACCCTGCCATGACTGACAAGTGTGCACTGCCCCCCCATACTGCTGCTGGTGCTAGCAGGTGTAAACGAGGATAAATCCTGCTTCTAACACCCTATGACATTCTTTGGCTGGGACCACTCAACAGAGTGTTATGAACAACAGTCCAGGAGCACTTTGCCCCTTCCATTGCAGAATGTTCCCAAACTTGAGAAGCCAAAGAAAAAAGATGGGTCCAACACCAATTCCCCAGAGTTTAAACATGTAGTCCAGGAGCCCTGAGATGAGCTGTGGCATCCTAAAATGTTCTAGAAATTAAGCCATTTACCTGAACCCACCTTACGCCACAATCAAACCTACAAGGTCATCAAATATGATGAAGTTAAAAAAAAAAAACACACACATCCAAAGAACAGCAACTTCAAAGATTGAAGGAGCATGAGCTCACAAATATTGGAAAAAATCAGTGCAAGAATTCTGACAACTCAACAAGCTAGAGTGTGTTTTTCCTCCAATCAACCACACTAAGTTTCAAGCAAGAGTTATTAACTGCACTGAGACAGCTGTAATTACAGAAATAAAATTAATTACATCAATAGGACAAAGATAATCAAGATTTAGGAGAACATGGAAACCCAATTTAAGAAAGGTAAGAATCATAATAAAATAATATTGGACATAAAATATCCAGCATAGAAAAGAATGTAAGCAACCTGGTAGAGCTGAAGAACACACTACAAACATTTCACAATGCAATTGCAAGTATTAATAACAGAATAGACCATGCTGGGAAAAGAAACTCGGAGCTTGCAGATTGGCCTTCTGAAATAAGACAGACAAGAATAATGAGAAAATAACAAAAAGAAACAAACAAAAGCTCCAAAAAATACGGGATTATGGAAAAAGACTGAATCTACCACTCACTGGCATCCCTGAAAGAGATGGGAAGAATGGAAACAACTTGGAAAACATATTTTAAGATATTATCCATGAGAACTTCCCCAACATAGCTAGAGAGGACAAAATTCAAGTTCAGGAAATACAGAGAACCCCAGTAAGATATTCTACAAGAAGATTATCCCCAAGACACATAATCATCAGACTCTCCAAGGTCAAAATGAAAAAAAAATATGTTAAAGGAAGCTAGAGAGAAAATATAGGTCACCTACCAAGGGAAGCCTATCAGACTAGCAGCAGACCACTCAACAAAAGCCCTACAAGCCAGAAAAGATTGGAGACCTATATTTAACATTCTTAAAGAAAATAAATTCCAATGAAGAATTTTATATCCCTTCAAACTAAGCTTCAGAAGTGAAGGAGAAATAAGATCCTTTTCAGCAAGCAAATGCTCAGGAGATTTGTTACCACCAGACCTGCCTTACAAGAGCTCCTGCGAGAAGGACTAAATATAGAAAGGAATGACCATTACCAGGCAATATAAAAACACATTTAAGTACATAAACCAGTGACACTATAAAACAACCAAACAAGTCAGCATAATAAACAGCTAACAATATGATGACAGTATCAAATCCACTCATATCAATACTAACATTGAATGTAATCAGGCTAATGCTCCAATTAAAAGGTACAGAGTGGCAAGCTGTATAAAGAACCAAGACCCATCGGTATTCTGTCTTCAAGAGTCCCATCTCACATACAATGACACCAATAAGCTCAAAATAAAAGGTTGGAGAAAAAACTATCAAGCAAATAGAAAAGAGAAAAAAGCAGGAGTTGTAATCCTAATTTCAGACAAAACAGACTTTAAACCAACAAAGATCAAAAAAGACAAAAAAAGGCATTACATAATAATAAAGGGTTCAATCAATAAGAAGATGTAACTATCTTAAATATATAGGCACCCAACACAGAAGCACCCAGATTCATAAAGTAAGTTCTTAGAGACATATAAAGGGACTTAGACTCTGGGAGACTTCAACACCCTAGTGACAGTACTAGACAGACTATCAAGGCAGAAAATTTACAAAGGTATTCAGAACCCGAACTCAATTCTAGACCAAATGGATCTGATAAATATCTAAAGAACTCTCTATGCAAAAACAACAGAATATACATTCTTCTCATTGCCACATGGCATATACTCTAAAATTGACCTAGCGACCTAGCAATTGAACATAAAATAATCCTTAGCAAATGCAAAAGAACTGAAATCATACCAACCACTCTAGAACCACATTACAATAAAAATGAAATTTAAGACTAAGAAAATTGTTCAAAACCATACAATTACATAAAAATTTAAACATCTGCTCCAGAATGACTTTTGGGAAAGTAATAAAATTAAGTCAGAAATTAAGAATTTCTTTGAAACTAAACAGAACAAAGATACAACATACCAGAATCTCTGGGATATAGCTGAGGTAGTGTTAAGAGGGAAATTTATAGCACTAAACACCTACATCAAAAAAGTAGAAAGCTCTCAAGTTAACAGCCTAACATCACAACTAAAAGAACCAGAGAAGCAAGATATAACCAACCCCAAAGCTAGCAGAAGACAAGAAATAACCAAAATCAGAGCTTAACAGAAGGACCTTGAGACATGAAAAATCATTCAAAAAATCAACGAATCCAGGAGCTTGTTTTTTTTTTATTTTAATTAGTAAGATAAGCCACTAGCTAGAATAATGAACAAGAAAAAGAATATCCATATAAACACAATTAGGAACAACAAAGGGGACACTACCACTGAACCCACAGAAATACAAATAACCATCAGAGACTACTATGGTTACCTCTATGCAAACAAACTAGAAAATGTAGAAGAAATCGATAAATTTCTGGACACATACGCCCTCCCAAGACTGAACTAGTAAAAAAATTGAATTCCTGAACAGATCAATAACAAGCTCTGAAATTAAATCTGTAATAAATAGCCTATAAATAATACTAAAAAAAAGCCTAGGCATAGACAGATTCACAGCCAAATTCTACCAGATTTACAAAGAAGAGCTGTACCACTCCTACAAAAACTACTGCAAAAAACTGAGAAGGGACTCCTCCCCACCTCATTCTATGAGACCGGCATCATCCTGACATGAAAACCTGGCAGAGACACAACATAAAAAGAAACCTTCAGGCCAATATTCTTGCTGAACATTGATGCAAAAATCCTCAACAATATACTAGAAAACTGATCCAGCAGCACATCAAAAAGCTAATCCACCATGATCAAGAAGGCTTTTCCCCCTGAGATGCAAGGTTGGTTCAACATACACATATGAATAAATGTGATTCATTATATAAACATAACTAAAGACAATACCCACATGATCATCTCAATAGATGCAGAAAATGCTTTTGATAAAATTCAATCCTTTCATGCTAAAAACTGTCAGCAAACTAGGTATTGAAGGAACATACCTCAAAATAGTAAGAGCCATCAATGACAAACCCACAGTCAATGTCATACTGAGTGGGCAAAAGCTGGAAGTATTCCCCTTGAAAACTGGCACAAGGCCAGGCAAGGTAGCTCATGCCCATAATCCCAGCACTTTAGGAGGCTGAGACAGGCAGATCACCTTGAGGCCAGGAGTTTGAGACCACCCTGGCCAACATAGTGAACCCCCATCTTCACTAAAAATACAAACATTAACTGGTCTTGGTGGCAGGTTCCTGTACTCTCAGCTACTCAGGAGGCTGAGGCACAAGAATCGCTTGAACCCAGGAAGTTGAGGCTGCAGTGAGCCAAGATCATAGCACTGCACTCCAGCCTGGGCGACAGAGTGACAGAGTGAGACTTTGTCTCAAAAAAATAATAATAAAATAATAAAAAGAAAAAGAAAAGAATACCAGCACAAGATAATGATCTGGTCTCTCACCACTCCTATTCAACATAATATTGGAATTCCTGGACAGAACCATCAGACAAGAGAAAGGAATAAAAGGCATCCAAATAGAAAGAGAGGAAGTCAAACTATCCCTGTTTTCAGATGACGTAATTCTATATCTAGAAAACCCCATAGTCTTCACTCAGAGGCTCCTTCAGCTGATAAACAACTTCAGCTAAGTCTCAGGCTACAAAATCAACATACGAAAATCACTATCATTCCTGTTCACCAACAACCAAACCAAGAGTCAAATCAGGAATGCAATCTCACTCACAACTGCAACAAAAAGAATAAAATACCTAGGAATACAGCTAACCAGGGAGGTGAAAGATCTCTATAATGAGAATTATAAAACACTGTTGAAAGAAATCAGAAATAACATGAACAAATGGAAAAACATTCCATGCTCATGGTTTGGAAGAATACATATTATTAAAATGGCCATACAGCCCAAAGCAATTTATAGATTCCGTGCTATTCCTATCAAACTACCAACAACATTCTTCACAGAACTAGAAAACCTTTTCTGAAATTCCTGTAGAATCAAAAAACAGCCTGAATAGCCAAGGCAATCCTAAGCAAAAAGAACAAAATGATATAGGAGTTAAGATGGAATTATTTAAGCAGATCGCAAGACTATGATAGGAATCCTCAGTAAGGCCTTTTTTTTTCCTTTTATTACTTTCTTTTTTCTTTTTTTTGAGACAGAGTTTTACTCTTGTTGCCCAGGCTGGAGTGCAATGGCGCAATCTCAGTTACAACCTCTGCCTCCCAGGTTCAAGCAATTCTCCTGTCTCAGCCACCCAAGTAGCTGGGATTACAGGCATTCGCCACCATGCCTGGCTAAATTTTGCATTTTTAGTAGAGATGGGTTTCACCATGTTGACTAGACTGGTTTCAAACTCCTGACCTCAGGTGATCCACCCGCCTCAGCCTCCCAAAGTGCTGGGATTATAGGCATGAGCCACTGTTCCTGGTCCAGGCTTTTCTTTTTAATGAAAAGCATCTCCAAATCATTTTATAACAAAGAACAGCCTGTAAAGTTGAGCCCCAGACATAGACAAGCAAGCTGGGAGCTTGCATGGGTGAATGTCGGCAGGAACTAAGGACTAGAAATGTTCAAGATGGCCACTCCATCTTCCCTTCTCTGCCAGCCACATGTACTGTGAGTAGACAAGATGGCAGGGATCAACTGGAAAGCCTATTTGCATAATAAGATTAGGGTGGGGCAACAAACCTTCCCTGTGCAGTGTATAAATGTCATACCTGATCAAACCAGTCTATGAGCCCTATGTAAATCAGACACTGCCTCTTCAAACTGGACTATAACATTTGGGGCATTCACAAAGCTGGTCCTTTCTGCTCAGAGACCCCTTCCTCTATAGAGGAAGCCATTTCTCTTTCTCTTCTCCTCTACCTGAACTCTGCTCCTAAACTCCTCATGTGTGTTCATGTCTTAAATTTTCCTGGCAAGTGACAACAAACCCCAGTGTATAAACCCTAGTCAACTAGCTGCTTCAAAAAAGGGAGGCATCATCTTACCCAATGTTAAACTATGTTACATGGCTACAATAACTAGAACAGCATGGTACTAGTACAAAAACAGACACATAGACCAATAGAATGGATTGATAGCCCAGAAATAAGGCCACATACCTGCAGCCATTTGTTATTTGACGGAGCTGACAAAAACAAACACTTGGGAAAGAACTCTATTCAATAAAGGGTACTGGGATAATTGTCATGACTAGTCATATGAAGAAGATTGGAGTGTATACCATGAGAATTTATGCATCTGTAAGAACAAACAAAATCATGTCCTTTGCAGGAACATAGACGGATCTGGAGGCCATTATCCTTAGCAAACTATTGCAGGAATAGAAAGCCAAATATCGTATGTTCTCACTTATAAGTGGGAGCTAAATGATGAGAACGCATGGACACAAAATGGGGAACAACAGTCATTGGAGTCTACTTGAGGGCAAGAGGGAGAGAAATAGGGCAGAAAAAATAACTATTGAGTACAAGGCTTAATACATGGCTGATGAAATTTGTGACACAAGTTTACCTAAATAACAAACCTGGACATGTACCCCCGAATCTAAAAGTTCAAAACAATGAAGAAAATAATAAGAATTTGAATCAACAATTAGTGACCTTTCAAAAGAGAAGTTACCAGATCCAGATTGTTTCATTAGTGAATTTTGTGGAAGTATACCATTTAAGGAATAAATGATTTCGATTCTCCATAATCTCTTCTTAAAAATGGAGACAGTGTGAACACTTCCTAACTCATTCTATGAGGCCATCATCACTTTAATACCAAAGTGAGGTATTATAAATACCATAAAAACATCTGAAAAAAGAAATCTACAGAACAGTATCTCTCATGAACAAAGATGTAAATATCCTCAACACACAATATTAGCAAATTATATACAATGACATAGAAAAGCAATTATACACCACAGCCAGCTTGGATTTATTCCAAGTATACAATGCTGGTTCAACATTTGAAAATCAATCATTGTTTTCTATCACTTCAACAGACTAAAGAAGAAAAGTAATATGATCATATCAGTTGATGTAGATAAAACATTTGACAAAAATCCAACACCGATTCATTACAAGATCTTACAGCAAGCTAGGAGTAGACAGAAACTTTTGTAACTCAATAATTAACATTTGAAAAACAAAACACCAACTGCAGCTGACATACTTAAATGATGAGAACTTGACACTTTCCTCTTAAGATCAGGGACAAGGCAGGAATGTCCTGTGTTAGGAATCCTAGTTAACATTGTATTAGAAGCCCTAGCTAGTAAAATAAGATGAAAAAAAAAAAAAATAAAAGAGAGAGAGACAGAATAAAAGGTACATTTGGAGGGAAGAAATAAATCTACCTTTGTTTGCAGATGACATGATTGTCTATGAAGAAAACCCTACGTAATCTTTAAACCAAATTTTATTGAAAAAACAAGTGATCGCAGCAAGATTGCAAGGTACAAGATCAATATTACAAAAGTCAGTTTGCTTTTCCATAAAGCAGCAATGAATACTTGTAATTTGAAATTTTAAAATACCATTTACAATGGCACCAGAAAACTGTGAAATAGGTATAAATCTAACAAATGATGTAGAAAATATATATGCAGAAAACTACCAAACTCAAATTATTTTGTAGAAATTAACATGTTGATTCTAAAATTTATGTAGAAAGTATTAAAAAAAAAACTAGCATAGCCAACACTGTACTGAAGAAGGAGAACAAAAATGTGGGAGACACACAAGACCCAATTTCAAATTTTACTATAAATTCACAGAAATCAAGATAACATGGTCTTGGCTGAAGAATAGACACATGTCAATGGAACAGAATAGAGATCCAGAAATGAACACAAATATACTGACAAGCGAGCAAAGGAAATTCAATGCAAAAAAAATATATTTTTTCAACAAATGATGCTGGAACAATTGGATAGTCATATGCAAAATAAAAGAAAAGGCTAACATAGACCTTATATTTTCCATAAAAATTAACTAAAAGGTATCATAGACCTAAATGTAAAACCTAAAACTATAAAACTTAGAAAAAAAGTCTATGTGAACTTCAGTTTGGAAATGAGTTTTATATACAGTAATAAAAGCATAATCTGAGAAAAAATGAGATTTGGACCTTATTAAGAGAATGAAAAACTAGCTACAGATTGGGAGATAATATTTGCAAAGCATATACAGATAAAGTACTTATATTTAATATATACAAAGAACTTGTAAAACTTAATAAGAAAACAAACAACTTAATCAAAAAATGGCTAAGAATCTGAACACATATCTCACCAAAGAAAGAAATTATACAGATGGCAAATAAGCCTATGAAAAGAAGCTCAATATATATTAAATACGGGAATTTCAAATTAAAACAAAATTGAAATACCATGATATATTTATTGGAATGGCTAAAATTAAAAAACAAATCTGACAATACCAATTTCTGGGAGTTATGGAGCAACAGGAACTCTCATTCATTGCTGATGGGCTTGCGAACTGGTCCAGTTGCTTTGGAAGACTTTGGCAGTTTCTTACAAAGCTAAACATAGTTTTGTCATACAACCTAGCAATTGCATGCCTAGCTTTCAACCCAAGTAATTTGAAAATTTATGTCTACACAAAAAATTGCTTGTGAAAGTTTATACCAGCTTTATCATCAAAAACTGTAAACGACCAAGAGTCCTTTAGTAGGTGACAGGGTAAACAAACTGTGCTACATCTATACAAGGGATTTTTGTTCAGAAAGAAAAGAAGATGAAATACCAAGCCATAAAAAGACACTGCTAAATCTTAAATGTATATTGCCAGGTGACAGTCTGAAACAATTACATACTATCTCTTTCTAATTATATGATATTCTGGAACAGAAAAACCATAGAGATAGTAAACAATCAGTGGTTCCCAGGTGATTAGAATGGGAACGATTTGAATAAGTGAGGAATGGGAGTTTTTAAAGGAAAATAGGGTAATGGTGGATATAAGATACTATACATTTACCAAAAACCATAGACCTTTATTACAGAATGAACCTGAATGTATGCAAATTTAAAAAAGAAAAACATTTCCAAGGTCAGGGAATCCCAAGATGGAATCCAGAATAGGACAGAAAAAAAAAAAAAACAACAACACTATATTACAGATACATGATTACAATCTCACTGAAGTGGAAAGAGGTGAAAACCTAAGTAGCCTCGGAAACAAGATGTCTATGAAACTAAAAGCAAAAGAAAGTATCCAGTTAATAAATTTATTTTCCATAAGGGTAAGGGTTAACAATTCTGATGCTTATATACATGTATACATGAATTGAACAATTAAGTAAATGGATGTCAGGTGGTAGGAGACAGATTTCCCACTGTTGGGATGGAAGTTTACAGATAAGCAAGTGGAGGGAGTTAGAATGACCTATGTGTTCATGGATTAGAGTTGGAGACGTCAGTGTTAACTCAAGTTTTAACTTAATACAGAGACAGCTGCGTGTGGAAGTGTTTATAGGTATGTAATACATAAGGTAGTATATACACATGTATGTTTCCTTGCTCTATGATCTGAGGGGGTCTGGAATAACACCCCTGCAGCAATGGGCATAGCTAACACTGAGATCTTGTAAAATAGAAGGAACCAGGACTTCTTGGAGAAATGGCTGATTATTGGATTGAGGCGGGAAATTAATATTAAAGCTGATCCTCGAGATCTTGTAGTGCCAGAATGTAAAGACCAACAAAACAAAACAAAACCATAAAGCAAAATAAGAAACCATGATAAGTTATGTCAAAGGAACACAGGAGCCAATTACAACAGCTCCCAGTGGCCAAACCTGGAAAATCTGAGCAAGCTTTAACGTGCTCTGTGAAGTAAAGTGCTTCTTGCTTTGTGAGCGAAGAAATTCCCCACAGCTGTCTTCTAAATTACGTCCATCACTCCACCAGTCAGTAAAGTGCAGCTCTCCTAAGGGCAGAATGTAGCTGTCTTTCCAGTACTCACCATCATTACAATACAGTCATTTAAAAACAGGTGCTGTTTATATTGTCTTTGGACACCATGAGAATCCCAGAACCAACAAAGATGTGAGACGATCATAGACATGTAAAAGTGAAAAAACAAAGCCCTGCAAAAATCAGTATTATCGTGGTCATCATAACAAAAGTAAATATGAAAATCAATATTCTATGTCTATGATCTAAAAAGACTATTCTAAAAAGATCCTCGTCAGGATAAAGAAAGGTCATGCCAAGGCACTATGATGCAAGGTCAATACTTGAGTCAGAATCAAACTTGCCTTTGTAAGACTTTCATTAAAAAGCCTCACCTGCTTGTTACTGTGTACTGTTTTCACCTGAGGCCTCTTTCAAACCTTTGCAGAATTAAAGGCCAAACCTATATCTCAGTCGTTCAAGTCAGCGGCTACTGGGAGGTATACTTATTTAGTAAAAAAAAAAAAAAAAAAAAAGAGAGAAACTTCCTTACTTCCTCAAAGTAAGGGATCTTATTTTACTCATCTTTTTATCACCAGCATCTTACACAGGAATTAATGTGGGATAAGCCTTCAACATTTTTTTTATAATGAAGCGATTCATGTAATATTTTCTTTGTTTCTTTTCTTTTCTTTCTTTTTCTCTTTTCTTTCTTTCCTTTTTTTTTTTTTTTTTTTGAGACGGAGTCGTGTTCTGTTGCCGCCCAGGATGGAGTGCAGTGGTGCAGTGGCAGATCTCGGCTCACTGCAAGCTCTGCCTCCTGGGTTCAGGTCTTTCTCCTGCCTCAGCCTCCCGAGCAGCTGGGACTACAGGCACCCGCCACCATGCCCGGCTAATTTTTTTTTTTTTTTTTTTTTTTTGTATTTTTTAGTAGAGACGGGGTTTCACTGTGTGTTAGCTAGGATGGTCTCGATTTCCTGACCTTGTGATCCACCCACCTTGGCCTCCCAAAGTGCTGGGATTATAGGCGTGAGCCACTGTGCCAGGCAGCGATTCATATAATTTTTAAACATCAGAATCTTAATTCTAAAACAAAAGGCAGTCTTTTACTTTGATTCATGTAATGCAAATAGATGAAAGAGGGCAATAAAGTTCGCTAAATTCTTGTGTGAGATAATAAAGAGAAAGAATGCACACAGTTTGTGACACAATATAATTTCTCTAAAATATTCAAGTACTAGACTTACTGTGGCTTCATAGGAAAAAATGGATTGTGGATTTATATTTGGGGCACCAGTCCTTCTGCCACTTGATACATAACCTAGATCTGTATCTTTTTAGATAATGTAATTATTTTACTTGCTTTTGCAATTTACTTGCTTTTGAATTATCAAATATTATGTTTATACTTTCTTTGTTTTTTTGAAATAGCTTAATAAGATAATACATGTAAATGTGTCTTTTAACTTATAGAGCTGTAAAAATATTAATTTAAAATTCATCATGTTTTAGATAAGAAAACCAAAATCTTATAATTTATTTCTTTGATTTATTCTCTGTTGTTTCTTTGTCAACTGACTCAAAATGTCGGTTAAAAAATGTGTAAGTATTATCGTTAGGAAATAACTGGGAGAGAAATAATTATACCCTTTAAGAAACCTGGATGTGGCTGGGCGCCGTGGCTCAAGCCTGTAATCCCAGCACTTTGGGAGGCCGAGACGGGCGGATCATGAGGTCAGGAGATCGAGACCATCCTGGCTAACCCAGTGAAACCCTGTCTCTACTAAAAAAAAAAAAAATACAAAAACACTAGCCGGGCGAGGTGGCGGTGCCTGTAGTCCCAGCTACTGGGGAGGCTGAGGCAGGAGAATGGCGGGAGCCCGGGAGGCGGAGCTTGCAGTGAGCCGAGATCTGGCCACTGCACTCCAGCCCAGGCCACAGAGCGAGACTCTGTCTCAAAAAAAAAAAAAAAAAGAAAAAGAAAAAGAAAACTGGACGTAACTAAGGAAAACATTCTTTTTGCTACTCTTCAGCAAAATACACCCTTAAATTCTATCTAAAGACCAATCAGCAGATGGATAATTTACATAAACAGTTTGGTCTTCTAAATGACTTGCCCTGGAACCAGGAGTAGAAGCAGTTTCTTGAATTTGAATAATCTCAAGTCTGAGTATTAAGGGTCTTCTATACACAAATTCACAGGGTAAATAACACTGACTTTTTTTTCTAAATAAGGACATTACATCCATAGTTTTCGTCTTTAGTGGTGTTTAGTCTTTGCATAGGAGATTACTTGGAAAGAAGTACTACTAAAGCTAATGTTCTATTCTTCAAAAATGCTAAAGAGAGTGGATGTGAAGTGCTCTCACCACAAAAATGGTAACTATGTGAGGTAATGCATATGTTAATTTGCTAGATTTAATCATTCCACAATGTATATGTACTTCAAATTATTATTTTGTACGTGAAAAATATGTATATAATTTTGTCAATTAAAAATACTAAATAAATTTGAAAAAATAAAAATAAATTAAAAATCAAAGTATTTTAATCTAAAACACCAACTTACCTATTTTTTCTTCTTTCATGGATTGGTACTTACAGTGTTTGTCTCAAAACTCCTCACCATACTCAAGGTTCCAGCAATTTTTCTCCAATGTTTTCTTCTAGGAATTTTATAGTTTTGTATTTTACATTTAAGTCTATGATCCATTAGAGTTGCATTTGGTAAACTGTGTAAGATCTATGTCTAGGTTCATATTTAAGCATATAGACATCCCATTGTTACAGCTCTATGTCTTGAAGAGACTACCTTTCTCCACTGAATTGTCTTTACACTTTAGCAAAAATCAGTTATATTTTGTTTGATTCTAATTCTGGCCTCTCTATTCCATTGATCTATGTGTCTGGTGTTTCACTAACAGCATGCTGTCTTGATTATTGTAGCTTTATAACAAGTTGAAATCTGATAGGGTAAATCCTCCAACTTTGTTCTTCTTTAATAGTATGTTGATTATTCTAGTTCCTTTAACTCCCTGTATAAATTTTAGAATCAGCTTGTTGATATTTATAAGTAGCTTCTAGGATTTTGATTGGAATTTCATAGAATCTATAAACAATTTGGAAAGAACCGACATTGTTAAAATACAAATCTCCAATTCATAACCATGGGACATCACTACATTTATTTAGATCTTTTTTGATTACTTATATTAGAATTTTGTAGTTTTCTACAAGTAAAGTTTATACATTTTGTCAGATTTATACACAGGTATTTTTATTTTGGTGTCTTGTTTTTTTGTTTTTTTTTTTTTTTTTGAGACGGAGTCTCTCTCTGTCGCCCAGGCTGGAGTGCAGTGGCTGGATCTCAGCTCACTGCAAGCTCTGCCTCCCGGGTTCACGCCATTCTCCTGCCTCAGCCTCCCAAGCAGCTGGGACTACAGGCGCCCGCCACCTCGCCCGGCTAGTTTTTTGTATTTTTTTAGTAGAGACGGGGTTTCAACGTGTTAGCCAGGATGGTCTCGATCTCCTGACCTCGTGATCCGCCCGTCTCGGCCTCCCAAAGTGCTGGGATTACAGGCTTGAGCCACCGCGCCCGGCCATTTTGGTGTATTGTAAATGGTAATTTAAAATTGGAAATTCTAACTGTGCTTACTAGTACATAGAAAAGTAGTTGATTTTTGTATCTTGAACTTGTATCCTGAAACCTTGCTATATACTCACTTATTTGCTCTGGGAATTTTGGTTTGTAGATTATTTATGATTTTATACATAGACAATCATGTTCCCTGGGAATAATAGTTTTCTCTCTTTCCAATCTGTATATATATTTTTATAGTTTCATTGTACTAGAAAGGACTTTTTTGTTTGTTTGTTTGTTTGTGTTTTGAGACGGAGTCTCGCTCTGTCACCCAGGCTGTAGTGCAGTGATGTGATCTAGCCTCACTGCAAGCTCCACCTTCCAGGTTCACGACATTCTCCTGCCTCAGCCTCCTGAGTAGCTGGGACTACAGGCGCCGCCACCACGCCCGGCTAGTTTTTTGTGTTTTTAGTAGAGACAGGGTTTCACCCTGTTAGCCAGGATGGTCTCGATCTCCTGACCTCGTGATCCGCCTGCCTCGGCCTCCGAAAGTGCTGGGATTACAGGTGTGAGCTGCCACGTCCGGCCTAGAAAGGACTTCTAATACAATATTAAACAGAAGTGGAGAGACTGGATATTCTTGCCTTGCTCCCTACTTGGAAAGTGTCCAGTATCACCACTAAGTAAATGATATTAGTTTTAGAAGTTTTGTAGATCATAAAACATCAAGCTGAGGAAGTTTTCATCTATTCGTAATTAGATGACAATTTTATCACGAATGTGTGTTGGATTTTGTCAAATGCTTTATTGATGTCAATTGATACGGTCATATGAATTTTCTTCTTTAACCTCTATATTGGTGGATAACAATGATTAGTTTTCAAATATTGAATTAGCCTTCAATATCTGGAATAAATCTCATGTAGTCATGATGTATTTATAAACATATATTGTACATAATTTGCTAGTGTTTTTGAGCATGTTTGCATCTGTATGTTTTCTTTCTTCAGATGTCTTTATCTGGTTTTGGTATTAAGGTGATGAAGGCCTCACAGAATGAGTTAGGAAGTATTTCCTTTGAATCGATTTTCAAGAAGGTATGATGGAGAATTGAAATTATTTTTTCCTTTAGTGGTAGAATTCAGAAAAAATGTCACGAATAAAATCATCTGGGTCAGGTTCCTTCTTTTTGGAAAGATCACTAATTGATTAATCAAATTTATAAATAGATATAAATCTATTAAACTTGTTGATCTATCCTTGTTTTAAGCTTGGTAGTTTCTGTCTTTCAAGAAATGGGTCCATTTTAATTAAGTTATCAAATTTATGAGCATAGAATTGTTCATACTATTCCTTTACCATCCTTCTAGTGTCCATGGTATATTATTTTCTCTTTTATTTCTGCATTAGGTACTTTGTGTCTTCTCTCTTTTTTCTTGGTTAATCTGGCTATATGTTTTTTAAAATTTATATTGCTCTTTTCAAAGAATAAGATTTTGGTTTTGCTGATTTTCTCTACTGTTTTCCTATTTACAATTCCAATAATTTCTGCTCTAATTTTGTATTATGTCGTTTCTTCTTCTTAATTTGATCTTTCTTAGTTTCCTGTGGTGGAATGTTAGTTTATCACTTTTAGATCTTCTTTTCTAACATATGCTTTTAAAACTATAAATTTACCCCTAAGGACTGTTTTTGTTACATATCACAAATTTCAGTAAGATGCATTTTTATTATAATTTTGTATAAAATATTTTAAAATTTTCTGTCAAAGTTTATTTGACCCAATTGCTATTCATAAGTGTTTTGTTTGATCTCCAAATCTGGGGGATTTTTTTTTCAGCTCTCTTTCTGTTATTGATTTCTAATTTAATTTCTTGTGGTCTGAGGACATACGTTGTATTACTTCTATTCTTTTAAGTTTGTGAGTTTTGTTGTTTCGTCCAAAATGTGTTATACCTTAGCATACCATGTGAGCTTGAGAAGAAAGTGCATTCTCCTGTTATTGGAAGGAATACTCTAAAGATAACACTTCAATCAAGGTGATTGATAGCATTGTTCAGGTCACCTATAGCCTCACTGATTTTCTGCCTGCTTTATCTATCAATTACTGGCAGGGGAATGTTGATTTCTCAACCATAGTAGTGGCTTTGTTTATTTATCTTTGCAATTCTATCAATTTTTGCCTGACATTTTTTGATGTACTGTTGTTAGGTGCATAAACTGTTTAAAAAAAAAACTGTTTTGTGTTCTTGAAATAAATCTTGCACTTTCAAGGGTCATCCATATTTCAAAGTTCATTTGTATTTGTTTTCCTACATGTACACATACACACGTAAGTATTATCTCAAATAGCTTTCTCCATAACGCATTCTCTGCCATTGACCCGCGAGAAGCTGTTCCATCTTCCCTTCCTATGTAGGTGTTTGCTCCAATCATCACACCAAGTTATACATTACTGGCTAAAATGACTCTTTGATGTTCGATTGATTCATAGCTTCATTGTACTAGTGAGGTTGTTAATAAATTATGCTGTGCAATATGTTAGACAAATTCTGTCTCATGCACAAATGTGTAAGACTGTGCCTTGAAGATTGATTTAATCCAAAAATAGCATTCATTAAGATAAATGCAAGTGTATCACCCTCATGTTGGTGCTCTTCTTTATCAGGTTAGCAGAGTCAGGAAAGGAGACAGCTTAAGTTCAATTGCCTACGATGTATTTTTGCATTTAACATGAACACTTAATTTTTTTAAGTTAGCTTTCACTTCCAAAACTCTATGTAAACTACAATAAGCACTTAAATTTTTGGAACCTCTAAATGTTTACTCTGTTTTTTGATCAAGAAGATTAGTTAAAGACATTCTTAAAGACTTGGGAGATGTTCATTTTAGAAGAGAAAAAATAAAAGGGAAATCTAAAACTTTTTTTCCTTACCTTGCTCTTAAATCCTATTAGTATGGTCCCAGGGAAACTGGGGGTGGTTATTCCTTCAGCTTCCCTTATTTCAAAGTTAGCATTGTTACCACTATTTTACAGATTCTGGTGTTTAAGCTCAGATGGTTCCCCTGTAAAAACTATTTCTGGAGTCTGTGGTTTTAGCCAAGAAATCTTTGTGTGCCATTCTTGTCACTTTTATACTGCAAGTTAAACAAATGTCCTAAAATGATTAATCATGCATTTAAAATAAGATATAAGGGCTACATGATGATGGTAAGATATGAATTGGTTCACTCAATAGAAATCAGAATAAAAACTGGAAGTATCGAAAATATAATGGGAATTGAGCAGAGGTGTGTTGCTTCTTCATCCCCAAATAGCTTTTATTTTCTTTGACAAAATAACTTCTAAAAATAATCTAAAAATTCTATAATAGTACTGTCCACTGAGTTGAGGACGAATATGTGGATTACTGTTTTAAGACATATATTTTGGAAGAAAAGATAAGCCATATGGCTAGTGGGAAATAAAGCAATATTTGGGGCCAGAAAAAATGTATTTTCTTCTCTGTTACAAGGGACACGAACACCAGACTGTTAACTTTGGACTTTATCATAGCTATTGCAGCTAGATGAAAATGTCGGGTGGATGAATGTTGAATAAACCCATATGCCGCTGTCAAAATGCAGGAACTGGCTGTACCATGGACTTGCTCATAGGATCATGTTAAAAGTAGAAATTAAAGAGAAATTTAGAAAATCAACTAGATTATCAAATCTAATTTGGTCTTAATTTGCACACTTAAGTATTTATGGAAATTAAATTTTGGTTAATGCATAATATTTAATGAAATTCTTACCAAACATCAATATCAGTAAATTTAGGCAAAACAACAAACATCAATTTTTTAATCTTTTCTTTTAGGTTAGAAAGTGGAATAAAGATACTGATATTACAATTTACAAATTAAAATATGTGTTTCTCTGTGTCTTAGTAATGGCAGCCATAAAGATCAGAAAAATATTTAAACTCTCTCAAAAGTGTTTCTTTTCTTAATTAAAGGATAGCTATTGCATACTAAAGACAGGCTCTTTTCAAAATTATTTGGTAGAAGTGTCAATATATTGGAAGTCAACTAATAAAATCAGATTTGTGACAATTTTTACATAGTTCCAAATTTCTCCACCTGCATAAACAGGGCATTTCTGCTTTAACTTTGTTTATTCTGGTTCATTTTGAAAAGTTAATAAATTATATAATAATCCAGTTGCTGATTGAGTTTGTCGTTTGCTTCCTTTACAACTTTCTTTTCCTTGACAGGGTTAGTAATAGACTTTTAACCCTCGGAATGCATAATGATGTTCAGAACCTCAGCTTTCAAAGTAGCAAGTACTATCCTCCATAATCTCTAATCTGGCTGAAAGGCTCAAATTCTTTTATGAACTTAACTCAGTAGACAAGTCTCTAGTCAACCCCTTTAGTGGGAAATGTGATCACAGGACATCCCAAAATTTGATTCCTATTTTAGCATGCCTCCAGGTCCTGATCTAATCCAGAATAGGTCTAACGAACCCTTTCACAGCTTAATTTTTAAGTTTTAAATGATTTTAAGTCCATGTAAATTTGGAAATTACTAACAGTTTAGGTCTAGTCAAGGATTCATCCAAACTGCTTTGCTATTTTTCTCAGGCTTTTCCCAATACCAGTATTATAGCAATAGAAGCCAACTTCTGCTGCTCAGCACACGACATTCTGTTTTAGTCATAAGGTATTAGTATATACAAACTCAATATCAAAAGATGGGGGCTTTCCCTTTTTTGTAGGAAATGTGGACAAAGGTGATGTCATTCATTCCTATGGCTTTAAATTCCCTGTATTTATATCTCCAGTCCAGACTTTTCTCCGTAGTTCAAGCTTCTATATTCAATTCCTACATGAACAACTCTCCTGGTATTTCAAATTTAACTTCTCTGAAATTAAATTCTTTCTTCCTGCCTCTCCACCCCAACTTGCTTCTGCTCCTCCCTCAGCCTCCAACTCCCAATCTGTTCCTCCCCCAAACATTTCTCTGTAAGTCAATGGCTTCACTAGCCTCACTACTAAAGCCAGAAATCATGTAGTCATCTTTGATTCAATCCTTTCTCTCATCTGATACATGCAGTCCATCAGTGTATTAGTTCACTAGGGCTGCTATAACAAAATACCATAGGCTGGGTGGCTTATAAACAACAGGAATTTATTTCTCACAGGTCTGGAGGCTGGGAAGTCCAAGATTAAGATGCTGGCAAATGTGATGTCTAGTGAGACTCCTCTTCATAGATAGCCATGTTTTCAGCGTCCTCACATGGAGGAAGTGGCAGACGAGCTCTGTGAGACCTCTTTGATAAAGACACCAATTCCATTCATGACCAGCTCTGCTTTCATTACCTAATCAGCTCCCAAAGGTACCACTTCCTAATACCATCACCTTGGGGGTTAGGATTTCAACATATGGATTGTGGGGTGGGGGCAGGGGAATGAAGGAGATACACATTCAGGAAGCTCTATTCTGTCTTTGAACTGTATCTTCAACCCAAAACTTCTCTCCCTCTACCTCCTCTGTTAATACTCTAATCTATCGCTGTAGTAGTTCATCTAAGCTACTACTACAACTATCACCATTTTTTTAGCTGGTCTTCCTGCTTTCATGCTTGTCCCTTTCCAATCCTTTCTCCTCAAAGTGGCCAGTGACACGAATAAAAATGCATATCATATCTCATCATATCATATATCATATCATATCATTCTCCTGCCTGAGATATCTCACTGGTTTTCTACTGGACCAATAAAATATAAGCACTTATCAATAAAATGTAAGCGGTGCCCTACAAGATCTGGCTGCAGAAGGCTACTCAGATCTCACATTCTACCTTTCTCTTTCAAGCTCCAGTTGCCCTGGCCTTCTTTCTATTCCTCAAACATGCCAAGAGCTCTTTTACGTTAGGACCTTCACGCTTTGCCTATAGTTCCTCTGCCTGGCTTCATATAATTGACTCCTTTGAATCTTCAGGTCTCATGATAAATGCTACCTACTCAGAAGATCTTCCCTAAGCTCATCAAGTCTCTCTACCTTGCCAGTGTTTTCTCTTACACTGCCATTTTTCCTCCTCGTAGCACTTACATAAAGCTCTAATTATTTATTTTTTGCATTGTTGTCTGCTCTCCTTACAAGAATTTATGTTCCATGAGATGAGGACCATGCATGTACCTCTGTCTTGCTGACGACGTTAACCCTAGAACCTTTGAGAGTAACTGACGCTTGGTTAATATTTGTTTAATAAAATCCACAATTATTTGAAGGAATGAAAGCTTGTTTATTCTTTGAACATGAATTTTCTGATCACAGACTCTATGTTGTTTGTACTCTAACATTTTGCTGATGAATGCATAGTGTTGTGTAAATATTTGTGATTGATACTAAAGTGCAAGATTTTCCGGACTTTTAAAATGTCATTTATAAACTGACCATGAAGTTGGAAGAAATTTTACTTCTATAACAAAATCATATTGTGATAGCCCACGTTTTGGATTATTTTAAATTAAAATATAAGTTTACATGCCTTTTTGCCTTCCTCTTCCTCTCTTTTCTTCCTCTGCCTGTCAGGCAGACAGGACCCTGGGCCCAGATTGGGAATTGGCATTCAGATGGGGTGAAGAAAAACATTTCGGAGAGATATGCTTTGTAGGGAGGCAATTCTGAGGAAAGTGTCTTGGGAATATACCAGGTTAAAATCCCAGGCAGCCTGTTCACATGAACCATATAGCTGAGGAAGCAGCTCAGGATGACACTGAGATGGGGCTGGGCAGACCTGACTCTAGAGAAGTTCAAAGGAGGAAAATTAATCCAGAGTAAGTTGCTGAAGCAGATTTTAGATTTTTGTTAGGTGCCTACCCTCCTAGGTAGACAAGATATGGTTGAAGGTGTTGGCTCAGCCAGCACAATTAATAATGGGTGCAAGTACAGAGCATATTACACTTTGGGTTCCACTAGAAACAAGAGAATCCGCAGGACTCTAAGACTTACGACCATTGAAATCTTTGAACTCTGTATTCCTTTCCTCCCCATGCAAATACTCTTTCAGTAGTTAATCATTTAACTTTTCTTCTTAAAAAGAATGTATTTCATATAATGTATTTCATTTTGTGGGGTTTTTGTGCTTGTATATCAAATGTAGTGAATACAAGTGGGAGTTGATGACAATTTTATCTTCTGGGAGTTCTGTATGTCTAGGGTGTTCTAGTTGCTATGCATTAGGGTGTCAAGTATAAATACAATGAACAACGTGTGTGTGTGGTAAAGCCCTGGCATTTCCTTAAGATGGGGGACCAACTTCAACCAAACACTACCCAGCAAAAGCCAACAAGAATGGACAAAGATTATGCCTACCTTCTTCCTTCCTTCCCTTACTCTTGTTCTCCTTCTTTCATTAATTTATTAACTCAATTTATTAAGCACTTACTGTGTACATTGTTCACCGCACAAAACAAGAAAAAAGACATAAACTTTCAAGGGTTTTCCAATTAAAATTTTATTTAAACAACAAAACATACTCACATGAAAATATAAATAAGGTAAAAGGAGCAGTGTAGGCACTATGATCTAAAACAATATTTTTCAAATTGTAGGTTGCCAGTCATTTTTTGGTGTGCCATAAAATACATTTATTTGGTTGGGACCATACTTTGCCAAATAATAATAACAAAATAAATAGGAGGGAAAAAGGCAAAAATCAGTGCAATGTATATTGCACATAATAAAATAGATGTTTTCATACAATTTTTGCAGAACAAATGTATGTATGCACTACATGTCAATGTAAAGTGTATGCCTTACTACAAGACAGGGTTCAAAAATGTTTGAAAGACACAATACAGAGGAGTATAGAAGAAAGTAATACAAGTTGAATGATTAAGGAAGGTTTTTGGAGGCTGAAAGTATAGGAATAAAGCTTAGAGGGAATGCGATGCCTTTTCAGATGAAAAGCTGCATAAAATAATTCTGTAACTGTGAACTATAACCATATGAGAAAGTGAAATCTATAGAACTAGCTTATTCTTGAATGACTATCCCAGGACCAATTATCTTTCCAGAAACTTCCAGGAAACACATGACCAATATCTAACTAAATCGAGCCCTAATGCCACAATGGGAAACTTAACAGAGTTGTTCCTGTGAAGTATACCCCACTAGAAGGGTGGTTCAGAATATTCTTCTGTCCAATTGCGTGTTTCAAATATTCATGTATTTAAGATATTGAGATTTTTTTAACGTGAAATATCTAAAGATTATTGTTCACCTCAATAAATTGAAAGTGATATTTTTCCCCTGTGTCCCTTGTATTAGATTCACTTGTGACTTATTGGACAGTGTCTTCTCTGAGCTCTATGGTCTAGTATGTATTGAACAAAAATTCAAGGACTCAGAACAACTGATTTATTTTAGTACTTTTTTAATACAAAAGAAGGAAATAAAAAAATAAAAGCAGTCGGGGTGGCCTCTGGAGAAGGGGAGCTGTTGTTGCAGGAATCTTGCAAGTTAATGAGAATTCACCCGGGACTCAAGAGCGATGGAGAGAGGGGGAGAAAGGAGGAGATGGGGGAATGGGGTGGGGGGATAAACTCTTCCTTTGCAGCTGGCCCTCTCCCTCATTTGTTGCTCCAATAAGCAGTAATTAGGTCCTGAGCTAATGGTGTCAGCTGATCTGCTGTTTTTAGGCTAGACCCAGAGGAATCTCCATGGAAACCCTGCTGGAGTCGTCCCCCCACCTGGATGCTGCGTGCTCCTTTCCGCCACCTGGCTGCCGTCGGGCCCGCTGCTACCTCCTCCTGCCTCTAACCTGCAGCCTGCAGCATGCGCACTGCCCCCGGGATCCCTAAATGGGACAATTCTGCCCGTGACGTCAGCGCCCAGCCGTCTCCACAGAAACTTTTGTCCCATTGGCCAATCAGAGAGCTTGGAAGGGGCCGGGGAGGGTGGGGGAAGGAGAGGGGAGTGGGAGGGGTGGGGGTGAGGGGAGAGGCGAGAGGTTTAGTGTGTGGAGCTGCCTGCGCTCCGCCCGGGCTGTCAGTCCCGGCTCCAGCCGCCGCGAGACCTGCCCGGAGACGCGCGCACACACAGCGCACCCCCTGCACACCGCACACCCTCGCTCCCTTGCTCACACACACGCACACACTCATCCTGGCCGAGCAGGAGCCACTGACCATTTTGCAAGTGCCAGGACCAGCTACAGCGCAGTGGGCGCAAACATCCCGCGTTCCCTTTCCGGGTTTCAGTCTGGGAGACGACGACGAGGGAAGAAGGTGGGCTCGGACGCAGCCCAGGCGCCGGGCACTAGTCGGGCCGTTTTCCTGGCAGAGCCGCTCCCTGGGACGGGCGCGGGCCTCGACTGAGAGTAGAATAAAGAGGAGCGGCCGCAGCCGCCGCGCGAGGAGGATGGGAACTCCCCTATTTCGAGCTCTGGAAACAAATGGATGGAAGTCCTGAATGGAGCAACTGCTGACTTCATCTGCTTGGAAAAATAGTCCAGAGGAACTCATATTTGGCTACTCAGAGCAGTGGAGGGGGTGTCCATGACGTGGCAGGGGGAAAATAGGCAACTGAAACCTCCCGTGTGAACTGCAAACTGTGACCAAGCAAGGAGAAAATGATCTTTCTCTATCTATTTTAATTTCGTGCAAAGGGTTTCAAGCATCTGTATCCTAAACTTACTTCTATGTCTTGTTCAGCAGAAACCAGAGGAGTCCTGTCTGGGGGTCCCATTATTATCCGGGAGACCCGCCACCAGCGGCCTGCCTTCCGTTACCCACATCCCCCTGGAACGGATATCTGTTTGGGGCACTACAATTTATCCTGTAGAACTATGGCCAAATCTCCATCAATGCTTTGCTAATTTCTGGGACTTAACTCGTAGAATCTACATACAGGGCTGGAATTTATTCCAAATACATCTGAAGAAATGAGATTTTAAACCGTTTTAAAAAATATCTTCATAAAATAATTCTGTAAAACAGAATTTGATAGGTTTAAAAACATGACAGGTAAGAACTTTCTCTCTTTCTAGTCCCTTAACACCCGTCGTGGGGAAGGTCAAATCAGGACCCAGGAGGAAGGAGAGATCCGGGACCCGTGTGCCCTTCGGGGCTCGCAGGCGCTGGGCCGGCGGCTGCTTTCAGGAGAAGCGCAGCCCTCACTCCTGGAACACGGGGCCAGTGGCTGGGGAAGCTTCTGGGGCGCGCGCGGGGAGGCGGCGCTGCGCTCCACCTGCCCAGCCCCGGACGCAGCCCGGGGGCGAGGCGTCTAGGGACCACCCCAATTCAATATTGGGATTTTTAATAAACCAAGGAGTGGGATTTTAATTATTCAAAACCCAGCTTCTCTGGCCCAGAATGCTGTTGGGATGGTCCTGGTCACACAATATTAAAGAGACCGATCGCTAAGGGAACAGGAAAAGCGTCCGAGACAGCCGTTGCAATTACGAATGGACCAGACTTGGTAGCACAGGGCATTGATTGCTGGTGCCCAACCGGACCCTCCTCCCCTCTCCCCATCCCTTCCCCCACCCAAACCAGGCTCCCGCGGCGGCCGGGACCTCGCATCCCTGCAACGTGGCCAGGGCTGCATTTTACATGAGCCCAGGGTGAACAGGTGCGAAGTGCGCTGGGAGCATCCGGCCGGCGGCCGGGCGCGGGGAACATGGAGAGCGAGCGCGACATGTACCGCCAGTTCCAGGACTGGTGCCTCAGGACTTACGGGGACTCAGGCAAGACCAAGACGGTGACCCGTAAAAAATACGAGCGGATCGTCCAGCTCCTCAATGGCTCCGAGTCGAGCTCCACGGACAACGCCAAATTTAAATTCTGGGTCAAATCGAAGGGCTTCCAGCTGGGCCAGCCGGACGAGGTCCGCGGGGGAGGCGGCGGCGCCAAGCAAGTGCTCTACGTGCCTGTCAAGACCACGGTGAGTGACTCACCTTCCTCTGTTATTTGTCTGCCGGAGCAACCCGGCGGGGAGGGAGGAAGGAGAGAGGCGGGAGAGAGGGGGAGCCGTGAGCCGCCGTTGGCTCGTGTGCCCCCTACCTTCCTCAACCCCCTCCCCAAGTCGTCCCCACTCGCATTAGCCAGGCGCGTTTTCCCCACTGTGGAGTCTTTGTGGTCCTTTATTTTAAAGCGGCAGCGCACCTCCAGAGCTGGCCTGCCTCCCCGCCTCGGGCTCCCGGACCGGCTGCTGGAGCTTCCTTCCCCGGGTCGGGCGGCGTCTAGCGTCCCCGGGCTGGGCCATTGTCCCATGTCCTTCTCTGGGCGCCTGGCGCGTGTCCCACCGCCGCCACCGCGCATAAAGGCCAGGCTGGAAGCCCGGCCGCACGCTCTGAGAACAGACAAGTCTGATCGATAGTCTACGGTGTCTCCTTATTGGCATAAAGCCCGAATGTGGCGCTAGCGGTGGATGTGGGGTTTTCCCCAGGACACCGTCAGGTTTTATCGTTAGATCGCCGCCCAGGAGGCACGGGGCAGCCCGAATGCCTCGATCACTCCCAGAGATCGTTGCCGCGACTGTTGAGATTGTAGATTAGGTCCTGGAGATTCCTCTTCCCCGCCCCCTATTCCCTTCCTCACTTCCCTCTTCTACAAATAAAGCCGCAGCTAGAAGATGAACAACAAAGAGAGATGGGTTTAGGCGCTATCGAATGGTGTGTGTATTTGTTCCTCTTTCTGGGGTGGCTCTAGTCTCATGGCCACAAAGCTCTAGCCCAGGCGCCGTGAGGCACTGGCATTGAGAGCCCAGTGCATCTCAGCCTCACGCTGCAGAAGCCAGTGGGGCTGGGGAGCCGCAGCAGCGTTGATTTCCTTCACAGAAGATGGGAACTGTGGGCTACAAGTAGGATGGCAGATCTGATGCATGAGACCTTTCTGCATCATGCCACGGTGGGTACTCGCCCGGAGTAGGGATGGGGGAGGCTATCTGGCATCCTTTGTATTTTTGCCTTGCTTTGGGGTTTCTTGAGCATTTCCTCCTTTTCACTTTCCTGTACTGGCAACTGTTTCCCGGTGCAGTATTCCTGGAGGATGCTAGAAAGGAGACGCTTTGAAAGCTACTCTATCTCTAATGGAGGTGTATTATATTAAACTGAAAATATGTGCATGAAAAGTTATTTTTTAAAGCATTATTTGGAAGGCTCTTTTAGGTTTGGAAATCAGTTTACGGTTTCCTGAGATTAATTAGAAGTACTTGTTTGAAGGATGTATATTTATTTTAGAATTTATATAGAAATTGGGAACCGAAAATAAAGGTGAAATGGAAACACACATGAAAGTTCTGTGGTGGTGGTTGTTTTTTAACAATGTCCTATTGTTGGGAAATTTCTAAGAGATGGACCTATAAATGTGTCTTCTCCTTTAACATGTGTCACTACTAAAGACAATGGTGGGATTATTGTCTGGCTTTCCTAAATAATGAGGACTAGATTGGCATGAATTAGAACTGAGGTTTATTTACATCTGGATGAGCCAGAAATCTGGTATATAGAATGAAGTGCTTTGATTAATTTGTATCGGGAATAATATCAAGAATTCAAAACATAAACATGCATTTTCCTTTGGACAATACTGAGCTAACTGAATGGATAAAATCATTTAAGATATCTTTACTTAAGGTATTATTTCATAATATTATGTATGTTTTAAAGGAACACTGTTAGTTGGGAAGTTTATTTTTCATTTCTTTTATGTTAAACTTAGGTCCCTCTATTTAACTGTCAGATAGCTTCACTTGGGTATTGGTACAATGAGTTTATACTCATATGGATTTGACTACACCCACTATATGTATTAACATAAGTGTCCTTTAAAAGATTATTTTAAATAACATAAATTCAGAACAATTCCAGAGACACTAAGATCATCATAAATGCCAGTTATTCAAACTAGCATTCATGCATTAATATACCACGATTTTGAGTCAAAAATTTATGCAGAATTGCTAAAGAATTACTGCTAAGACATCTAGCATAGAGTGACAACTCCAGGGATAATAATAAAGTAACACGTGTTTCTCTATTCAGTAAAGATTCCATATATTTATGGGAGAGAATATAATTCATCAGGTGATTCTTAGATAATGGTTTCCATGTAGTACTTAAGAGCTCTGCTTTTTATTCAAGCCTGTTTTGAAATATTGAAGAGGTTTTTAATTTATGAACTTGCCTATTGCTCTTTATAACATTTTTATACCGCTCCTGACATAGAATTATAGGCTCCTCCTTCTCTGAGAGACAGCCAATCATGATTTCAATGGAGTTAAAAAATAAAGGATCCCCTTTTATCATGTGTTTCCCCACATCTCAAATTATTCCTTCCTTAACGATATGTTGATTTTTCTTTCCGATGGTAGAAGTACAGTCACCAAGAGGACAAAAATATATTTTCTCTTAATTCCAAGGCATATATTGATCAAAATAAAATACTGTATTTGAATAGTATTTTCGTGGAGACTAAGAATGATTCTTAGCTGCTTGAGGTTTGAGGGTTCGCGGCTGGCTTTGCTGTCAGTAAGAGATGCTTTGCTCCTGATGTTGCAGTAATCCACTGCTGCTGATAATTAGACATCATTACCACTGCGAGAAGGGAAAGAGAAAAGGGGAGAAGACAGGCTGAGGCTAATTATCTACTTTGTTTAATGAAAGAAAGAGAGACTGATGGCACCTGGGAGGTTATGTTAGAACAGAGTAGACACACCACATAAACTTAATTGAAACAAGACTATCTTTAAGTCTCATAGGTAAAGCAGCTTGGTTCTACTCTCATTTTCCCAAAAGAAGAGATGTAGCTTTCCAACTACTTTCCCCCAAAGCCTAAACTTAACTGATGATAAAATCGAGCAAGTTACAACGGACTTAAAATAAAAATATTGACTACTGAAAAGGATAAATATGCCCTTTAATATTTGTCCTGGTCATGTCTAAACCTAAGGGGACATATCTGTCACTGATGTTTAGACTGCTTTTTGATGGAGGAGATACGGTTTGGTCACCAAGCAACAACATCCAGCAACTCAGCCATTTTAGGTCCTGTGTTGGACCTGTGCTTTTGCGCGCCCGCCTGCACTGCACACGCACGCGCATATGCAGTTTGTTGAGCAACCCATCTGCTTTACAGATAGTACCACTGTTATTTTTATACATTCTTTCATTAAAAGTGTCAGAAATTTAGAAGAATGAAAGGATGAATGACTTAAAACAGTTCTGAAAGCGATATAGCAAATGGTTGACATTGATTACATCCAACTTTTAAGCAGCGGTAGTTTTAAATTCACTTAACTGTGGTAACTCTGTTTTACACATTTGATAGTTCTAGTTTAGTTTGTTTTTAGAAGCTTTTGATCCTGATTAATGTTTTCTGGCAACAATTAGTGGAAACATCACACTTGCAATTTAAACTACCAGAACACATTATGCCATTTGATATTGTGAATGGTAAACTTAGAAAAGCAGAAAATTGATTAAACACTCTTTTTAAAAAGTCCGCTGCATTGTACAAAACATTAGGAATTTGGTAAGCTCATGTTTTTGTCTTTCAATATCAAGCAAAGAAAGTTATGAATATTGAAACTGTATAATCAAAAGATGTAATACTTTACTTGACCTATATTTGTAGGAACAGACACAAAGGTCTAAATTATGCCCTTCTTATATATATTTCTTTCTTATATTTATTCTAATACAGGTCATAAAATGAATTTCCATCCAAAAAGGAAAATGTGTTCTCTTTAGTTGTGTCATTTACAAATGATGATTTATTCAGTTCTGCAATCTGTAGCCTCAGATTTCATATTGTTCTTGCTGTGCATACTACTAATTGATTACTGTACAGTGATTGTAATGAATATTCATGGACTGACTCATAAACAGTAACTGTTTTTGTTATTTTTCTGACTGTGGTTTTGGTCATAAATCCTTTATGCGACATCAGAGTGGAAGAAATAATACCCCAAGAGGAGTCATGTGTACCTTTCCACCTGGCCTAACTTTATGCCTAAGGCACCTATATTAGGCCTTGATCTGGAATCTGCTACAGACCCAGTTATTTATCATGATACTTTGTATCTATGACACAAAGACAAATCATCATAGTAGTCACTGAGATGGAAACACATTTTTGCTTCTACAGTGGACATTGCTGTTGATAGCCAATGCATTTTTCTTTTCATTAAAGTACTTTGGGAGATCCTGCAGCATAGGATTTGGGGGTGAAATAGACCCCAAGAATGAATATCAGCAATGTGGCTTATTAGCTGACTTAGTGATTCTTTGTAGAGTTGTGAAGAATAAATCATCTATGACAAGTCCCCAGCACAGGTTAGCTCTCAGGGAACAGTAGGGACCATTAGTAAAGGCCACTCTGGCTTGATTATTAAGGGGCAGGATATTTCCTCTGAATATAAAGAGGAAATATGACCATGTTAGAGTACAAAGACTATCCCACACTTATTTCTTGAGATACCAGTTTTTGATTTTTCCATTGGTTCTTCCTTGTCCTGTTAGTAGCCACAATAGGGAGATGGGGCGAGATGTGGCACTCGTATATATTTCTTGTATAATCTTCCTTAGTCTGCTGGGATCCTACTGCCCACGGTTTACTCTCTAGACTCACTGCATAAAACGGAGGAAAGATGAAGAAGAAAATACAGGCATATGCCAGGAGAACTTTCAAGGACTTTAATCTTATGTCAAGTCTATAAAGACCTTTTCCTAATAGCTATTGTATTTGCTAAGACTTTCACTCTTTCTTTTTTGTTTTTTTTGTTTTTTGTTTTGGTCTAACTGGGAAAGATGAATGTGAATCTACTATGTTTTAGGTTATATTCATTTTTACAATCTTTAGATAACAAGATAAAACAAACTTCATGGATAGCATAGATGGCAAGAAACATGGCATAGTGCATAGAGTATAGATTTTAGAGCACAATTTAAATCCTGGCTCTGACATTTACTGGAGTTCTGGGTCGGCTAAAGTTTAACTAAAGATGCAGTTTCCTCTTTATAAAATGTTAGTATTAATACTAGTCTTAGTAGTTTTGCATAATTAGTAGTGTATATAATATATACTAACATATGCTATATATACATATACACACATATATACACATACATATACACACACATACACACAAGCATGTGGTATATGCAGCATATGCTGGGCACATAGTAAATGCTAAAAAAGAAGTTGTTTAAAATATGATTAATAGAACATGAAAATCACGATATAATTATAATTAGGTATATTTTATGAACTCTAAATCACACTGCCACATGGAGCTAATATACAAGGTCAAGCCCGGTGGCTCACGCCTGTAATCCTAGCATTTTGGGAAGCCAAGATGGGAAGATTCCCCAGTGAAACCCCATTTCTACTAAAATACAAAAGAAATTAGCTGAGGCAGGAGAATTGCTTGAACCCGGGAGGCAGAGGTTGCAGTGAGCCGAGATGGCACCACTGCACTCCAGCCTGGGCGACAGAGTTGAGACTCTCAATTAAAAAGAAAAAAAGAAAAGAAAAGAAAAGAAATACAAGGTATACTTGTATGTATTTATGTACACATGTATTATTAAGATTTATTCTACTTCGTTTTTGGAAGAAAAAATGACTGTTATTCTAAAAGTGATACTGTCTCAGCTTTTAACAAAGTTAAATGAAAAGGAAAGAAATAAAGAAAAAGTCATACCAAATGTCCCATCAAAATGTAGCGACCATAAGCTAATTATGAACATCATTCTAGATTCCTCTCTAAACATATATACCGAGAGTCGATACAATGACTGATAGTTGTATATGGACAGGCAGAAATAATTTTCTAAAACTAGGATAATGATGATATGCTAATTTAAGTAAGAATAAGAAAATATAAGATTGTCAGTGTGACAAAAGAAGAAATACATAAAATTTAATGAAACACCAATAGATAAATGTTTCTTCTCAAAGATATTTATTCCTGAAGTTAATGGAAAAGATTAAGAAAACCTTTAGGATGTCGAGGTACACTTATTTTACCAATTACAAATTTCCATTTTATACAATATTATTGACTCTCTCTAATGATAAATGAGAAACAAGCATATTTTCTCTTCTTCCCACCTCCTTGTTTCTTAGATCCTGGTTTACATTTCATTTCACTTATTATATTATACTTATATATTATAATTTATTATATTCATTATATTATAATTATGTTGTCAGTGTTGTTGATATTAATGTTAAATAATTTAGTTTTAAACATTATTTTCCTATTTAATTGTTTATTGTCTTTTTTGTTATCTGGTTTCCTTTACCTCTGAATTCCTTGATTTGATTGGCTCTCATTACAGTTTATCATTTTTTTCCTGAAGAAGGTCCATGCATTCTATTCTTTGAATTTCATATACAATTGAGAGTATTTGTCTTTTACCTTTATCCTGGAAGAACAACTAACCAGATGCAGATTCTTTATTTTACTCTTTCTCTCATAACATTATAGATATTGTGTGTGCTCTGTAAAATTCTAAGGCAAATTGATTTTCCCAAATTTCATGAATTGTTTACTTCTTTATTCTTGAAATTAAATTATTTTGCTGAGATATATTTGAATTTCTTGTATAACTCTATATTTTGTCCTGGATAACTGTGTGCCTGTTTATGGCTTCAGTTAGGCCTGTGTTCTGGTGACATAATGTGTATCTTCTGAAGTCCAAATCTGTACAGTTGATCCTTGAACAACACAGATCAGGATTGCGTGGGTCTACTTATATGTGGATTTTTTTCAATAAGTACTTGGAAAATTTTTGGAAATTTATAACAATTTGAAAAAACTCTCAGATAAACTGCACAATCTAGAAATATAAAAAATCTAAGAAAAATATATGCCATGAATGCTTAAAAATCTATGCAGGTACTAGTCTATTCATGGCTTAATAGACTGTCTTTTTGCTAAGGCTTGCAGTCAACAGTAGACTATTAGTAGTTAAGTTTTAAGGGAGTCAGAATTATATGCAGGTTTTCAGCTGCAGAGGGTGTCAGTACACCTAACCCCAGGTTGTTCAAGGGTCAGCTGTATTTTGGATTTTTCTATCGGGTGTTTCCACCGAGACGTCCCAAAGTATCTCAAATTAAGTATGTCCAGAAACACATTTTTCTTCTTTCCATTTTCCCATCCGAGGTCCTCCCAGCTGACACATCTTTTTCTTATTCCCCTCTCTCCATGGATAGCAGTACAACTTTACTTACCTATACAAGGTGAAATTTGTATGGCAGCCTTGATTTCTCCCTCTCATAGTCAATGTTCAACTGTTGATTGATTCTACCGAGCTAATACCTCTTGAAGCCATCAGATTCTCACCGTATTATAAAATATGCTTATTGCTTGATAATTTGTTAAATTTCCCCAAAGCTATTTTGAAGAAAAATTTAATCTCTAGTACCTGGCATAATGGGTGATGCATTTTGATTCTCGGTATTAGTGGAATAAATAAAAATCACTTCCCAGTCTGACACCACATAATGGGACATTATACAACAACTTCTTGTTTACCACCACACAAAAGCTTTTTAGTTTTATCTATGTATATATATCTATCTGTCCAACTGTCCATCCATCCATCTACCTATGTATTTTAATTGTGGTAAAAAAACACACATCGTAAAAGTTACCATATTAATCATTTTACATTGTAGACTTAAATAGTGTTAAGTATATTCACATTGTCTTGCAACAGATATCCAGAGCTTTTTCATCTTGCATAAGAGAGACTCTATATTATACAAGAATTCCCCTTTTTCCTTTCTCTCCATCACCTGGTAAAGTGCCATTTTAGTTTCTGATTATATGAATTGAACCACTTTAGATGCCTCATATAAGTGGAATCATACAGAATTTGTCTTTTTATCACTGACTCATTTTACTAGCATAAAGTCTTTAAGATTCATCCATGTTATAATTATATGTGACAGGATTTCCCTCCTTTTAAAGGCTGAATAATATTCCATTGTAGGTATATGCCATTTTGTTTGTGCATTCATTTGTTGATGGCCATTTGAGTTACTTGTACTTCTATTATTGTGAGTAGTGCTGCTATGAGCACGAGTGGGCAAATTTGTCCTCAAAACACTACTTTCAATATTTTTGGATATGTACACAGAAGCAGGTTTGCTGGATCATATGGTAGTTCTAATTTTTTGAGGATCTACCCTACTATTTTTATAGCAGTTTGACCATTTTACAGTCCTACCAACAGCATACAAGGGCGGGCACTCTAACGCAAAAAAAAGCTGATTTTTTTTCCTGCTCTCAAGCTCTTTAATGGGCAGACTACTTTCTTTAGGCAATTGCAAGTGTTGCATGTAATGCAATTAATATGAACACTATATCGATGCCTTACATTTATCAAGTTCTTATTATAGGTTAATGATTGGGCTAATAATTTGAAACAAAAAGTCCCTTTAATCTTCACAATAGTCCTATGGTATTAACACTTTTTATTATACTCATGTGAAGATTATGGTTTACATTAAGGTGAATTTCTAAAAATCACACAGCTTGGGACAAGAAACCATTTCAATTGGATTCTGAAACCCTTACTTTAAATCGCTGGTTTCCAAATTCTTAAGATAATGTAACTCAATTGCTAAAAGAAATTCCCCCAATATGTACACTTTCATAAACTACATCTTCATAACACTGCACCAATACTTAACCCATTATAAACTATATTTAAAAATACAAATATATTGGGTTGATACTAAAATACATAAAAATCCAAGTTTTAACATTTCCTTCTTTACCTCAATAGGTTATCTTAGGCACTGCCTGAGTGTACACATACCAATTTGAATACTTTATTCTAATCTATAATACCATATTGCCTCTCAGAGAACATTGAAGTTAAAACTTTACACTCAGCTGAAATACTTTCTGTCATCTTGTAATAAAATATTTTTTTATGTAGGGGGAAACTGAGGAGGAATAATTCTTAACCTCTTAGTTATTAGTACATACACAACTACAAAGATTTCCCATTGGAGAAATCCTTCTAAAAATTCAAGTGGAGAATTCTATATGGAATACTTATTTAAACATGGACCTTTAAAAGTAAAATGAATGTTTCAAATGCTTCTCAAAACATGAAGTTCATGCTTGAATGCAATATTCTAAATTTTACCCCATTTTTTCTTGCTTATACTCCTTTGATTTTATGCCTGTCTTAGTCCATTTTGTGTTGTTATAACAGAATGGATAATTTATAAAGAATGAGGATTTATTTCTTACAGTTCTGGAGGCTGGGAAGCCCAAGGTGAAGGGGCCGACATCTGGCAAAAGCCTTCTTGCTGCCTCATCCCATGTCAGAAAATAGAAGGGAGCCCTCTTGCGAGAGAGAAGGGAAAAAGTCCAAACGTATTCTTTTATTAGGAACTCAATCCAGAGATCAATGACATTAATTCATTCATAAGAACAGAGGCCAGGCACAGTGGCTCATGCCTGTAATCCCAGCATTTTGGGAGGCCAAAGCAGGCAGATCACAAGGTCAAGAGATCAAGATCATCCTGGCCAATGTGGTGAAACACCATCTGTACTAAAAATACAAAAATTAGCTGGGCGTGGTGATGTGTGCCTGTAGTCCCAGCTACTCAGGAGGCTGAGGTAGGACAATCACTTGAACCCGGGAGGCGGAGGTTGCAGTGAATGGAGATTGCACCGCTGCACTCCAGAGTGAGACTCTTGTCTCAAAAGAAATAAAATAAAATAAATAAGTAAATAAGAACAGAGCCCTCATGATCTAATCACCTTTTGAAGGTTCCACTTCTCAACACTGTTGCGTTGGAGATTAAGTTTTCAACAAAGGAGCTTCGGGGATCACATTCAAACCCTGGCAATAAACATATGCCTCTATCTATCATGAAGGGTTCTTCAGTGTTTTGTACATTGTGGTAGTCAGAATCCCAGGATGAGTCTCAGATGACCCCCACCTTTGTATAATCCCTTCTACTTTGAGTGTGGGCAGCATCTGAGAACATGACGAGCCCCATAACTTCCATAATTATTATGTTATATGGTAAGGCTGACTTTAAGAAAGGGGGACCTTTCATGTGGATCTGATTTAATCACTTTAGCCTTTTAAAAGCAGGGGGTATTTTTCTGGCTACTCCAAGAAGAGGAAGTCAGGGTGGTTTGGAACCTAAAATGTACTTGTTCTTGCTGAAATGCAATGGGGGCTTGTGGTTAAGAGCTGAGAGTGGTCTCTCCATGCTGAGAGCACACTTGGCCAACAACAAGCACAATAATGGGGACTGCAGTCCTACAACCACAAGGGAATGAATTCTGCCAACAGCCTAAGGGAACTTGGAGGTGGATTTTCCCTAGTGGAGCTTCCACATGAGAATGCAGTTGGCTGACACCTTGATTTCAGCTTTATGAGAACCTGAGCAGAGGACCCAGTTAAAACATGCCAGTCTTCTGACCCACAGAAAATGAGATAATGTTTGAGAAGTTGTAAACCATTCAATTTGTGGTAATTTGTTACACAGTAAAATGGAACTGATACATAGTTCTTTAATGTAAAATTTACCAAAAACATGTGTGTAATTAACAGGTCAATTTTTAACAAGTGTATTTGACCGAGATTATTTGTGGTTTAGGATACAGCTGGAAATAGCTTAAATGTTCTTTTCCTCTAATACCTTATGTATTGCCATTTATATAGTTTTTGATGCGATGGTCTATAATTTAGTAAAAGATGTAATCTCTCACAGATCATTTGACATATTTAGTGATGACTCATTAGGAATATATGTGTATATAAAAGTTACTTTGATTTTTCTCTAAATGTTTTTATTTTTAAACATTATTTCATTATATTCCATTCATCTCTTGAGTAGAATACAAGGTAGCTTACTGTTTTAGCAGTAGGATGGAGAAACAGAAGTAGACATATCAAAGGAAATTGTTGTTCTCATAATTATAATTAGTTTACATTAAAGAATTTTTGAAAACTTACATAAAAGGAAATATAACAAAATATAATATTTGTTCTCATTTATTAGAAATAATCATTCTATAATTTTATTTTTTATAACTTACTTAAATATTACACATTTTGAAGAAGATCTGCCTAACATTTTGGGGATAGAATATAAAAAGTAGCAGCAATTGGCAAGTCTTTTTCTTTTGTCAAGATACTGGAGGAAATTGTAAATTAGTCTCCCCTCTCTACGTTGAGTTTATTTTGATTTTCTTCCTTTCTATCTGAGGTTTATTCAATAGCCTCTTGTGTTCCACTCTTTCTAATTTTAATCAAATATTCTTTTGTGATTCTCACAGTTATGAGGTTTTGAAATATTTTGGAGCTGTTAGAAAATTGGAAGTTTGAGAAAAATTCAGAGAATAAATTTAAGAAGTTGAAAGACTAGTTTTGAGAATAAGGAATAACCTTATTGGTTCTCACTGGATGTAACTACAGTTGCCAGATGGCTGAAGGGTTTTAGGGTTTTAATCTAGGGCCATGGGGTAAAGCTAAGTGGCACATATGGGGATCTAAGGCCTAGCCTGGTCATAGTAGTGCCATGCTCTACCCAATTGACCTAATTAGATGAGATTTTTCAAATCTAATATCAAAGGTTTGTTTGAATATCAGATGTGGGTCATTGTTCTCTAAGCACTCTCTGTTTACATGCTCATTGTTGTTTACCTGAGGCCAAGAAAGAATTTTTGCTGTTATTGCTCATTTTTCTCTGTAAAAGCTGCCATCACAGACAATTAGTTTATTTGTTTATTCTTACTAATTTATAATATGTAATTCATAATTAGCAGTAACTTGAACAGGGGTAAGATGACATTTACCTTGAACTACCTATTAAAGGAAGATTTTTCTTTTCTTTTCTTTTCTTTTCTTTTCTTTTCTTTTCTTTTCTTTTCTTTTCTTTTCTTTTCTTTTCTTTTCTTTTCTTTTCTTTCTTTCCTTTTTTTGGTTTTTTGACAGAGTCTACTCTGTCACTCAGCCTGGAGTGCGGTGCTGTGATCTCGGCTCACTGCAACCTCCACCATAAAGGAGGATTTTTCTACAAATTCATGATAAGATAGCAGAAGGGGCATGCTTTTCTACTACAACAAGAAAAAACTTTTTCTTTAACTTTCTCTGTCCTTCTATAAACAATTCATATGTCTGTTCCACTGTAAATGGTGCTCTAATGTAAAAATTAGGTGTTATGAGTAAGTACCCTTTAGCTAATTTGTATTACTTTGTTGTAAATGCATGGAGTATAATAATAATGTACCCCCTAGTATTTTCAAATAAAATAGGTCATTCTCTAAAATTGAAATGTAATCAACATAGTTAATCAATACAGTGATATCCAAAGTCACTGTAAAGTGACAGAATGGCTATAACACTGTAGGACCAGACTGTAACGTGCTTGAAAACTTAATGAAAGCTCTTTTAATAGAGCTTCACTGGTGAACTAACACTAACTTTCTCTTTCTTCTGTATAACATCATGACTGATACCCAGGGCATGGACAGGCTCACTCATAGTGATCTGCTCTGCAGTTATTTGCACTTTGTGCACATACAGTAGAGTTGCAGGCATACCATTAGTTATGTTTTTCCCATACCCTCTTTTGCTAGTTTCACTTATAATTATGTAATTTAAATATATCATAAACTGAGGAAATGAGTGCAAAATTTCAATTCAGTGCATTGCAAAGACTCAGAATAAGGGTGAGTTACTAAAAAGACCTATGGAAAAAAAGAACTTCGAATTCTGTACTACTTAGATTGCTTTACAAGTAATTACTAATTTCCCATTCTACTTTAAAGTAATTGAAACTGGAAATTACAGACAATGTTTCTTGGAAGGGTTGTACACTTGCAATGCTCATCATGCTTGATGACTCACACTTAAAGATCTTTGTCCTATCACAAAAGTTTAGCAAATAATTATACATTAGTATATGTTCAATGGAAATGTAATATTAAGAAGTATATGATCTTTTAGCCTTCCAACTTTAACTTCTTATGACTGAACAGCTTCACAATTGATAACAAGAGCTTTTTGAATTAACATAGAAAGTGTTAATAAGTTTTTGTTCAGCCATAGAAATATGAATTAAAGATATAAATATTGGATGTGCCCACAGAATAATATATTGTCTTGATAACTGAGGAACTTAGTGTTTCCTGAAGGGTTATCCCTATTATTGAGGAAAATGTTTACATCCATAAGAGCCTGAGGGCCCTTAAATACTTGCCATTATTTTAACCTCTTTAAATCCATATTTAACTCATTGTAATTATTTGTGTTTCTAACCGCCTTGACCAGAGAGAATTCACAGATTGAACTGCTGCCAATGATGGGACTATTTAACAGTTATATTTCTCAATATACATTAAGTAATCTTAGGTTTTATACTACTTCAATTTCTTGTGAGTTTTGATTGAGTTCAGAGTCTGTATTTTAATCAGTCTATATACACAAATGAGACCTCCAAAAATAATCACTATGGCTGTTGAGAAGAGGAGGGCAAGTGGATGTTAGGGAGTCCACTATAACCTGACTCCCTTAGAATTTTCCCTTTTCTATAACCATTTTATCTTGGATTTCAGTTCTCTTGCCATCCTGTTCATGCATTCCAGTTCTCTTGCCATTCATCATGCCTAATGAATGGATTATTTTAAAAAATATGATACCTAGCATAATTTTTAGTTATGGTTTAAAATACAACTTTAAATTCTGCTATTTTTTATTAAAATTATTACCATCAACATTTCTCAATGTTGCTACATAATAATTATTTTTATGCCTTTACAAATAATCAAGTATATGTATTATAATTTTATTTATCATTTCTATATAATGTGTGATTTTACTTATTTTCTGGGTTTTTTTTTCTTTTTTTTAGACAGCGTCTCACTCGGCCACCCAGGCTGTAGTGTAGTGGTGTGACCTCAGATACCAGGTTCAAGCAATTATTCTGCCTCAGCCTCCAGAGTAGCTGGGATTACAGGCACCCACCACCATGCCTGGCTAATTTTTGTATATTTAATAAGAGATGGGGGTTTCAACATGTTGACAAAGCTGGTCTCGAACTCCTGACTTCAGGCAATCTGTCTGACTCTGCCTCCCAAAGTGCTAGGATTATTGGCATGAGCCATCGCACCCAGCCTATTTCTTGCTTTAAATCCCCTTTCCCAGTGAATTACGATAATTACAGTTTTCTTTTCATTTTTTCGAGATGGAGTCTTGCTCTGTTGCCCAGGCTAGAGTGCAGTGGTGCAATCTCAGCTTACTGCAACCTCCGCCTCCTGGGTTCAAGTGATTCTCCTGCCTCAGCCTCCTGAGCAGTTCAGGCTACAGGCGAGAACCACCATGCCTGGATCTTTTTTTTTTTTTTTTTTTTTGCAATTTTAGTAGAGACGGGGTTTCACCTTTTGGCCAGGCTGGTCTGGAACTCCTGACCTTAGGTGATCCACCCACCTGGGCCTCCCAAAGTGCTAGGATTACAGGTGTGAGCCACTGTGCTCAGCCAATAATTACAGTTTTCATTTAAAAATGTATATGTGTCTGTGTATTACAACTGATATTTTGAACCTTGGAGGACTTTATGTGAATCTTGTTAGTAAGATTCTGAGAGGTTTTTTTGAATCTTTTTCTTGTCATCTAGCTGAGGACATCTCATCTATTACCATGACTACCAGTCACCTGAGGATCTTGTTAAAATGGACATTCTGGGTCAGGGTGGGGCTCATGAGTCTTTGTTCCTAGAAAATTGCCATAGGGTTCCAGAGCTGGCTAAGGTCACTATGAACCATCCCTTCCACTGATAACACTAAAAACTCTGGGAGGAATATACAACATAACTCCCTGACGACTCTGAAAAACAAACAATAGCAGGGAAAATGAGGATGGATGTCAACTGCAAGTACACAGCACAAGGGGTGAGTTTCCTTTGCCCTGCCCCTCTTCATCTGCTGGATTTAATCTAAGGACAGCCTCAGTCATGAAACTGCACAATGAGAGCAGATAATACTAATTCTGAGTAAAAGCTCTTTCTGTCCAGAGGACCAAGAATAGGGTTCCTTGACACCTGCAGAATGTGAAGGGATCACCATGTCTGTTTTTTTCCTCCTATTTTCACTAATGGCCTAGCATGAGGGCAACCCTGCTCATGGAGCTGCACTGCTGACGTGATGGTAGCAGTGCCAGCAGAGAGGGGCCTAAAAACCTGAGTGGAAACCTGTCTCTGGCCAGAAGAACAGAAAACAGAAGTTCCCTTGGTCCCTGTGGCAAAAGAGTGTGTGTGAGATTCTCTTTTTCAGGGCTACATTTTCCTGGAGATGGCCTCAATCACATGGAATTGTGCAACAGTGCACATAACTAAAACTTTAAGAGGTAACAAAGTTTTCAGGCCAGAAACATCAGAAAAAAAGTAATCTGTTGGGAATTAGAGAGTGTGAGGGAAATTCCAAAGAGAAGATCCCCTAAATCTTTGTATTAACTGTGTTCATTGTCAAGCTAAGAATGTGCAAAATATATGCAAAGCACCACGGCAAAGTCTTTGAGAACTAAAGTATGATATAAACCACTGCACAAATCCAAGGCTAACTCTGAGTTGCATGGATGCAGGGTAGAACCAAAGAAACATATCAAAATTTAAAAACTGAACTGACATTGGAATCACTAACTGTGAAGATAAGACAGAATTTTTGGTGTCAGTTTAATGGGATTTACTGCATGCTATCCAAATATAATATTTTTTTCAAAGGATTTTATCAAGATAAGGAGTTTCACAACATAGTATTCAAAATGTTCAGGTTACATCTGAAATTATTTGGCATATAAAGAACAATGAAAAGGGAACAAATCTTAAGAGAGAAAAAAATCAATAGATGTCAACAATGAGTTGGGCCAGATGTTGGAATTATAAAGGATTTAAAGGCAGCTAACATAATCATGCTCTATATTGAAAATGCAAACACTGTTGAAATGAATGAAAAGATAGACTTTTTCAGCACAGAAACTGTCAAAAGAATCAAATGTCAATATTTGAATTAGAAAATATGTGATAAAAATTCAGTAGGTGGGTTCAAAAGTAGAATGGAGATGGCAGATGGAAGAGTCAATGAATTTAAAGGTAGATCAATAGAAATTATCCTTGCTGAAAAACAGAGTAGAAAAAATATTTAAGAAAGCAGACTCAGGGATCTATAGTACAGTATCAGAAGATCTAATATTTGTACCAGTGGAGTCATAGAAGGAGAAAAGAAAGGAATTGGTAGATAAAAAAAAAAATTAGAAAAATAATTGCTGAATGTTTTCCAAATTTGTTTGCAGGCCAATTCAAAATGCTTGGTGGAACCCAAACAAGATAAACTCAAAGAAAAATTATTCCCAAACATATCATAATTGAAACTAATGAAAGAAAACCATCTTGAAAGAAGCCAGGGGAAAATTACACATTATTTGTAGGCAAACAGTAATTGAAATTACTGCAGACTTCTCATCAGAAACCATGAAGCTCAGAAGACAAAAATCTTTAAAATGCTGAAAGAAAATAATTATATATCTAGTGAAGCATTTTTTAGAAAAAAGGTGATATAAGATTTTCTCAGATGAAGAAAAACCATGAATTAATTTCCAGCAGGCCTATTCTAAAATAAATGCTGAAGGAAGTTCTTCAGTATGAATAGAAATGATATTACAAGGATATCTGGAGCTTCAGTAATGTAAAAAGACCAAAATAAATTATAAATAGATTACTTTCATTCTATACATTATTTAAAATATGTACGACTGCTGAAAAAATACAGCATTGTATGGTGGGACTTTAAATCTCTGTGTAGATGTGATATTGTGATATGTATGGCTCTATGTGACATACAAAGGATGTTCCCTGACCAGAAAGGGTTTAAACTACAAATCTGTAAGAGAAAGTTGTCTGGAAATTCCCCAAGTATTTAAAGATTAAATAACATTCATCCAAATAATCCATGGGTGAAAGAAGAAATTCTAAGATAAATTAGACAGTATTTTGACGTGAATAAAATGATAATGTAGCATATCAAAATGTGTGGGATGCACCTTAAGGAAAGCTTTGAGCAAAATTTATGGCAATAAATGCTAATATTAAAGATAAAATTTCTTAATAATTTAAGCTTTCACCTAAGAAATAAGAAAAATAAGAATAAATGGAACTCAGTGAAAGCAGAAACTTAATTTTAGTTAATTCCTGTTGAATTAATTTAGTTAATTCCTTGGTAACTTTGAGGTATCCCTTTGCCTGGGGTTTTAAAGTTCAAGGATGGTCCATATAGGGGCATATTCCCAGAGTGAGGAGGCGATAGGGTCTTGGTTATCTCCTAATCACCTTGGCAACTGCTTGTATACACATTTTCCCATAAATTTGCTTCTGTGATGTGGATTGGCAATGTGATTCACTTGCTTCTGAACACAGGGAATATGCAAGTTTAGGACCTTCTTAAATATTTTCGTGTCTTTCTTGCTGCAGCATCCCAAGAGTTCATGGGATGAATTCACCTAATTTCCCAGAGCCTGTGAGGCTGTCTTATACTAACATGCACTGGCATTCAATTATCTCTATTCTACTGCTCAGAAACCACTTTGGGTGGAGAAAACTATAAAAGACATGCCACCCGCTGATACATTTGGAATTTCATAATTTTCCAAAACTATTTGGATTTAGTTTCCCAGAATTCTTACACAATGGGGAGGCATAGAAAGCAGAGCTACTTCTTGGGAACTCATGAATATATAGGCTACATTTTCTTTTCATATCTCTTTATCCACTGAGAGAATTGTTATGTCATTGAAAGTGTGGAAGCTGTTTATTATTTAATCAACATTCCTTCAGGTCTATTGTTTATGGCATAAATAACATATGATGAGTTTTCCAGACTTTAAGTTTCTGAAGCTTGAAAGCTTAGGGTTCTGTAAATCCAAGTAAACTTTTGAAATTTAAAATCCAGGACTTAAACATTTTTCAAAAAATCTGTTTCCATAACAACCTTAATCCAGGGCAGTAAGGATGGAATGCTTTAACAATCTGGTTTAGAGAAAGGACTAGGATACAGATAGAAATGCAAATGACAGAAATCGGTTCACACTTCAACACTTTTCTCAATATATGTGAAATGGGGATAGTAAATGGTATCTACTTCACGTGGTTATTGTGATGATTAAATGAGTACATTTAACAATGCATGTGATGTGATGCATGTGCCAGTTTCTGACAACTAAGAATTTAACTCTCCTTTCTTCCCCATTATTCTCACCTCTTCCTTTTTTACTCAGTATTGTCAACTTTTTCTTTTATAATTGGTATAAACTTAGGAGTTCTGAAGTACCATCTCTGACTAAAGATAATGGAAAGATGTCTTAGGGTTTATTCATTTATCTATGAAACAATTCAGAAAAATAATATGCTTGAAGGGAGGCTTGTGCCCATGGCACTGAATTAGAACCCAGCTGGCTGAAGTCAGAGTAGGGACTTAATTTTCTTTTTTCGTACTCACTATTTAGGATAAATTTTGACCAAAACACATTTTTTAAAGTCTTTTCATTTAAATGGAATGTTTTGTTACCCTAGCCTTAAAGTGCAGCATATTCAAAATCATAAAAATCCAAGGATTAGAGAACTTCAGAATATTGAAATTAAAATGAATGACATAAGACAAATATGATAGTATGACTGGAAAGATTGCTTTGGGGACTAGTGAATTAAACAATACATATTGCAGACTACAAGAACTAATCACCTGAGATTATTTGTGATAAGGGGTTTAGAACTGACTGTCAAAGAGCATAGACTTTCCTCCAATTGCAGAGACTCTACGTAATAATCAGATCATGGGAGAAATACCATGTATGTTATTGCAGAATAATAAGGTGTTATATATGTGTATTTTATATGCACATACTAAAGTTTGTTGAGCACCATTTTTGGAACAAATTGAATTTTAATGAGTCAACACTCTGCAGGGTGGCTTCAGGTGAGGCAGGAAATAATGAGGAGAGGTGCACACTGTCTACACTGTCTTATCAGCACTTGTCACATCCTATTAATTTTTAAAATAGAAATAAAAGCATATATTTTTTTCTCATTCAAAATAAAGTCAAAAGTAGTTAGGGTAGCGATGGTGTAGTGGAGACCCTGGGTCATAAGGGACCAAGACTTCTACTTTTCTGCTTGCCATCTTTAATATTTTGCTTTCATTCTCAAGACCACTTGCTGGGGCTGCTCTAGTGCTGATAAATATGCTGCTTTCTCGGCAGAAAGGGCCGTGTGTGTCTGCGTGTGTGTGTGTGTGTGTGAGAGAGAGAGAGAGAGAGGAAGAGAGAGAGAGAGAGATATCGAGGGGCTGTTCCAACTCTCTAATCCCACTTTTGAAGTGAATTTTTTATTGAAATAATCGTAGATTCACATGCAATTGTAAGAAATATTACACTTACCCCACTTCCCACCCATGGTAACAATTTTCAAAGCTATAATATAATATTATCACAGCCAAAATAATTGTATTGATATAATCTACCAATGGAGTCTCGCTGTGCCGCCCAGGCTGGAGTGCAGTGGCCGGATCTCAGCTCACTGCAAGCTCCGCCTCCTGGGTTTACGCCATTCTCCTGCCTCAGCCTCCCAAGTAGCTGGGACTACAGGCGCCCGCCACGTCGCCCGGCTAGTTTTTTGTATTTTTTAGTAGAGACGGGGTTTCACCGGGTTAGCCAGGACGGTCTCGATCTCCTGACCTCGTGATCCGCCCGTCTTGGCCTCCCAAAGTGCTGGGATTACAGGCTTGAGCCACCGCGCCCGGCCAGTCTACCAATCTTTTTACAAATTTTCCCAGCTTTACTTATGTGTGTGTGTCTGCATATTAATTTCTATACAGTTTCATCGTGTATGGGTTTGTGTATCCACCACCACACTCCAGATATGGAGCAGTTCTAATACCGTAAGGAACCCTCAGTCTGCGCTTTTATAATCACATCCATCTCTTTGCTGTTCCTTCATCCTGCCATGACCCCCATTCCTAACCACTGATCTGTACTGCATTTCCAAAATCCCTTATTTCAAAATGGACCTATATAGCGCATAACCTTTGGGGATTGGCTTGTTTTTTTCCACTTAGTATAATTCCCTGGAGATTTATCCAAGTTGTCATTTGTTTCAATAGTTTGTTTCCTTTTTGTTACTGAGCAGTATTTTACACTATGTATTTATCACTATTTTATCATCATTAATCTGTTGCATCATTAATCTGTTGAAGGATAGCTGATCTGATTTCAGCTTTGGGCTCTTACACATAAGGCCATTATAAATATTTGTGTACAGGATTTTGTGTGAGCACACCTTTTCATTTCCCTCCATTAAATGCCCAAGAATGCAGTTGCTGTGGTGTGGGATAATTGTATGTTTACGTATTTATGTATTTATGTATTTAGTTTGTTAAATTGTTTACCAGAGTGTCTGTACCATGCACTTTCCTACCAGCTATATATGTGTGGTACAGTTTGCTATCCTAGCCATTTTTAAAATGTAGTGGTAGTAACAATTTATACCAATAACAACATCATGAAAGTCACACTTTCTCTTTATGAGCAATTATTCAGTGGATCTGAAGATAACTGTCACTAACACAAATATGACCATAGAGGTATCATTTTAATATTTTCTCAATTTTCATTTTAGAAAATGTATGGATGTTTAGAGTTTAGTCATATCCACCATCAATACCTTTACCTTATAAGTTGTGTTTAACTTTCTTTGAAAAGTTTCTTACTAGTGCTCTCCATTTTAGTCAAAGTTAGAAAAATCGACAGGTCTAAATCATTCAGCCAGGTGGGTATCTTCATAAAATGGAAGCTGTAGAAATAAGTATTTTCAATGTTAATGTTTATAAGCAGTGAAAGAAAGGATTCAGTTTTTAACTCTAAGATTAAAATATTGATGTGAAAAGGATAGATTACAGTAAATCATGTAAATGTACAATTTATTACTTAACAATTTCAGTCTAATGGACTAACAGGGATATGCTAAAATTTGTCTTTCAAACATAAGCCCTTAACAGCAGCAATACTTATCTTAATCATCTTAGTATCCTTAGAACCCTGCATGGTATCTAACTCAGAGTAAGTGCTTAATAAACACTTAATATAATAATTAAATTAGAGTAAAAGTGGGGTTTGGACTGACTTTTTTTTAGATCAATACAAATTGAAGTAAACTTTGTTGGTACTAAAACTCTAACTGGTTACCAGATTCAGGACGAATACGATTTAATGAGATTGTTTAACATTTTTAATGCTCCAAAATAAAGTAATCAAATATATTTGCCGATAATAAAAAATATTTACACAAATCTAGGTAAGTAGAACATTTCCCGTATAGAATAAACATAGATCTAGATGAAAGAAGAGATCGTATATTTCTTGACTAGACCATTAGTAACAGAATATTGATATTCTCGTAGCACTGAATATAAAATTTATATTAATGAAACTGATATATGTATATTATAGGTTGAAATAGAAAATTTACAGATATTTGAAAAATATAATTCTGACCCTAGAATATTTTGAAAAATTTCAAGTGGTTGTTATGGAACTGAGAACTGTCGTATGAAAACTGTGGAACTTAGGAATGTATTGAATGTGGCCCAATATTCACTCAGGTGGGCTTAGAAGTAAAGTTGTGAAAGAAACCATGAAAAAAAAAAAAACTCAATATTTTATGCTAACGGAGAAAGGATGCAGAGGAAAAGTATCAAATAATTAGGAGTTATTTGTAGTATTTATGTAACTATCTTTGTGTAATCTTTAGAGTCAGTGTGTTACTTTTCTATCTGTTGGGATATATAATTCCTACCATTAATTTCCATTGACAGTGAGAGTAGTGGTTAAGAACATGAACTCTAAAGGCAAGCAGCTGCCTGAGTTTGGTTTCCAGCTCCGTCATGTGTTGGCTGTGGGACTTTTGGCAAGTTACTTAATGCCTCTGTGCCTCAGATTATTTATCTACACACTGAAGATGGTACTTACTTCATGGGATTTTTATGACGATTAAATGAGTTAATATTTTAAAATACTTAGAAAATGCCCAGTATATAGTAAATGCTATACAAGTAATTTCCAAGTAAGAATAAATGTGTTTTTGGAAATGATAATGTAAAAAACCAACAGAATATCATTTTCCCCTTTCTCTTCCTCTGTCCCCCTCTCTCGCTCTCTCTCACTCTTTCTGCCTCCATCTTTTCTTTCTCCCTCTCTTTTTCTTTATGTGTCTCTCACAGTCTCTATCTTATCATGCAAAACATCAACCCTATACACAGAAGCATAGGAGTATATTATTATATTAATTTGTTCAATTTAAGACAAAAATGAGCCTCTTTTTTAAATCAAAATTGATCCTCAGTTTGAAATTTCTTATCGACTCTAAGGAACTCTTATTGGTTAGAAACATTCTGAGAAAAAATTTATCTTATGGAACTCTTCTTGCCACGTGGAACTCTTCCGTTGAATGTTGTTACTGAATTAGCCAGTTAGTTCATTCCAACAATACATTTCTTATTTTTTTTCTCTGAACAGATCAACTTTCTTATATTGGCAGCTGACTTTTGGTGCTGCAGTGACATGTCTTAAATGTATGTCCTACATGGATCGAGAGATATTGTATGTAATATATTAATATATTATTTTTCAGAGTGGTTCATTTGGGACTTTTTAGTTTTATGGACTAGTAAAATTTGTAAAAGTTAAACAGGAGATCAAACTAATTTGCCAAATTTTTGTTTTGCCATATGAGGATATAAGAGCATTAAAGAATAAACTGTCGTCCATCATACTAACATTATATCAAAGAGGAAATTAACATAATAACGACAACTAGGAAAGATTTAGAGTCGAGATTTTTAAATTGAGTAAGTTTAACTTAATAAAAAATTCATTTTATTTTTTAAATTATTTCTTCTCAAATAGAACTACATCATGATCTGGCACCAGTACTGAGACAATTTCATCTCTTTATAAGACACATTTTGTTTGATTTATCAGGATATATTAATTACAGAAGAACAGCCAATGAAGTGCTACCATGTCAGCAGGGCTCATGGTCCAGTTTATAAACTGCTGAGAGCGATGGCTGAAAATGAATTTTCTAATGAGCTCTTCCTCATAATAGTAATTTTCTCCTCCAAAAAAAAGTAACATGTTTATTTCTCTGTCAACTCTTAGTTTGCTTACTTCTGTGATGATACTCTGTAGATGGTGCCAGGGTCTGAAAAACAGCACAACAATTACTAAAATGAAAACTGAAGAAAAAAGTAGTTATTATATAAAAGGAATTATGTATATATCTCAGCTTAAGATGCTGCTGCTCTTGTTGGTATTCAGTTATAGGACTTGGATTGACAGCAGCTATTACTTACCCTGTGCTTATCCAGCAAGCCTCTCTGTCTTCTTCTGAACTGTAGAGTTTGATGTGAAACAATATTTTTAAATGAACAATTAAATAATTGGTGCTTTCTGATTGTAGATATCCCTCTTCCTATCTCCTAGAATTCGCTGATGTCACTGTTTTTTTCTAACCTTATGCCATAATTAAGAAATGTTTCAGAATATTCAATCTTTGGTTCTCCACCTCCAACAATGAACTATGCCCCTGATTTCTACACTTATGTAGTGATAGAATGATAGGTTTACAAAACATTGAAGTGTTCATCTTCTGGTGTTATGCACAAGCTTTACTTGGCTTTTATGGTTTGGGCTGGGATAGAGTGAAGTTAAAAACTACATGTAATGCTGTGGATTCAGAGATAATTGAGATTCTTTCCATTAAGTAGCACTTTAATTGTTTGTTTACTTATTTGTGTATATTTGTATATGGGGGGACAGATAAACCTGCTTATGTTACCTTTTAAAGCAGTTTCAAATCATTTTTGCTCCTCTTTTTATTTGAGGCTACTGTCCCATTTTAGCCAGATTTCATCTACTTAAAATGCTAATTAGGTTGGAGGCTAGCACTTTAACAGCTGTCCATTGTCCAGCAGATGTGGCCCTGGTACCACATAAGGTATGAAGTTTGAACTAAAACCCTTCATAGAGCTGAAGCCATCTAAGGATTTTGTTCTCAGTAGAGGTTGGACTAGGATATAACCAAACCAAACAAAAACAAAAACAAAACTTCTCTGTCTCAGGCTTTGCCCTGAAAAAGAAGGAACATTTCCTCTGATAATTCATAACCATAGGTCCCTCACTTATATTGATGTGTTGTTCCAATCGCAATGCAATCATGAAGATTCTTTTTTTTATTATTATACTTTAAGTTCTAGGGTACATGTGCATAACGTGCAGGTTTGTTACATATGTATACTTGTGCCATGTTGGTGTGCTGCACCCATCAACTTGTCAGCACCCATCAATTCATCATTTATATCAGGTATAACTCCCAATGCAATCCCTCCCCACTCCCTCCTCCCCATGATAGGCCCCGGTGTGTGATGTTCCCCTTCCCAAGTCCAAGTGATCTCATTGTTCAGTTCCCACCTATGAGTGAGAACATGCGGTGTTTGGTTTTCTGTTCTTGTGATAGTTTGCTAAGAATGATGGTTTCCAGCTGCATCCACGTCCCTACAAAGGACGCAAACTCATCTTTTTTTATGGCTGCATAGTATTCCATGGTGTATATGTGCCACATTTTCTTAATCCAGTCTGTCACAGATGGACATTTGGGTTGATTCCAAGTCTTTGCTATTGTGAATAGTGCCTCAATAAACATATGTGTGCATGTGTCTTTATAGCAGCATGATTTATAATCCTTTGGGTATATACCCAGTAGTGGGATGGCTGGGTCATATGGTACATCTAGTTCTAGATCCTTGAGGAATTACCATACTGTTTTCCATAATGGTTGAACTAGTTTACAATCCCACCAACAGTGTAAAAGTGTTCCTATTTCTCCACATCCTCTCCAACACCTGTTGTTTCCTGACTTTTTAATGATTGCCATTCTAACTGGTGTGAGATGGTATCTCATTGTGGTTTTGATTTGCATTTCTCTGATGGCAAGTGATGATGAGCATTTTTTCATGTGTCTGTTGGCTGTATGAATGTCTTCTTTTGAGAAATGTCTGAGATTCAAAGTTAGGAAATTAATATTAGTGAATAAGAGGTGGTAGCACCTGAGGGTGACTGGCAGAAGCTTTTGCAAATTCTCTTTGGAATGAAACAATTAACATAGGCCCCTAGGTTTCCAACGGAGAAATCACAACTGAAATTGAACTTGAGCTTGTATGCCCAAGTAGTATGATTTTTGTCATATATAAAGCAAAATTTGGCAGAATTACAATGAAAAATTGACAAAACACTACAATAGTAGAAAGTTTGTCACTTATTTTCATTCAATTCTTGTCTGGTTTGACTGCCCTTTACTAAAAAAAGTACAAGATTTAATCTAACAGTAAAGAAGCTTGGTCAAGTGTACAGATATTTTACCTGTACCTAGCAATGACAGCATCCACATTATTCCCAAAAATATGCAAATAATTTTTTAAAGTTGCATATACATGATGCTATAAAACAGGTATCAATGCATTTCTAAGATGGATTCACACATTTAATTTGAATTCTTAATTTAAATTAAAAATTATAAGTGAATTGCTATTTGAAAATATAATTGGAAGTTTTAAAAGCACACTGAAAAATAATTCATCTGCCAAAGAAAAGTCAAAATGGATATTCGAAAATATTTTGAAGGAAATAACGAAAATATTTATGTCAGAATTTTTATGAGGCAGCCAAATTGGTGTTTGTCACTTTTAGTGTTTCTCTTTATAGGGGTTGAGGAGGATTGGAAATCAATGAGATATCCCATATGATTAAGCAGTCAGAAAAGGAGAAAATAAAGGCAATCCAAAATAAGTATATAATAAAAAAGTAGAAACTAATAAACCCTTTCAGGACTGTGGGTTTGTATACTTTCTGATGAGAAATCTGCAAAAATTCAAGTTATTTTTATTCTGTATGCAATGTGTTGTTTATTCTCTAGGTGCTTTGAAGATTGACTTTTTCTTTGATGTTCAAGTTTCACTGTGACATGACTAGGTTTCACTGTATTCTCCTTGTGATTTGGTATCTTGACTCTTGCAAATTTTGTTTAAATTTATGTCTTTCACTAAATGTGGGTTTTTGCCCATTACTTCTTCAAATCTTTTTCTACTTCCCTTCCTTCTGGGCCTTTAACAACCCACATGATAGAAATTTGGATATTGTCCCATAAATCTCCGAAGCTCTTTTCATTTTTATCAACCCATTTCTTCTCTTTTCACATTAGGTGTTTGATAGATCTATTGATCTATCTTTGTTCATGTCCTTAAGTTAATGATGCTTCTTCCCTACCAAGGCCTTTTCCTGTGTTGTTCCCTGTGCCAGGAATTCAAACCACCTTCCACCACCCTCTCCACGGAGTTAACTCCTATACATCCTTCGGTCTCATCTCAAGTGGTGCTTTTTACAGCATGTCACCCTAGTATTTCTTCTTAGTGTTTATGTCCCTTTATGATAATACATGTGCTAGTGTGATTATTTGACTAAATTCTGTAATTTCCATGAGATAAACTCCACCGGAACAGACAGAGTTTAAATTTTCTGCCACTATTCCTTAGCTTCTGGCACAAAGCAAGCATATAATAAATGTTGAGTATAAAACATATGGCTTTGTTCTTTCATAGTATTATCAGCCTATACACCTGTGTTTACTGTAGACAAGGCAAATACTCATTTGCCTCTCTTTTTGACCTCTCCTTGATGAACTATAAAATTGAGAAATTGGATTAGATTTTACCTATCGATTTATTCAATACTGAAATGCCATTTAAAGAAAATCTATTATTGATTTAAAGGACGCTTTTAATAGAAAAAGGATAAAGATCATAGCTTTCGGTTTTCTATTTTCTTAATTGTAAAATCATAATGAAATGGAATAGAATATTGAATATCACTAAAACCTGCTTAATTCCCATGTTATATATTGTAATTTCTATATGAGTTAGCACCCTTTTGTAGTTTTTCTCGTGCAAATAATTTTGTATAAAAGAGAGTAATAGATCTTCATAAATTCATCATTATACTTTTACTCCTAAAAGAAAACAGAAGAACTCAAAACCTTTGCTATACCTATTGTTTGATATCAAAGAGACGGCAAAAGCAACAGGAATGTATTTCAAAAAGTTCTAAAGTATCTGCTCATTAATTTACCAAGCCTTCTTAAAGACTGTTATCAGAAGTATATAAGGAGTTATAAAATAGTTTGTATACCATATCTAATAAAACTACACTCATTGAATTTATAGAAAATACTTATTTGTTGAATATTGTTTAGTTTCTTGAACCTTTAAGTGTAGATTAAGGAATTATAATATGGAGAAAGACAAAAGTTAATGGAAAATAAGTTAAACTATTCTAAGGGAAAAGTCCCTTTCTGCTGGTTTCTGTAAATGCCAAGTAATCTTTCCGTTGCATGGAAGTTTGCTGCAAATACATATGTTTTGTAGTTAACAAAGTGTGAATAAACCCTCTCAGAAATATTTGCTCGAGGGCCCCCGAATCCCTGCTGTGAACATCTAATCAAAATTCATGTTCTACTGACAATAGCTCAGTAATGTCAACTTCACTTAGAGGACAGGCCATTTACTTTATTATTTACTGAATTATGTTGCGATCTAAACCACTTTGTGATTCTGACTCTGCGCAGTTGAAAAGATTGTGAATGTGTGTGATCAGTCTCAAGTGGCTCTGATCAGCAGTTTTCTAAGATGTCATATAATGTTGTCAGCAGTTACGTTCCTTAGTTTGAGTAAAACAAGATGATAGAATCTTCGTAAGCTAGTTGACTGTCCTTAGTATTTCTATGAGGGTAAGTATGTGCACACATTTAAGCAGACAGCTCCTCTTGTTGAACTTGACATAATGGTAGAAATGTTTATTTGTGTCATAGAGAAATATGAGGGAAACAATGTTTTCAGCGTAGACATTCCTGAAGGGAATCTGATATTTTGCAATTAACACATTTTCTTCAAACATAAGAAGAAAAAGCAGGTATATATAATCATTCCTTTTTTGGTCAGAAGATGAGATTTATTAGTTTCTTGGGTATTCATGAGTACAGCTATTTCCTGTGTGACCTTCTACAGTTATCTAAATTGTTAAAGTAAGAAAGTTAGATAAAGGTTACCCTGAAGAACAGAAAAATGAATTCTTTATCTACTGGGAGAGATTTTTAAAAAATAGAAGATTGTTCCACCTATACGTTAATGCTAATGTCATGATATTTTACCTTACTGAAGCAATGCTAGTGGAGAATCCCAGGCAAGGTGACATTTTTTTAACTTTCAGGTATCTTCATCATTGCAATGGAAAACAAAATGCATACAACTAGTCATAAAATTGGCATAATTGGCCATAATACAGTGGCCACAAGAAGCTTATTTGGCACACACTGGTACAAGGCTTTATTAAATTTAGATAGCATTTTTTTTTTGAAAACTAACATTTGCATTACAAACCTTGAAACTTAAAGGAAAACACAGCAGTATTATTTGAAAAGGTAATAATCTATCAAACATACATTAAATACAAACAAACTGGGTTTGGCCTCTTCAGTATTTTGTACTAATAAAATCATCAAGATTTGCAAATTTTGTTTTTTCTTACCTACATCAATTTCTACATTGATAAATATTTTGTTATTTGATACTCATCTTTAGATTATTTTTATTAATTTTAATTTTGAGAAAGAATTTAGAAAGAAACATGATGCC
>NW_012115378.1:3674484-3676156 GCF_000951035.1 Colobus angolensis palliatus
CTCCCTCCCTCCCTTTTTCCTTATCTTTCTTTCCTTCTTTTCTTAGTTTCTTTTAAAATATAGTATCTATTTAACAATTGGAAAATAAAAATTGTATGTATTTATCTTGTAAAACATGTTTTGAAATATGTATAGATTGTGGGATGACTAAATTGAGCTAATTATCATATGCATTGCTTCACATACTTTTTGTGATGAGAATACTAAAAACGTACTATCTTAGCAATTTTCAAGAATGTAATACTTTTTTTAACCGTAGTCACCAAATCATATGTTGTATATTTTTAACTTATTCCTCCTAAGGTAAATTTTGTATCCTTTAAACAACATTCCCCAATCCCTATCCCCCACTCTAGTCCCTGGTAACCACCATTCTACTCTCTACTTCTGTTTGTTCAGCTTTTATAAAGTTCACATATAAATGAGATCATGAAGAATTTATCTTTCTGTGCCTGGCTTATTGCACTTACGTCCTCCAGCTTCATCCGTGTTTTTGCAAGTGACACAATTTCCTTCTTTATTAGTGCTGCATGTATTTGGTTGTGTATACATACCACATTTTCTTGATCCATTCATCTGTTGATGGGCACTGGTTGATTCTATATCTTGGCTAGTGTGAATAAGATTGCAATGAACATAAGAGTATAGATTTTTTCAACATTATGATTTCATTTCCTTGGAATATATATCCAGTAGTAGGATGGCTGGATCATATGGTAGTTCTATTTTTGATTTTTTGAGGATCCTCCATATTTTTTATAATAGCTGTATGAATTTACATTCCTGCCAACAGTGTGCAAAGGTTTTTTTTTTCTCCACATCTTCTCAAATGCCTTTTATATTTTAAAAATAATAGCCAGTATAAGGTATGGGATGATGTATCATTGTGGTTTAAAATTGCTTTCCTCTGATGATTAGCAATTTTGAGCATTATCCTGATATTCATATTGATTCATATTGGCTGTTTGTATGTCTGCTTTGAGAAATGTCTGTTCAAATCCTTTGCTCATGATTTTTCTACTATTGAGTTGCGTTCCTTATATATTTTGGATATTAACCCCTTTAATATATGCATGGTTTGCAAATATTTTCTCTCATTCCATAGATTCTTTCTTCACTCTGTCAGTTGTTTCCTTGGCTGTGCAGAATCTTTTCAGTTAGGTATAATTCTATCTGTCTATTTCTGCTTTTGTTTCCTGTGTTTTGGGCATATATCAAAAAAATCATTATCCAGACTAATGTCATAAAACTTTTCCTTATGTTTTTCTCTTGCAGTTTTATAGTATTAGGTCTTATGTGTAAGTCTTTAATAATTTGGTGTTAATTTTTGTATATGGTATGTGTCTTAGTCTACTTTGTGTTGCTATAACGGAATACCAAAGACTGGGCAATTTATAAAGAATAGAAATTTATTTCTTACAGTTCTGGAGGTTAGGAAATCTAAGGTCAAGGAGGCTGCATCTGGTGAAGGCCCTCTTGCTGCATCATTTCATGGTGAAAGGTGGAAGTGCAAGAGAGCATGAAAAAGCAAGAGAGCAAGAAGGGGCCTAACTTGCTTCTTACAACAATCCACTTTGTGATAAGTAACCCACTCCCATGAAAATACCATTAATCCACTCATGAGGGCAGAGCCCTCATGACCTAGTTACCTCTGAAAAGCCCCACCTCTCAA
>NW_012115378.1:3678032-3717510 GCF_000951035.1 Colobus angolensis palliatus
GTTTTGGAATATAAAATTATTTCTATCATGTTCTGATCTGAATAACATTATTGTACTTTTTGGAGTGTGAAATAAATATACAACTGTAATGAAATGCATAATTTAAAAATTATTGTTAAAATATAGTTATGTATATATCTAAATATTAATTAAATTCTAAGTAATCAAAACCTAACATTTCATTTGCTATTTTTACATATTAAAAAAAATGTCTTTGGACTCTTCCCTTGACCTGTTCTACTCAGTTTATGAATATAAATTACAAGGATAACAGAGACTAGGACTCACTATAAACAGATAAATGCTACTAGTAATTCAAAGCACATTTTATTTTTGGTGACTGGGATTCTACCTTCATATATAAAGGACAGCACATTTATTCATATAAATTTTGAATATATAAACATAATAAAATGTTACTGAATATATTGTTATTATTTGACAATTATTTATAGAAGAGTATTTGGGAAATATATACAATCATATACATCATTTGTCCAGTTGCATTACATTTTAAGAGACCATTTTGATTTATATTCCAAGCTTTTATTTGCATGCGATCTGTTACAGATGGCCTCTAGCCATACTTATCAAGAGCTAAGCATTCTCAGCTCTTGTAATTATGGTAAATGAATATCAATCAATCTGTTTTGCCACTTTATATAGACCATAATTCCAGATGGAAGCTTGCTGTTTATAAATCTGAATTCCTGCCAAAACAGAGATGTTGAAATTCATTTGGATACTCTCTATATGCAATATATCTAATACATATATACGCGCGCATGTGTGTGTATGTATATGTAGGTATAAAATAAGTAATATATATAAAATAATATGTTATATATAACAAGCTTTATATATATATGTGCATATATATAACTTTCTCTACTATTGGAATTGTAACTTTAAAACAGAACAATGGTCCAGTATGAAGTTTAGATGGAAACCTCATGATGTCATAGCAACCTGCAAAATAGATGTTTAAAATGAATCTCCAAGTCCATAGGGCACTGCCAATATGACTCCTTTGGATTCAGATAACTCAGCCTTATGGGAATTAAAAAATATGTATTTATTTTGCAAATGAGGAATCAAAATAAGTAAATATTTTGAACTCAGTTTAAAATGGCTTAGTATTATTTTTTCAGATTGAATTGTTTCTAAACCAGAATACATTAATTTAAAATATACTATGTGGAATATAGTCTTAAAATGTGCTATTACATATAATGGAATAAGCTTATATGTATAACTTGGTAAAAATTAACTTTTTCATTAATAGGGATTCTTTGATTTTGCTCACTAATACATTTCTTGTTCTAGAATAGGGCCTCTTATATAGTAAACACCCAATCAATTTTTGCTGAATAAATTAACTTTGAAAGTCAAACTGCTTGCTACGTTTTGAGTGTATTCATGAGAATTCATGTGTTAGAAATTTGGTCCCCAGCGTGGCAGTGTTCAGAGGTGGGGCCTTTAAGTTGGATTGGGTCATTAAGAGGTATTAATGCTGCTCTTGTGGAACTGGTGAATTCTTAGGGAGTGAGCAAGTATCACTCTTGCTGGACTGCAAGAGTTACTATGAGATCAGGTGGTTACTAATATAAACTGAGACTGCCCCTCATGTTTTGCCTTTTTTGCATACATTCACTTGCCCTTCCACTTTTGTGCCGTTTTATGATGCAGCACAAGGCCCTAATCCAGCGCTGGCCAGATTCAGCCACCTGGTCTTGGACTTTCCAGCTTCCACAACCACAAGCCAAATAAACCTCTTTGCTTTATAAATTATCTGGTCTCAAGTATTCTTTTACAGAAACAGAGAACAGACTAAGACATTGACATTATTCAAGGTTCTTGGAAGTCTTTGATAGAAGTTAATATAGTGGAAATATAGCTCATTTTACCTTTAATCTCCCCAAGTCTATTTTTTTAAAAAGTATCAATATTATTATAAAACCTTGAGGTCATGTACCTTGGGTTCATATGTTAATTTTGTATAGGTAAGAATATTCATTTGGGTCTAAATACAAATAGTCCTCAAATTATGATGGACTTACGATGGTTTGACTATGGCTTTGAACTATACAATGTTGAGAAAATTATACACATTCAGTAGAAACTGTACTTCAGATTTTGAATTGATCTTTTCCTGGTTTAGTTATATGTGATATAATACTCTCTTGGGGTGGTGGGCAGTGACAGAGGGTCATTCTAGTTTTCACTCTTGGTACAGTATTCAATACATTACTTTAGGTGTTCACATTTTATTACAAAATAGGATTCTATCAGATGATTTTGCCCAACTGTAGGCTAATATAAGTGTTCTGAGCAGATTTAACGTAGGCTAGGCCAAGCTATAATGCTTAGTAGGTTAGGTGTACTGTGTTAAATACTGTATTGTCTGTTACAGTATTTTCAACTTACAATGGGTTTATTGGGATATAGCCCCACTATAAGTTGAGGAATATCTGCAATATATACATTTATCAAAATGTGAAATTACTAAAAATTTAAGCAATAGCTAACTCTGGCATTATATCTTAGACACCTCTGAGACTGAACTGAGGCATATCTCCTTCAATTCTTTCATTTTTTTTACCCCAATCCTAGCATATATTCAACAATTATTTGAGTGGCAAGTATATATGAGACATTATACTGTATCCAGTTAATGACAAAAGGATGAATGACTTTTCATACTCTTAAAACACCTATAATTAACATGGAGATATAGTATCTACAAAAATAACTACAGTACTTGACATCATGTGTAATTAGGACATTGCATGCATATTAAAGCACAGTGAGATACCACTACCTACTGATTAGAATGGTGAAAATCTAAATCTCTGACAGTACCAAATATTGGTGAGGATGTGGAGCAATAGAACTCTCATTCATGGTGGTGGAAATGCAAAATAGTACAGCAACTTTGGAAGACAGCTTCATGGTTTTTTAAATAAAACTAAAAATATTCTTAACACACAATCCTGCAATCAAACTTCTTGGTATTTACACAAGTGAGTGGAAAACATAGGTCCACATAAAACCTGCAAAAAATTTTTAAATAATTTTTAAAACCTAAAAATAACAAGTTCTTCATTTGATTGGCTAAATAAACTGGTATAGCCAGACAATGAAATATTTTAGCATTAAAAAGAAGTTGACTATCAAACCATGAAAAGACATAGGAGAACCTTAAATGCATATTAATAAGTGAAAAAATCTAATCTGAAAAGGTTACATGATGTATGATTCCAACTATCTGACACTCTGGAAAAGGCAAAATATAGAAACAGAAAAAGTATCGGTGTAAGCAGGAGGGAGGGATGAACAGGCAGAGCACAGGGGAATTTTAGGGCAATAAAACTATTCTGTATTATATTACAATTGTGGATACATGTTATTTGTCACAACCTATAAAATTGAGAACACCAAGAGTAAACCCTAACGTAAACTATAAGTCCACTCTGGGTGATAATGATTGCCAAGGGAGATTAATCAGTTGTGACAAAAGTACCACTGTGGTGCAGGATGTTGACAGTAGGGGGGGCTATGCATATGTTAGGACATAGCATATATGGGAAATCTCTTTACTTTCTATCCAGTTTTGCTGTGAACCTGCTATCCAGTTTTGCTGTGAACTTACAACTTCACTAAAAATAAAGTTTTTTTTTTGTTTTTAAGCTACAATATGAAGAAATTTTGCAGAGTGCCAACAAAAATAAAATCCATGTGTTTGGGAATTTATAAAAGGCAGTTTATTGGTTCTGGTTAAGGAAAATTTTATGAAAGATTTAACCATGATATAAGGCTAATATTTTATTATGGGTAAGAGTTAAATATTGCATATGAGATAAATGGCAGTGGCAAAAAATTTGGCAGGTATAGTACTCTCAAAATGCTTTTCTGTGGAATGGCACAAGGTTAATTGGATCAAAAAGCAGAGAGCAATTGGTGGAGTAATGGAAGCTAAGATTTAGAAAGTAGATTTGTGTAATTTTACAGCTAGAATGTTTGATGTGTTCACTCCTCATTTTGCACACATAAGGAAGGAGGCTTACAGGTATGATAACACAATTAGTTATGGATATTTGTCACCTGATTCCTAGTTATAAATTGTATTACTTTATGCTTTAGAAATTACACAAGTTCCTAGAACTTTAAAATAAGAAATTTAAACTTTATTTAATTGGCAATCAGTTTTTGTTGTTGTTTGTTTTTTGTTTTGTTTTGTTTTCTTATGTTGGACAGTAGCAAAATAGAACATAATCTTCAAATCAATATAGTAGAAGTGAGCAGAATGGATTATGGAGAAAGTGGAGATACCCAAACATGGAGAACATTCATATTTTGATAGCTCAGACCTGAGCTAAATAATACATTTTATTATAAAATGGATCATTTTTGTCACCAAACACCAAAAAGATTCCAAAAGCAAAGTGATGTATTTCAGAACTAAAGATACCATTACCACAACAAGCTTGATGACTTCTCCTGAAGTTATAAAGCCTAGTTTTAAACCTAATCATTAAAATGAAGTAAGAAAAAAATTCCTGTATCACAGGACTGTGAGCTGTCATATTAGGCACACAGCATGAAGAAAAATTGCTATTGCATATATGTTCTAGATATTATGGGTCTTTTGATATAAAGTAAAAGGACCTCATGACAATTATTCTTATCTCCTGAAGTAGGAGGTAAGTCGTGATTTGGGTAGATTGATAATGTTCTTAGGAAGTGAAATTGTATTTAAGCCTTATTCTTGAAATGAAAGGGGCAAAGCTCATGCACTCTATAAAGTGAAAGAAAGTGCAAAATAACTTGGGGCCTGAATGGAACTTAATGAGAAACAAGAGATTTTCATGGAACACAATTGAAAAGAGTAGAGTTGGGTCTGACAAGAGCTGAAAAGCTTGTCTTTATTCCCCTTTGTGAAATTGTATGGTGGCTCGGAAATTCTTCCCTTTGTATAATTGTTCAAATTTTCTCTCCGAATTTTACCTTGAAAAAAAAAGCCTCTTTGCAAATTATCTGCCCATTGTAAAAAATTCAGGTTCTCTGAGCTCAGAGTTTCTTTCCTGTAACACCACCTCATGATGTGTGCAGATGTCATCTGACCTTCTTCCTGTTGCTTTGTGAGAAGTGGGGTGCGGAGAAGTATGAAAATCCTGATCCTTTGGCTATTGCTATTCCTAGAAGTAATCTATGGTCTTTTATTTCTGATTAGAAGTCCTGTGTGTTCTGCCAGAATCCGTGAAACTGTAGCAGGCTAAATTATTAGTTTGCAAGTAGGGCACAATCTCAGCTCCTTCACAATTCTTGACAGTTTTCAGATTAGAACATCAACATTGCTTTAGCGGTTGACCATGGGAATCTAGTGTAATGAAGCAAGTGAAGCTTACAGAATATTGATAAATGGAACCATGAGAGAGGAAGAAGTAACTGAAAGCCTTAACTAGGGACAAGATAGAGTGTAAGTGTAGTGCGAGGATAAGATGACAGGTAAGAAAATTTCAAGTCCCTAATCTGAGGTCCTATTTAGCCTCCACAGGTTTCTGCTGACTGCCTCTGAATTCCAACTTCTGGTTACCCAAATTTCAGTTTCACCCATTTGTTACTTGTATGTCTTCTTCACCACTTACTTTATATAAACCCTATTTGTAAGTGGTTTATTTTCATAAATTGTTTGAGAGTAGACAGTTTGATTGCTCCCACATGTCAGCTGGAAGTGCCCTTCCTGTCACATCCAAATGAGATTGGTTTCAGCCTCCATTCTGAAATTTGAAAAGTCAAATGCTATCCCCTAATGTTTTGTGAATTCATAAGGAGCTTTTATTTCCATATCACATTTGGATCTGAACCCCCACCTTCTCAGAATTCTTGCTGTTCACTCTGTCCCTTGTGGATCTTCCTTTGTCATCAAACTAGTATCAACACAGAACTCAGTCCCTTCTTTGACTTCTTTTCTGTCACAACCCCTCCCACTTTCCAACTCCATGTTCTTTTTCTTTGCTGTAGGCCTTCCTAATGTTGTGGAAGAATATCAAGGTAATGGCAACAACTTATTAGTTATCCCTTGGAAATGCTCTTTGACTGTTTTTCATGTTGCTTTTCCATATCCCATTATATTACTACCTTTGAAATGGACTCATCCTTCTTAGAAACATAACTGTATCATGCTATTATATATAAAATATTATATTACATGACATAATATGCGGTTATTATGGTATTATAGTAACAATGATATAAATAATTTTCTTATTTAGGTAAATCTAGTACATACTCAGAATTAGCACTGAGCCTATGTTTACAGTTTCAATTTGGCTGAAGCTTTGTAATTACTTTGCAGGGCCATTTTGTTCAATGTTTAGATAAAAATAAATTTTAAGCTCTGAGTGTGTGTGTGTGTAAGTGTATGTGTCAATATATGCTTTGGGATGGGGTTCATTTGCATAGTTAATTTTATTTCATTCATTTCATATCCTATCAGTTGCATTTTTGTTTTTATCTCTATACATTTTTATTTATATTTTATTTACATATTTATTTACATAGAATAAAATTTTCTTTGTTATATACAGTTCTATGAGTTTTGACAAATGCTTAGAGTTATACATCTACCACCACAACCATAACATGGAACAGTTCCATTGTCTCTGAAATTCCCTCATTCTTCCTTTTTGTATACAGCTCCTCTAACCACTGGTGGGTTCTCTTGTCTCTATTTTGCCTTTTCTAGAAAGTTATATGAGTGGAATTGTGGAACATATAGACTTTTGAGTCTGGCTTCTTTCATTTAGCCAAAGGCAGTGGAGATGGTATGTGAATCAATAGTTTGTTCATTTTAATTGCTAAATATTATTTCTTTGTAGGAATATATCACAATTTACTCATTTACTTGTTGATGGACATCTGAATGATTTCCATTTTTGGCAATTATGAATAGAGCTGCTACAATTGCATACAAATTTTTATGTGAATGTAAGTTTTCATTTTCTTGTTTAACTTTATAACAGGTTGCCAAGCTGTTTTCAAAAGTGATGGTACCCAGTTTACATTCACACTAGCATTGGATAGTGTGTCACTTGCTCTACTCTTCACTGGCATTTGACATTGTCAGAGTTTTTATACCTCCATTATAATAGTGTGTAGTGATATCTTGAAGTTTTAATTTGCATTTTCTCATGAATAGGGCTATTGAACACCTTTTCCTATGCTTATTTGCATACACGTATTTTATTTGGTAAAGTGTTTGTTCAGATCTTTGCCCACTTATTAAATTGGCTTGCTTGTTATTGAATTTTGAGAATTATTTCTATGTTCTAAATACAGGTCCTTTGTCAGAAATGTGATTTGCAAATATTTCCTTCTACTCTGTGAGTTATTTTCACATTTTTAACATTGTGTGTTTCACAGAGCAGAAGTTTCTTCTTTGCTAATATCCAATTTATCAATTTTTCTTCCACAAATCATATTTTTGTGTCACACTGAAGGATGCTTTGCTTAAACCATGGTTAAACCAATATTATTTCTATGTTTAATACTAAAATAGTCTGTAGTTTTATGTTTTAAATTTACTCTGTAGTTCATTTTGAGTTAACAAAGTGTGAAGAATGGGTCAAATTTCATGTACTTTTTGGTAAATGAATGTCTAATAATTTCTATTAGCCATTTTAATTTTATCCATTTTTAATTTATCCACTAAATTCATTTAACTAATTTTGGATTATAGAGTTAATGCAATTATTTTTTTTAAATGAAAGAAGAAGTTTAATTTTTTTAAAAAAAATCCTTATTCTCACTACCCAGAGTTACTCACTATAAACATTTTCGAGCATATGTCTTCAGGCTGTATTCCTCCTGCATTCAGTTTATAATAAATCAGTGAAGATATGAAACTATTCACAAATGTATCAATGTATTGAGTTTTTTTAATGTAATTTACATAGCTTAAAATGAACTGTTTTAAAGTGTATATTTTATTGGTTTTAAATATATTCACAAAGCTGTGCAACCATCACCACTATATAGTTGTAGAATATTTTCATCATTCCAGAAAAAAATCATTCACACCTGCTAGCATTCACTCCTTATTTTCCTGTCCTTCCAGCACCTAACAACGATTCAACTTTCTATCTTAATGGGATTTGCTTATTCTGAATATTTTATATAAAGATATTGATACAATATGGGAACTTTATATCTGGTTTCTTTCATTTAGCATGTTCTCAAGTTTCAGACATGTTATAGTGTGCATCAGTATGTCATTCTTTTTATGGATGAATATTCCATTATACAGATATGCCAAATTTTGTTAATCCATTTATTAGTTGATAGACATTTGAGTTGTTTCCATTTTTCAGCTATTACAAATAATGCTGCTATGAACATTTGTGTATAAGTTTTCGTGCTGATATATATTTTTTTGTTTTCTTGGATATAAACCCAGGAGTGGAATTGTTGGGTCATATGGTAAGTTTATGCTTAACTTTTTGGAGAACTGCCAAACTCTTTTCAAGGTAGCAGTACCATTTAAATCCCCAGAGCAACGTATGAGGTTCCCATTTCTCCACATTCTAACATGCTAACATTTGTTATTTTCTTTTTGTCTTTTCATTACAGCCAACCTAATGGATGTGAAGTAGCATCTCATTGTGGTTTTGATTTGCATTTCCCTAATGACTAATGATGTTATGCATAATTTCATGTGTTTATTGGATGTTTGTATTATCTTTGGAGAAATGTTTATTCAAACACTTAGCCCACTTCAATTTTTTTTTCAGTGTTGAGCTGCAAGAGTTCTTTATGTAATCTAGAATTAGACCCTTCTCAAATATATAATGAGCAAATATTTTCTTCCCCTCTGTGGGTTGGCTTGTGACTTCTTTGATAGTGTTCTTTGATATGCAAAAGTTTTTAATTTTGATGAAGTCTCACTTATCTGTTTTTTCTTTGGCTGCTTATACTATATATGTCATATTTTAAAAACTCTTACTTAAAACAAGGTCAAAAAGATGTGTACTTCTGTTTTTTTCTAAGATTGTTATAGCTTTAGTGCTTGCATTTAGGTGGTTGATCCATTTTGAGTTGATTTTTGGATATATGACATAGGTATTCAAATTCATTTTTAATATGTGCCTATCTAGTAGTCACAGCACCATTTGTGGACAAGACTATTATTTACCTGAGTGAATTGTCTTGGCACCGTCGTCAAAAATTATTTTACATAACTATATGTGTCTATTTTTGGATGCTCAATTACATTCCATTGATCTACATGCCTGTCTTTGTTCCAACACCATGCTGCTTTGATAATTGTATCTTTGCAGTAAATTCTGAAATTTGATAGCATGAGTTCTCCAACTTTATTCTTTTCAGATTGTGTGAGGTTTTCTGGATTCATTGCATTTCCATATGAAATTTAGAATCAGCCTGCCAATTTTTGGCCTCCTTCCAAAAAAAGACATTTGGAATTTTGAGAGGGATTTTGTTGAATCTGTAGATAATTTATAGAGTACTGCCATCACAAAAATATTGTCTTACAACCTACGAACTTGGAATATATTTTCATTATTTTAATCTTAATTTATTTCAATAATGTTTTCAAAATTTACAGTGTACAAGTCATTTATTTTGTTAAATTTATTTTTGCATATTTTATTCTTTTTAATGGTATAAAATGGATTGCTGTCTTAGTTTCATTTCAGATTTTTCATTGCTAGTATATAAAATGAAACACTTAAAAATATTGACATTTATTAATTCTATTAGTGTTTCAGTAGATTCCTTAGGATTTTCTCTGTACAAGATCATGCCATGCAAATATAGTTATATACTTCCTCTTTTTTCAACATGGATGCTTTTATTTTTCTTGCCTAATTGTCTTAGCTAGAATCTCCACTATAGTGTTGAATAGGAGTTACAGAAGCATACATTCTTGTCTCCTTCCTGATCTTGGGGGATATTATGCTTAATGTTACTTGTTGGTTTTTTGTAGATCCCCTTAATCAAGTGGAGGACGTTGCTTTAAGTCCCCAGTTTGTTGAGCTTTTTTGTCATGGAAGCATGTTGGATTTTTCCCAAATACTTTTTCTGCATTTCTTTAGATAATCATGTGTTTTTACTTTATTTTATGAGATATTACATTGCTAATTTTTATCTGTTCAATCAGCTTTGCATTTATCCATATGAGATACATTTCATATGGTGGTAGCATATGCTTTTGTATATGTTGCCAGATTTCGTATGCTAATATTTTTTGAAGATGTTTGGGTCTATACTAATAAAGGACATTGTTCTGTAATTTTTTTTTCCGGTGAAATCATTGCATGATTTTGGGATAAGGCTAATACTTGCCTTATAGAATTCATTGGTAGGTGTTTCCTCTCCCTCTTCTAATTTTTGGAAGACTATGTAAAGAGAATACATTAATTCTTTTTAAAATATTTGATAAAATTAACCAGTGAAGCCATGTGGTCTTGGGCTTTCTTTGTAGAAAGTTTTTTTTTTTTTTTTAATCTGTTTAATCATAATAGGTTTGTCCTTTTTTTTTTTTTTTACTTTTTCTTGAGTGATTGCCTTACTCCATTTGGGGTGCTAAAACAAAATACCATAAACTGGGTAGTTTACAAACAATTGAAATATATATCTTACAGTTCTGAAGGCTGGGAAATCCTGGATCAAAGCACTGGAAGATTTAATTTCTGATAGGAGCCTGCTTTCTGGTGCACAGAGAGTGTCTTCTTGCCGCGTACTCACATGGCAAAAGATACCCCCCATCCTAATACCATCACAATGGTGATTCGGTTTCAATATATGAATTTTGGGGAACACAAACATTTAGGCCATAGCAATTAGTTTTGTTAGTTTGTGTCTTTCTTTGAATTTGTTCATTATTAAACATATTAATCTTTTTTTTTTTTTGGTAAACAGCTGTTTGTAGTATCATGTTGTAATCTTTTTTAAAAATGCAGGTTGGTAGTAATGTACTTTTTTTTTTTTTTGAGACGGAGTCTCACTCTGTTGCCCAGGTTGGAGTGCAGTGGCGCGATTCGGCTCGCTGCAAGCTCCGCCTCCCGCTCCTGCCTCAGCCTCCCGAGTAGCTGGGACTACAGGCGCCACCACCACACCGAGCTAATTTTTTGTATTTTTAGTAGAGACGGGGTTTCACCGTGTTAGCCAGGATGGTCTCGATCTCTTGACCTCGTGATCCGCCCGCCTCGGCCTCCCAAAGTTCTGGGATTACCAGTGTGAGCCACCGTGCCTGGCCAGTAATGTACATTTTTTTCATTCTTTCAGTAATTTGAGTATTTTCTTTCTTTAAAAATAATTTATTCTGGCTAAAGATGTATCAGTTCTGCTGATCTTTACCACAAACGAACCAACTTTTGGTTTTATTGATTATTCTCTATTTTTTCTAGTATTTATTTCATTTATTTCTACTATAATCATTATTATTTCCTTCCTTCTGCTTAAGTTTAGTGTGATTTTGTTTTCTAGTTTATTAAGGTGGAAGACTATTTTTTGTTTGTTTTTGAGATATTTCTTTTTTAAATGCAGGCATTTACAGTCAGATTTTTCTCAAAGCAGTTCTTTTACTGCATCCTGTAAGTTCTGATATGTTTTTATTTTCATTCATCTCAGAGTATTTTCTAATTACCTTTATGACTTCTTTGATTCATTAGTTTTGAGAGTACGTCGTTTAATTTCCACGTTTGTGAGTTTTCCAAATTTATTTATGTTGTTGATGTCTAATTTCATTATATTGTGGTCATAAAACATACCTTGTATGATTTAAGTCATTTTTAATATTTTGAGACTTGTTCTATAGTCTAAAATGTCATTTATCATAGAGAATGCTACATGTACAATAGAGAAAACTATATATTTTAGCTATTGTTGGATGAAATATTCTGTAGTTGTCCAAATAGGTTGGTTTATCACATTGTCAACTTCTCTATTTCTTTTCTGGTCTTCTGTTTAGTTATTCTATCCATTTTTGAAATTGGGTTATTTAAGTCTCCAACTATTATTTCTGAACTATTGCACCCCTCCATTCTGTCAGTTTTTATTTCTTGTATCTTGTGGCGCTATTGTTAAGTACATATATGTTGAAAATTGTCATATGTTCTTGATGGCTTGACACCTTTATCATGAAAAATTATCTTTTTTTCTCTATAATACTACTTTTGCCTTAAAGTATATTTGATCTGATATTTTTATAGCCTCTCCACTTCTCTTTTGGTTTCCCTTTGCAGCGTATGTGAGTTTTCATCCTTTTACTTTCAACATTTTTGTGTCAGAATATCAAATATATCCATTGTATGCATATTTTTGGATAATTTTTAATCCATTCTGTCGATATCTGCATATTAATTGTTGTGTTTAGTCCATTAAAATTAATATCATTACTGTTACAAAATATCTGCTTCTATTTTGCTATTTGTTTTCTATGTCTGTGTCTGTTTTTCTTCCCCACAATTCCTTCTTTACTGTGTTCCTTTGTATTAAGTAGTTATTTTTTTTGTTTAGCATTTTCATTCCCATCTTGCTTTTCTAACAATATATTTTTGAGTTATTTTCTTAGTGGTTGTTATGGGGATTACCATTCATGTCTTAATCTATAACAATCTAGTTAACATTTATACCAACATAATATCAATAGCATATAAAACTTGTGCTCCTAGTCTCAACTAGTCCTTATGCTATTACTGCCACAGATTATATCTCTATACATTGTCCATCAACACAAGGTTATAATGATTGCATTATGCAGTTGTCTTTTAAGTTAGGTAGGAAAAAAGAGGTACAAACAAAAAATACATTATTTATCTTTAACTCTCCCTTCATATATTTATCTGTGTAGTTACCATTACCAGAGGTCTTTATTTCTTCTTGCAGATTAAAATTACTTTCCAGTTTTCTTTCATTTCAAGCTGAAAAATTCCTTCATCATTTCTTTTAGTTCAAGTATGCTAGTGACAAATTCTTTGAGTTTTTGGTTATCTGGGAACTAATTTATCCTTATTTTTGAAGAATAGGTTTTCTAGATATAGAATTCTAGTTGACAGGATTTTTTTCTTTAGTGCTTTGATTATGTACATTCTGGCCTCCATGACGTCTGGCCATTGCTTTGGCCTTCCTAATTTCTTATTAGAAATTAACTCTATCTTCTTGAAAACATCCTGCCAAAAACCTAATAGTCAGCCTAGCCTGAACACACCTGTGCTAATTAAATGTGTATTTTCTAGTTCCCATATTCAGCAAAAAGGGGACTCACACTCAGCCTGTCTCAGTTTTCATGCTAAACCATGTCAGCCAGATTTGTTTTATTTAAGTTTATTATTTGAAGTTTTAACAAATTTATTTAGGTATGATTGACATACAATAAATTGTACATATTTCATGTGTACAACTTGATACATTTTGATATATGGATGTACATGTAAAGCAGTCAGGATAATGAACATATCCATTACTCTCCCAAATTTCCTAATGCCTCTTTATAATCCATTCCTCCTGCCTCTCCATGACCCATCCATCCGTATCTTTAGGCAGCACTAATCTGCTTTCTGTCACTATGCTATATAGTAGTTTGCAATTTTCTAGAATGTTATATAAATGGAATCATCAATGCACTCTTTTTTGACTTATTTTCACTCATCCATGTTACATGAATCAATAGGTTATACCTTTTTATTGCCTACTAGTATGCCAGTAGGTTTGGCATATCATTTGTCTAATCATCTGTTGCTGCACATTTGGATTGTTTCCAGTTTGGGGATATTTTAAATAACTATGACCATTCCTGTATCAAAAAAAAAAAGAAATCAACTCTGTCTTATAAAGGATCCCTTTTATGTGATGAGCTACTTCTCTCTTGTTGCTTTCAGTAATTTTTATTTGTCTTTGGCTACTGACAGTTTGGTGATGTATGTAGGTAGCTTAGTAATTTTGGCCGCCATAACAAAATACCATACACTTGGTGGCTTAACAAACAGAAGTTAATTTTCTCATAATTCTGGAAACCCAAGTCTAAGATCAAGGTGACGGTATTGTCAGCTCCTAGAGAGAGCTCTCTTCCTGGCTTGTAGATGAACACTTTCTCTCTGCAACTTTCATGGTAGAGAGACAGAGAGAGAGAGAGATCATGCTCTCAATATTTCTTCATATAAGGGCACCAGTCCTTTTATGAAAGTCCATTCTTAGGATCTCATCTAGCCCTAATTGCCTCCCAAAGCCCCATTTCCAAATACCATTATATTTGGTTAGGGTTTCAACATATGAACATTGAAGAGGACACAATTCAGTCCGTAGCACCACGTGTTTGACCTATGGGGAGTTCATTGTGTTTTCTGGATGTGTAAATTAATGTTCATGAAATTTGGGAAGTTTTTCTTCTATTATTATTTCACATATTCTTTCTACTCCTTTCTCTCTTGTTTCCTAGGACTGATTGATGGTATCTTACAGGCCTCTAAGGTTCTTTTCACTTTTCTTTGTTATTCTTATTTTTGTTCCTCAGATAATAATATCACTTGACTTCATTCTCATTGATACTTCCTTCTTCGTGTTCAAATATGCTACTAAGACACTCTAGTAAAATTTTAATTTCATTGATTCTGCTTTTCAAATCCAGGATCTCCACTTGGTCCTTTTTTTAAAAAAAACTAATTTCTATCTTCTTATTAATATTCTCCAGCTAGTGTGACAATGTTCTTATATTCTTCTTTAGCTCTTTGAACATATTTAAATTGACAGATTTAAAGTCTTTGTCCAGTAAATCCAATAAACTAGTGTCCTCTAAGACATTTCCTGTTGATTGCTTTTAACTTGTGGAACATACTTTCTTGTTCGTGTCATTCATTTTTTTAATGAAAATTGATATTTTAAATAATATATGGGATCTCTAGAATGAAATTCTTGCCCCTCCCCAGGATTTGCTGTTGCTGCTTATTGTAGTTATAGTTGTTAATTGTTTAGTAAATTTTCTAAATTTAATTTTTAAAGTCTGTATTCTTTGTCATGTGTAGCAACTGAAATCATTTCTCAGCATAGTGATCTAATAATAGAACAGTGATTTCCTTTAATGCTTGGAACCAATAAATTCTCCAGCCTCTGCCAATGGGGTCTATAATGTACATTAGCACAAATATTTGACATTCACCTAACGTTGATTGCTCTTTCCTAACCTTTACCTCTTGCTTGTAAAGTACCTTAAGTTCAGTCAGAGGTGAAACCTTAGCCCAGTCTTAGATTTTTTCTGAGCATGTAGATATCTCTGTACATGTGATGTCATCTGGATTCCTAGGGAATATGCTAGAGAGTTTCAAGAATCTTTGGATGTTTCATTCTCTAGTTTTTCTTTTAAGCTTTTTGTTTAGTTTACTATTTGATTCAGCTGTTATCCACAGCTTTAGGCAGCTGCAAAAATAAAACATTTTCCTGTAATTGTTTTTCACATGGGTGCTGAGGAGAAGATTTTTCACACTGGGTGAAATCCAAGTCAGGTCCATAAGAGGCAGCCTGTTAAGTGGTGTCTTCCATGGAAGCACTAGGCATGTAAAATAATGTGATAATTCTTTAGGATTGAGGCATTGAAAAAGCCCCAGTTCCATTCTCCTTTCTCTGGTGGCTACCAGTCTGTATAGGAATGTGGGCCATTGTGAATAGTGCTGCAGTAAACATATGTGTTCATGTGTCTTTATAGTAGAATGATTTATAATCCTTTGGGTATATACCTAGTAATGGGATTGCTGGGTCAAATGGTATTTCTAGTTCTAGATCCTTGAGGAATTGCCACACTGATTCACAATAGCAAAAACTTGGAACCAACCCAAATGTCCATCAATGACATACTGGATAAAGAAAATGTGGCACATATACACCATGGAATACTATGCAGCTATAAAAAATGATGAATTCTTGTCCTTTGCAGGGACATGGATGAGCTGGAAACCATTCTCAGCAAGCTAGCACGAGAACAGAAAACCAAACACCGCATGTTCTCACTCATAAGTGGGAGTTGAACAATGAGAACACATGGACACAGGGAGGGGAGCATCACACACTGGGGCCTGTCGGGAGGTGGGGGGCTAGCAGAGGGATAGCATCAGGAGAAATACCTAATGTAGGTGACAGGTTGATGGGTGAAGCAAACCACCATGACATCTATATACCTATGTAATAAGACTGCACGTTCTGCACATGTACCCCAGAACTTAAAGTATAATTAAAAAAAAGGAAAAAAATGTGGGCCATAACTTTTCAAGGCTACTCAGACATAGAGAGCAGAAGATGAATCTAGAGCAAGCTAAAACACCCCAAATTTTCAGATTTTTTTTTCACCAACATTTAGCTTTTTTATTTCTTTTTAACAATTGCTTACTGGATTGTTGTGAAACTTTGATAGATTTCTAGAGTTTTGGAAAAGTTGATTTTGACAGTGTTTGCCAGTTTTTAAATTGTTTTATGAAGAGCAAATTTTCAGAGGTTCTTTCTGTGCCATTTTCACTGATTTTACTTCTGTGCCCCAGTTTAAGCTTCCTTCTTTGAACAGTACAATTTTAGCCTGACACTTTGGTTTCAGACCCTCTAAAGCAGCAAGCAAATTGGTAGGACACTACTTATTGAATGATGCAAGACAGTTTGCCAATCATCATCCACTTCCCTTATTGTTACATGGTATTGTACTGTTCAGCTGCTCTGGCTCTGATTCACTCCATTAGGTCATGTTTCACAAGAGATTTTTAAACTTCAATTGAAATAATTAATAAGAATCATCAATTGGCATTAATTGGAGGCTCCTAAATGAGAAAGTAGTGAATAATGACTACGGTTGAAGTTAAAATAGATATTATATCATTCACATTAAAAAAGGTGAACATATCACTCATGTTCAGAGGATCCTTTTCCTGAGTAAAAATGCATTCATAAAACACATGGCACTGCCAAGATTTAAAATTCGTACATCTGTAATATCTGTGAGCATGGCAAAGATTTGCCTTTCAATCATTCATATAACACTCTGTCATAGGCTGAGACACATCAAGATATGTGGAGCCCCACAGCAGGTTGGTAACTTGGCACCACTTAAACAGATACTTTAAAAATATTCTTTCAGCATTTATTTGGTGGATACAGGGGGAAACTGAGTTTTTTTCCTCACTTATCTTCATATCAAATAACTTTAAAACATTATTTTATTTTAATTACTTAATTAACAAACATTTTATATATTCAAGGTATACAACATGATGATCTGATATACACATATACATTGTGTGATGGTACAAATGTATAGTCAAATTAACATATCTGTCATATTCATAGATAACATTTTTATGTACGTGTGCATATGGGAGGGACATTTAAAATCTGCCCTCTCATCAAATATCAAATAATAAAGTATTATTAACTATAATCACCTTGCTAGACATTATATCTACAGAACTTATTTATTTTATTACTGAAAGATTATATGTTTGACCAAAATCTTTTTATTTCTCCCATCCTCCAGCCGCTGGAAACCACTGTTCTACTCTGCTTCTATGAGTTTAATCTTTAAAACACTCCATATATTAGTAAAATCATTCAGTATTTGTCTTTCTGCATCTGGCTAATTTTACTTAGCATAATGTCCTTTGGGTTCATCCATGTTGTTGCAAATGGCAGGATTTCCTTCTTTTTATTGCTGCGTAATAAAAACACAGGCAAAAAAAAAAGCAAAAGCAAACAAGCCAGGCTATATCAAACTGAATAGCTGTTTGCAGAGCAAAGAAAAAAATTCAACAAAATTGAAAGACAACCTATGGAATGAGAGAAAATATTTTCATATAATCTATATTATAAGGGGTTAACATAAAAAATACGAGATACTCAACAGCAAAAAATCTAAACAATGCAATTTATAATGGGCAAAAACCAGAACAGATATTTTTCCAAATAAGATATAAATATGGCCAACAGGTATATGAAAAGTTCATCAACATCACTAATCATTGGGGAAATGCTGATTAGGACCACAATAAAGTATCACCTCATACCTGTTAAGATGGCTATCAAAACGGCAAGAGAAACAAGTGTTGATATGGAGAAAAGGGAACCTTGGTATACTGTTGGTGAGAATGTGAATTCATGTAGTCATTATGGAAAACAGTATAGAGTTTCCTCAAAAAATTAAGAAGGGAACTACCATATAGTCCAGCAATTCTACTTCTGGGCATAAATTTAAAAGAAATGAAATCAGTATCTTGGAGAGATATATGCAGTCTCATATTCATTGCAGCTTTATTCACAATAGCCAAGATATGGAAGAAAAACCTAAGTGTCTATTGGCACATGAATGGATAAAGAAAATAAGTATATGTATATATACACATGCACATGCACAATGGAATAAAAATAATAAAATTTTATTTTACTTGGAAGTATAAGTTGATTTTTTACTTTAGTCAGCATTTAAAGCTGGATGATTCAGTTATATTAGTCTAAATATTAACTTCAATAAACACTTTGATATAGTTATCCAAAAATATTTAGTTCATTTGCTTTAAATAATGCTGGCAAGTGATACAGAAAAAATAATTATGAATATTTTAGTTTTTGATCTTAAAGCTTTTATGTTTATGTTAGAATACCTTATCAAAGATCATAAAACCAGGACTTCTCTTCTTCATAGCTTTCTTCTGTTCTGTGCCTCCAGAACTACAAGTTAAGTCAAGTTCCCATTTTGAAGTCTTTCCTTTTGTACAAAAGCTCTCATTCTTTTGTACAGGCAAGGCTTCATTGCTGGGTATCGTACTGGAGTTTTGCACCAAATTAGTCAATAGTTAGTAATGTTTAAGAACTTGATTACTATTTGGGACAGAGAGTATAATTCTGATTAAGGCTAGAATGTAGTTGTAAGAGTCTTAATTTAATGCTGCTTGATAAAAGTAGTGACTTAGAATACTACTTGATAAAAGTCATGGTCAGAATATATGGCTCAGACTCAAAGTTTCTGACTTTCCTCAGTGACTACATTCAAATATCTATCCAATTATCATCTCTTTATTTGTACAAGAGGAAGAAATGAAGTAAGAGCAAGGATTACTAGAAAAATGTTGACTTTACCTTCACACTAGGCCCAAGTTTCCTCTGCTTTGGTTTTCTCTGTTAACCTAATTGGACTTTTAACAAATAAGACTATGGTCAGTCAGGTATTTGGCTATTGTTTCTTGAAGGAGGGTACAAAGTGAATATCCTAGAAACTCTACAATATCTTGGATTGCTACTTTAAATTTTAGGGAGATAAATGAGATAGGTGATATGGTGGCTCATAACAGCAAATTAATTACAAATGTATTCCCTATTCTAGGATGAAACTTTTCCATTTGTATTATTTCTTGAACCAGTCAAGCCTACCAAATGGTATACAAAGTGTACTACCTTCTTTCCTTAATGGTAGCCTTTGATGAAAACAACAAAACAAAAAACAACAAAAGGGGGATTGAGATTTTAAGAATGGTAGAAGGCTGAGAATATCTAAATCTACATCACATTTCATAACATAAACCAAGAAAATGTGTTGTATGATTACCTGAAGAACCAATAAACCTGAATTGAACTAATAATAATAAATGTAACATCTGATATACTACAGTTATAATTAAATTTTTCTTATGTGGACAAGAAAATGAGAGGCTAACCATTTATTCTGTGAATTAAAAGAAAGCTTCAAATATTTATTCCCTCAAAGTCATATTCTATCTGCTAAAAATGCTGATCAATTTTAGCTTAATTATAAAAATTATATTTTATTTATAGCAAACTGGATGTTTGCTGGTAGAACTGTGCATAAATACACACTTATTATATATTTACTATTCATTTAGGCTGCTCAACATCTTGATCTATTATAGGGGAAATTATAATAGGCTTGAAGCATAGTTCTTAGCCATAGTATGTATATTTATATCCTCTTTTTAAAGACCATTTGCAAGATTTGAGGATCATTTTTAGGTATGATTAGAATTTCCTAAGGAGAATTTTCAGTCTATTAAAAATGGCTAGACCAGCACTATCCAATAGAAATACAATGTAAGCCACAGATGTAATTTTAAACTTTCTAGTAGTCATTTAAAAATAAAAACATATAAAAATAAGTTTAACAATATATTTCATTTAACCCAATATATTCAATATTTTTTACAATTTCAACATGTAATCAGTTTAAAACAATTATGAAGGGAGATATTTTACTTTTTTTTTTTTTTTTAGAGAATTATAACCTGGGCATGGTGGCTCACACCTGTAATCCCAGCACTTTGGGAGGCTGAGGTGGGCAGATCACCTGAGGTCAGGAGTTCGAGACCAGCCTAGCCAACATGGTGAAACCCCCATCTCTACTAAAAAAAATAAAAAATAATAAAGTACAAAAATTAGCTAGGCATGGTGGCAGGTGTATGTAATCCCAGCTACTCAGGAGGCTGAGGCAGGAGAATCACTTGTACACAGGAGGCAGAGGTTGCAGTGAGCTGAGATCACGCCATTGCACTTCAGCCTGGACGACAAGAGCAAGACAACAGCCCATCTCAATTCAGACTACTCACATTTCAAGGGCTCAATACCCACATGTTGCTACTGACTACTAGTTGGACAGTGCAAGTTTATACGCTTATCCTTGAGATATTTAACTAAAAATATGCTTATTATTCTCAATAGAGTTTCCAAAAAGGATCTGTAGAATGTCAGAGATAACAGTTAAATGGAAGAAACAGTACAGCATATACAAAGTCTAAACAGCAAGAGAGAGAATTGATGAAAAATAGAAAAATAATTGTATATTAATGTATATTAAGTACAAAATATAGTAAAATTTTGTCCTTTATCCTGATAAGGAAGTTCCATTCAATTCCTACTTTCCTGAGAGTTTTTATTAGAAATGGATGTTGGATTTTGTCAATTTTTTTGTGTGTGTTACTGAGATGAATATATTTCTTAGTTTTAGTTTGTTAATACAGGGGATGACAACTGATTTTCTAAATGTTAAACCAACCTTGTATTCCACTGATAACCTAGCCCTTGCAGTATTGGCATGGTACATATTTTTCTATCCCTTTATTCGTTAACTATTTGTGACTTTAAATATAAAGTACATTTTCTGTAAGTGGCATATATTTGGGGCTTGCCTTTTTAATCTCACTTTCAATTGGATGTTCATTAGAATATTTACATTTAATGTGGTTAGGTTTACGTCATCATGTTGTGTGGTTTCTTTTTTTTTTTCCCCCTGTTTGCCCAATCTGTTACTTGTTTTTTCCACCTTCTTTTTCCTGCATGTTAAAAATTAGTTAAATACCAATGGTTACTGTAGGGTTTACAGTATACTTATTCAACTTATTTAAGTTTACCTTCAAGAATTATGCCACTTACATGATGTAAGGGGCTTAGCATACTTCTATTTCCTTCTTCTTGGTTTATGCTATTGTTGTTATATATTTCTCCTATACATATGTGATAAATCTCATTATAGATTGTCATTTTTGTTCAGATATCAATTATGTTTAATGTGATTTATATAAAATAACAATGAAAAATAATATATTTATCCATGTGGTTACTATTTCTGGTCCTCTTCTTCCCTTTCTATAGATCTATATTTCCAACTGGCATCGTTTTGTTCTGCTTGAAAGACATTTCTGCCTGAAGGATATTGATATTATAATACAGATCTGGTAGTAGTGAATTATTTTAGCTTTGTATGTCTGAAAATGTGTTTTGTTTTGCCTTAATTTTTATAAGATATTGTATTTGTATATTTCTATTTTTAACATCTCATTCTTTGTATTCTTGTCATTTCTATTCATCTTGTTTATTTTTTAATGTTTCCTTGTCCACTACTTTTATGTGTAAAATTATTTTTTATTCACCTTCCCCCCTTGACTGGTTTGGAATTTATAAATTAGAATTATCTTAGAAATTTCCATTTAAATTTGAAAATACAAACTTATTACTATGTCTTAACATTTCTACTAATCCTTTGACTTCTACAATATTGTAATGAATTTAAATCTTTGTTATCAAGGGTTTAATTTTTTTCTTTTGAGCTCCAGAACATGGACAATAGCCTTCTTCTTCTTTTATATTTATTTTAAAATATATATTATAAATAACATAAATATCAGTTATCCTTACTAGATCCACTTGTTTTCAGACTCATCTTCCAATTCACCAGTTTTGTTGTTTTTCTTCCCCCTACTTTCTTTTCCTAGTCTGTGGGGCTTTTACTCTGCAGACCTTTTTCCCCCCCTGAAACTATTGCTTTAGAAGTTACTTTAGTTCCGGCTGGGCGCGGTGGCTCAAGCCTGTAATCCCAGCACTTTGGGAGGCCGAGACGGGTGGATCACGAGGTCAGGAGATCGAGACCATCCTGGCTAACACGGTGAAACCCGGTCTCTACTAAAAATTACAAAAAACTAGCCGGGCGACGTGGCGGGCGCCTGTAGTCCCAGCTACTTGGGAGGCTGAGGCAGGAGAATGGCGTGAACCTGGGAGGCGGAGCTTGTGGTGAGCTGAGATCCGGCCACTGCACTCCAGCCTGGGTGATAGCGAGACTCCCTCTCAAAAAAAAAAAAAGAAGTTCCTTTAGTTAAATTCTGTGGATGATTACATTTCTTAATTTTGCGGCTAAAAAAAATATTTCTATCTCTTATTTTAACTTTTTAAACATTTAAATATATACATACATAATTTTATTTTCTGTATTCCATTTCACCTCCTGTTGAGAAATGTGCAGTCTTACTGTCTTTTTGTAGTAAAGGATCAGTCTCTTGCCTAATAGTCTTAAAATTTTTATCTTTCTTTGGTATTCTACAGGTTCACTGCAATGTTCTCGGTGTAGATTTTAAAATAATTATTCTACTTGATATATGAAATTTTTTCTGCATTTCTGAATTCATGATTTTGTCGCTTGTAGAAAATTCTTTCATTATCTCCTTGAATTAGAAGGAAAAAATGATATTAAAGTGACTAGACAGATTTATAAAATAAAACAGAAAAAAATGTAAAATGCAGGAATTCAATTGTTTCAATAGAAGCTTAGATAACATTAAAAAGAGATTTAGTGCAGTGAAATCTGGATGTGAAAATATGTCCAAAATTCAGTCATTTTTATATTATTACTTTCTTTCTAATTCCTTGTACTTATAAAACAGCTACATTTACCCAACTTTACTAGAATCCAATCCTCTGATGTTATGGTTCCTGGTACAGGGAATTGATCTTAGATAGGTCTCAGCTGTAGTTTTCAGTCATAGCTCACTAGTCTGGTTTCATTTTAGCATTTATTTAAATTTAAATTTTGGGGTCCTTGAAGATTTCACATACGTATATGTGAGCTGAACAATACATTTAAAATGTGATTGTTTCCTCTCCCAGATACAAACATACAAACCTCTCTCTCTCTCTCTCTCTAATTATTTGAAGAAACAGTCTCAGATTTTTCATTTTAGAAAGATACTTTAGGCCCCCAAGAGAAGAATGAAGGGCCCAAAATATGAAACAGGTAGAACAAGTAGTAAATTGAATAAGTAATCCAAGCAAGAGATACAAGCAATTATCAGCCGATTAGAGAAGTGTTTAACAATTAACACTTAGTAACTGGATATGTAGGAGGTATAAGAAATCAAAGATGACATTTTAAAGGTAAACTGAACGTTATACAGTCTTCCCTTGGTACCCATTAGAGATTGGGTCCGGGACCTACCTGTGATGCTCAATTTCCTGATTATAAAATGGTCTACTATTTGCATATAACCTATGCACGTCCTTTTGTATACTTTAAAATCATCCCTTGATTACTTAGAATACCTAATATGATGTAAAGATTTTGTAAATAGTTGTTATACTATAGTTTTTATTTGTATTTTTTTACTATTATATTTTTATTTTGTATTATTTCGCAAATATTATTCATTCCGTGGTTGGTTGAATTGGCAGATGCAGAACTTGCAGACACAAAAGGTCAACTGCATGTAAATTACTCCGTATTTGTTAAAGTTACAGCTTGATTGTTATAAATGAATGAGCTTTAGTTAATATTTTTGTATTGTAGTAGTGACATGACTGCATTTATGGACATTTACCACCGGCTCCAGTTCAAATGATAGATCTTTGATAATGGGACTTTGGGAAAATGGAGGTAGACAAATTTTCACATTATCTACTTTCTGTAAAACACGGATATCTTTCAGTTCTCCTTTTCCCTCTTCTGGACAAAGTCTATTTACTTACTTCATTTCCAGATACAAGATCCATTGTTTAAAGTGGCATACCTTCTTGAGAGGGAATTACAAGTTGGCTATTTTTGTGCTGTTCTTTTATTGTTTTATTAATGCCTTTTCATCAAATACTTTGACTCCAACTTCCTCAGTATCCACTGGCTCAGATAAACTATAATGTGGTTATATTCTGAAACATCAGTGGATAAAAACTGTCAGCTTATGATGCTTTTAAAATTTGAAAATCTTATTAAAATGTTAATGAATATTTAAAATATTACAGTTTCTTGTAATATAATATTACTTATTGACTAAGCTAGAGATTAAAGTTACTCTGCCCCTGTAATTGTTTTTAAGAATCTGAAAATTTCCCAATTTTTGGAAAGACATATTTTGTAAATTTTTATTCTATTGGCTTTTTTCTAGTACACAGTTACAACTTAAAGATTCTTAAATATTAAAAAAAAGTGTTGTTAGTAATAATTAATCTATTAAAATAAAGAAATGTATGACATACTTTTAAAAACCTAAACATGTATCAATTTAAAAATATATTATTATTATTCAATAATATCTGCTTATTATATATCTCTTTAAAAGTAAAAGAAAAAAAGCAGAAGAAAGGAAAAGAATCACCTCTGGTTTGATTATCTAGAGACGTCTACTATTAATTACATATTTGGGGTATGAGATCTGTTTCTAGATTCTTTAAAATCATCTCTTTTTCTAGTCTCCTTAATTCTAGTGTACACTAATATCAAATAAGATAATTATTCACTTTAAAAGCTTTCATCAGAAGATCTGTGTTACTCTCTATAATTTACTGTCCTACTATATATTGTGCATTGACAGAAATAGAGCAGTACTTGAATATGCAAACATTGAGACCCAGCTGGAAAGCATGCCATACCCACTGAGGCTTCTAATGCTATGTGAAATACATAAAGGGTGGTGAGCTAGGCTAACCTTTTCAAATGGCAGAAGAAGCAGTCCAGAAGACTAAAAGCTTTTCTACTTACTTTCCCATTCAATTAAACATCTACACACTGGAACATGGGTGTTCTGATTCTTTCCCATCTGCTGTGAGATACAAAGGACATAAACTGAGGTTTTAAACACTGGTTTATACACAGTCTTTAATTTATACACAGACCTGTCTCTCAGTTGAAATACACATTTGCATTTAGCGTGGGCAAAAATGAGCAAATTTGGCACTTGAAGGTATGGGTAATATGTCTGGGGAGATAGTAGATTTCTGCCAGCATAGAAATAGTTTGGCAGATAGTTAAGAAGTTTGGAGGATGATTAAATTAAAAATTAAATAAATATTACCTTTACTAATGTCCTATATACTTAATAACATTTAAAGGGAAATTCCTTAGAAAAATAATCTATGGAAATGACTGCCTTATAAAGTTGAATATTTCAGTGCAAAGACACCAGAACATATCTAAGTTAACAATCAGGTAACACTTTAGTTGATATTTTAAGGCATATATCTAATCTCAAAACTCTAATTCACATTTGACAAGGAATTAATATTGCGAATATACAAGGAACTCAAACAACTCAACAGCATAAAAAGAAATAATCTGATTTAAAAATGAGCAAATGATCTGAATAGACACCCCTAAAAAAAGACGTACAAATGGCCAACAAGTATATGCAAAAAAAGGCTCAATATCATTAATCGTCAAGGAAATGCAAATCAGAACCTAGAGGAGATATCATCTCACCCCAGTTAGAATGGCTATTATCAAAAAGACAAAAACAAATGCTGGAGAGGTTGTGGAGAAGGGGGAATAAACACAACAGTGTTTATTTCTTGCAAAATTGTCCTCCTTTTGATGTATTATACAAGGTTGGTGGGAATGTAAAATTAGTATAGCCATTATGGAAAATAGTATGCAGGGTATTCATAAAACTAGAAATAGAATGGCAATCCCACTACTGAGTATATATCAAAGGAAAGAAAATCCTAATGTCAAGGAGACATTTGCACTCCCATGTTTATTGGAGCACTAGGAACAATAACCAAGATATGACATCAACCTAAGTGTCAATCAACAGATGGATAAAGAAAATATGGTATATATACACAATGGAATGCTAGTCAGCCATAAAAAGGAATGAAATCCTGTCATTCGCAATATTACTGTGCCTGAAGGACATTGTGTTAAGTGAAATAAGTCATGCACAAAAAGATAAATACCACATATTCTCACTCATATGTGGAAGCCAAGAAAGTTTATCTCATAGAAGTAGACAGTAGAAGAGTGGTTATTATAGGATGAAAGGGTGAAGTGGAGAGAAGATAGGGAGAGGTTGGTTAATGGACACAAAATTATGCCTATATAAAAGGAATAACTTATAGTGTTTTATCGTACTACAGGGTGAAATGTGTTGTATATTTATAAATAGCTAGAGGAGAGGATCTTGACTGTTCCCAGAACAAAGAAATAATAAATGTATGAGGTGATGAATTTGCTCATTACCCCAATTTGATCATTACACATTGTACACATATATAAAATATCACACTGAGTCCCATAAGGATCTACAATTATTGTGCCAATTAAAAAAATTTAAAACTCTAATTAAAAGATCATTTTAGTATTTAAATGACCACATATATAGGAACTCATTTAAAAATTTCTTCAACAAAATATTACACTTAATTCCATTTGGCAAATGCTTTTCATTTCCTTATGCATTTTCTCCAGTTAAAGGTTATCTTTGCCATAGATGCTAGTGAGCCAACAATCATTCAATGATACATAGATTCACAAGCATCTCCATTAATCTCTGGAAAATCAAGTATATAATATACAATCAGAAACACATTTATTACTTACAATATTTTTTAATTTTGAGAATTACATTAAAATATCACAATAAAATCTCTTTTCATGAAAAGCCCTGGTTACAACAATAAAATATTAAATATTATTCAAGAAGAGGATAGATCCATTTTGTATACTTTAGAAAAACTGCCCTAAAAATTTTTCATTTTTTCAATCCGTATGGAATTGAAAAGTTGTTTCTTTGCCTTTTGCTTTGTCTACAGCTAAACAATAGGGTTTCTTGCAAAATTTTCCTCCTTTTGATGTATTGGAAAGCAAGGCAAGAGTCCCCGTTGACTTAGCTGCCAGAAGAACCACCCTTCTCCACCTGGGTTTGTTTTGCTCCAGTAAATAAAAACAGGATTCAGTTGGGCTCTGAGCAAAATCTGTTACTGTATGCTATTTTGAAGTCCATTACGGGTGCCCCTACTGGGCACTTAGTTTACCATGCCAGGGATGACTGGATATGGCCAGCTGACAACTCCACCCCACCCCACTCCCCGGCCCGCACCCCTCTCCAGCTGAGAGGCCTACAGCGAGCAGGGTCGGGTCCTGGGTTCTCCCTGGTCTTGTCTGAGCGGGCCACCTTCTCTGAAGGTCTCTGACCCTTCCTTTGCTCCCCAGACGCCCTGGAAGGGTAGAGAAAAGGGAGAAAGCATCCGGCGTTCTAGTCCTCGAAGATAACTCTAGGTGGGAGTGAAGGGACTGGGGAGAGTGTGCTGCTGTTGCTCGGATTGGGACATAGAGAATCAGAAGAGAAAGACTAAGGCCAGAGGGACCCCTCCAGCGAGGCGGGATGGATTGGGGTGGGGCCCGCTCTCTAGGGGACTCTCAGGCTCTTGGAAGGTCACGTGCTGAAACTCGGCGTGACTGTGCCTCTCAGGCCCTATCCCCCACCACCCAGGGGAAGAGAAGGCGGCGGCGGCGGCGGCATCCGCGGATCAGGGTGAGGCCCGCGGCTTGGAGCCGGCGTCTCCTGCTCCTCCGACAGACCCACGCTCATGCTCGGGTGAAGCGGACGCGGATCTCCTCCAGGCCCCAGCACTCTGGTACTGGGGGCGGGGGACGTCAGCGGGAGAAAAGCCTTGGCTTTCCTTCTCCGGCCGTTGCCGCGGCAACTGTGATGTCTGAGGCGGAGGGTCGCGGGTTGGAGCACTGCTCCCCCTCGCGGAGCGCGGCGCCCAGAGCGCCTAGCGCGCCTGCAGGTCGGGGGAGGCGAGGAGGAGGCTGGTAGGGTGGAGGGCGCCTTTCTCCCTGCCACCCCCTCCAGCGTTGCTATGGACACCGCCAGGGCAACCTCACCTGTACCCGCTGCTCTAGCCGCCGCCGCAGAAGTAGAAACAGCAACCCGAGCTCTCTTTTGCCCCATCATCTCTTCCAGGAACTCTGTCTAACCCAGCAGCTGCCACCGCTTGTCTCTCACAAACAGGAAGTGAGAGGGCAGACGTCCAACATTTGTCCTTGTTCCATTACCATGCCTTTCTTTATTTGGCTTTCCATTCTACATTTTGTAACTCAGCATCTTCCAGAGTAAATGGTCTAGAGGATGGAAAAACGCTTCCTTTTATACCGTCTGCCACGCCTCTTCTGTTAGCAGGCAGCTGGTTTAATTCTACAAAACACTATCCTGGGCCCTATTTAATTATCAGAAGAAATATATTATAAAAGTAGTATGTTTCTTGTATTACAGCAGATATGTAGAATACCTAGTTTTCATTAGCAGGATATATAGATGTTTATAGGAATGTCCTCTTGCTGCTAAGCACCCCTGAAATAAACACTTTTTGACGAATGAGTAGAACAATTATGTGTCAGAATATCTGGGTACGTAAAGAACGAGATGTTTAGAAGCCCCTTCTTTCCCCATCTCACTTCCAGTTCTATATGCCAGTGCTAAGATCTCTTTTCTGGGCTCTAATCCATTTGTGTTTGAGGTCAGTTTTTGACTTTGCAAGGGGATTTATTTCAACATGGCTCTGTCTTTGAACTCGAGGGTGGGGGGTAAATTAAATACTTGACTACTTACACTCAGCTCAGGTGCGAGATTTAGTGCATAGATGCATCTCTACTGACTACCGACATAAATGCACTTAGTAAAAAGGACTCTCCCTGATTAGAGCAAATGGAGGCATCTGTGATCTTGAATTGCCAGCCATACCCTGGCAGGCTCTGTGAACTGCTGTTGGTCACAACCCCTTGCTCTCAAATTTCTTTTCTGTTGAGTGTATATATGGTAAAGCTTTCATTCTCTGAAAGCACCCCGGTAGCTTTTGCTACTGATAATCATGAGTTTCCTTACATAGTTCTGCAAGTTTGAATAGACAAGCCTTTTCAGCTGACTTTGATACTACCTCTTTAGAAAATCCCAACAATGCAAGATAACTATTTCTTTTTTTTAAAGCTGATAGGTGGGATACTTAATAATTTCATTTTGTCACACTTTCTGTGTCATGGTGTTTTCAAAGCCACTAAAAGAGATTTTGATATAGTGCAAGCCCTAGGTAAAGCTATGAATTCGAACCATGTTTGTCTTCAGTGTCCTAATCTACCCTGTTCCTACCTTTCCAGGTAGGTCACCAGGCTTCCTAAATACCAAATCGAATGGTCCCTTTCATGTGTCATCCTACTTAACCTCCTATGAGAATTTGACCCTGTTGATCTAACCTCTCATTTTCCTTGAAAATCTCTTCCCGTCTTCTTGTGCTCTCTCACCTATTTGAAGATCCTTTCTCAGTCTTTTTACTTTTTTCTTTTCCTTTTCCAATACTGTAGTTTGAGCTACTTTTTTTTTTTTTTTTTCATTCTGCAGATTTTCCTGGGCCTTTTCGTCCACATCAATTGTTTTATCTGGCATCTTATTCTCTTGTCTTCTAAATCTGTGTTATCTTGTACAAACTTCTCTGAGCTCTAGACCCCTTTTTCTGAGCTACTTCATGGACAGTTCTATAGATCTTACCTGCAGGCATCTCAAATTCAACCTGTGCCTCACTGAACCATTTTCCTATCCAAAATTTGATTTTCTTATTGTATTTCGTATCTCAGTTAATGACCCCATGCCCTTACTTATACAAGATCAGATGCATGAGGGCCATTTATTGAGCCAATATTTAATGAAATTTTCTTACTGGCATCTACCATATGCCAGACAGTGTCATGAAGCTTTATTCTAGTAGAAAAGAAAGATTAATATATTTATGACCAGGTCATATAATTTCAGTTTTTGGCAAATTCTACAGAAATAAGGCAGATGCTATATGATAAAGAAGAGCTGGGAGGAGCACTCTAGACAGGATGATCCAAAAAAAAGTTTTATTTGTTAAACCAGAATGAAGAATGAGAAGAAGCCAAACATGTAAGTTGCTGGAGAAAAAAACAGGTCAGGCAGAGAGAATAGCAGTCACAAAGATCCTGCAATGGGGAAGGGCCTCCTGTATTCAAGAAAATGACATAAAAGTCAATATACATGATGAGAAGGGGACAGTGGGGTGTAGTGAATGTGGGAAGGAGGCAGGGGACAGATTTTGCATGACTCTGTGGGCCATGATGAGGAATTTGGATTTTATACTATGTGCAGCGGGAAGCCATTGAATGTTTTTATTCAGAGTGGCTGAACTATTTCATAATTATAGATGATCATTAGGCTGTATGGTGGAGAATGAATTGGAATGGTGACAGTTTGGAAGTGGAGAGGAGATTAAAGACAATGGAAGTGTTCCGGATCAGCGGTGACAGTGGTACAGAAGTAGAGAGGGAGACAAGTGAATAGACCTGAGGTATTTTCAGTGGTCTTTTGTCTTTATCACTCACTATTGTGTGTCAAGTCTCATTTCTGTCCTTTGAGCACTTCATGCTGTATGGGGCTTTCCACATCCCAAGTCCTTACTGATACATCCTAATTTTTATGATTCTTATACTTTCAGAACCTTAACTGAATGATAGCTACATGTTACCTGACAAGGAGAAGGTAGAGAACAATAGGTAAGAAAGTAGGCTCCAGAGTTAAGCTGCCTTGGTTTGTAACCATGCTCCATAACTTACTAGCAGTGTCATTTGGACAAATTGCTTGACCTTTCTGTTTCATTTTCTCCAGCTATAAAATAGGAATAATAGTAATCATAATTATTTACAGGATATTATGGGGATTAAATAATGCATATAATACACAGTATATGGCAAGTGCTCAGTAAATTTTAGATGATAATGTTGCTGCTAATGAAAAATGATAGAGGATGTAAGATCTTACTCTGATGAACATTTGAATATAATGCAGGGGAAGTTCTGCAGCCTTTCCTTGTAACTTGTTAGGAAGACTAAGAATCAGAAGAGGAAGGGCATCATGGCTAGCATGGAAGGGAATGGGAAATACTCTGACAGACATCCAAGGTAGTTGCTCCTCAAATCTTCCTTCTTGGGGAAACCCTTCTATAGGAAAGCATTTTCTGTTCCTTTCTGATTTCTTAATCTTGCTTTCTTTGAGCCTGCATTAAATCGTTTTGTTTTTCTTGTTAGAGTGATTAGAAAGAAAATGGATATGAAGTTTTTAATCATGACAAGAATGATTGTCATGGAAAAAGTTGAGATTTGCTACTCTTTGGTGATTTTCTTTATGTCTTGCTAATTCAATAGGAAACACTCCTTAGTACAATCATGTCCTGCATAATAATGTTTTGGTCAAGGATGGGTGGTGTATATGATGATGGTCTCATAAGATGATAATACTATATTTTACTGTACCTTTTCTAGATTTAAATATATAAATACCCACTGTATTAAAATTACCTACAATATTCAGTACAGTAACATGCTGTACAGGTTTGTAACCTAGAAGCAATACACCATGCAGCCTAGGTGTGTAGTAGGCCATACCATCTGTGTTTGTGCAAGAACACTCTATGATGTTTGCATGATAAAGAAATCACCTAACAATGCATTTCTCAGAATATATCCCCATCATTAAGCAATGCATGACTGTAGTTCCAAATTTAAGTTTTCCTGCATTCCCAACTTAGCCAATATTGACTGCCTTGTTTTATCAAGTTATTAGTGTCCTTCATGAATGGTCTGTATCTCAGTTATCAAGGTTTCTCTGATTTATTGAATAACTCAGTGATTCTTTATAAAATAATATCTTTTAACATTTTTCTTTCTTTTCATTGTTGTTTTCCTCTGTCTAAATTAGATTCTCATGTTTTTCAAATATATATATATTACATTTTTAACATCTCTCTGATCAGCTTTCACTTATTTGTGGAAGATTTATTTTCTCAAAATATGGAGCTGCTCTTGTCATCCTTTCATTCAAAAATTCAAAAGCTCTTCACTGAGAAGAAAGTTACAAATTGGCAAAAGATTCATATTCAGACTTTATAGAGAGCTATTATAAAAAGGCAGACCCGCCAATAAAATATTGGGCAAGTGACGAAGAGAGATATTCAACAAAAGAGGGTGTCCAAATGACTAATAAATGTAAGAAAGGATTCACAACCTCAGTAGTCATCAGAGAAATTAAAATTAAAACCACTATCCACACTAATCAAAATGACTACAATGAAAGAGATTGACATTCCCAAGTGTTTGTGAGAATGTTGAGCAATCAGAATCTTAGTACTGCTAGAGAGGCATTTAGTTAATACACTCACTTGGGAAAAACTATTTAGCATGTTTTACAAAAGTTGAACATATATATATATATACACACACACACATATATACATATACACATATGTACATATATGTATATAGCAATTCTATATGACATGAGTGATGGGTGCTCAGAAAAAGACACATGAAACCATTATAGCAGTATTATTTCTAATAGTTAAAAACCATAAATGACTCTAATGTTTTTCCTGAAAAAAATTGTTAAACAAGTTATGGCATATTTTACTATGGAATACTAGGCAACAATAAAAAAAGTGCTGCTACACACTACAGCATGTATAAATCCCACAAACATAATGACATAACAAAATGGGCAACACGAATCTATGTTGAGAAGCTAAGGTAGTAGCTATCTCTGGGGAGGTAAGCAAGATGACTGATTAGAAAGCAGTCAAAAGGAGCTTGTGGGGGTGCTGCTACTCTTCTATATCTGGAACTTGGTGATCTGTATTTGAGTGTGTTTAATGTATAAATTCGTTAAACTTTACACTTACATTTTGTGAATTTTGTCTTAGTTATATTTCAATTATTTTTTAAAGACTTGTCATTAACTACTCTATTAGGTTACTCTCTTCAGCCTCTGCCTGTTGGATTTAACCTGTTTTCTAGCTGTTTCCCCTTACATCTTTGCACGTGTCTTATGTTTTCAACAGATTTGACTAGTAAATGAATTTTTCTTCATATTCATTGTTTTTGTCCTTTTAGTAATGGAATCCACTGAATGTTAGCTGGACCCATGTCTGACTCCTAATGGCCAATCTTCTGACTACATTTTCTAGCCTGCCTCAGCTCTAGATATGGCTGTATGATTAAGTGTGGGCCAGTGATTCATACCAGAAGTGATGGATCTGACTTACTTCCTCCACATTACTTTCACTTTTACTTCCGGCTGGGAAATAACAATGTCTGGGAAACCTTGGCAGCCACATATTCTCGATGGCAGAGCTACCATGCTGGCTGTGGATCACTGGACTGTTAGATGAGAGAGAAATTAATTTCTGTCTTATTTAAGCTACAGTGTTTTGAAGTTCCTTTATTACAATATAGTCTCTGTCTTAACATAGTTTGTTATACATGTTGCAATTCATATGTGTCTCTGTGCATTGATTTGGCTAATCACTCTTTCCAGAGGTGACCTGACCTACTGAAATGATCTCCAGGCAGTGCCATATTCACTGATTTATACCTTGCAGTGCTTTCCATGTCTTAGATATCTGACCATAGGGAATGTATTCATTTATTTGAGTTTCAGCTTCCTTACCTGTGAAATGGGAATAATAGATGATTATTATGAACACTAAAGGAGTTAATACATGTAAAGTATGTAGCAGTCTGGAGTACATATTAAGCATTCAACAAATATTATTTTCACCTAATAGTTTTAATATAAATAGTTGATATGGAACTGAGCAATAGCACAACAAAGAAACTCAATTTACATTGGAAGAGGATGTGAATTAAGGACATTTAAGTTCATCTTGTTTCATGATTCAAGCCTTCTAGAGATTTGTTATTATTTTATAAATATTGGAAGTAGTGTAATGTTAATATAAATATACCTTATGACCAAGTAATTCTGCTCCTAGTGATGTACTGAAAAGAAATGAATACATGAGTATATGAAAAATGTAAGCTAAATATTTATAGCAGCATTGCTTTTAATAGAAACAACTGGAAACAGCCCTGTTGTTTCCCAGATATAAGAGCAAAACTCTTAATTTTGGCAAATTTATTTTAACTGTCCCATGCTTCTCTTTCTTCTTAAAAATTGGTAATGATAATGCCTGACTATTGACTACTTAAGAATATGACTTATCTATTACTATGTGATTTGGGGAAAAATTGCTGAAAGTCTCTAAAGTATTACAAATAAATTGCACTTGTGTTTTTAGCATTCCCTTTCAATTATCTTCTAGCAATTTTCTTTTGTCTGAGGTACTTCCTTTAAGTCCCTTCATAAGGGTGGTAAATGTTTTTGGTGTGTTTGCCAGAAGAAAACCCTCTTTCTTGCATGATAATTTATCTGATTATATAAATCTACATTTATCAGCATTTGCCCTCAGAGTCGTGAAGTTATTATTGTATTGCCTTCTCACTTGGTGACTATTGAGAGGTTTGCTATCAGACAAACTGTTGGTCCTTAAGGGTGGTTCGTCTCATCTTCCTGGCTGTTTTTTTTTTTTTTAAAATATAATCAGTTTGTGGTTATCTGCAGTTTTATACATAGTAATGTATGCAAGAGTGAATTTTTACAAACAAAATTATCCTGTGTGGGATTCACTGTGTTTCTTAAATCTGAGGACTCATGGCTCTATTAATTTTCCTCCATTGTTTTCCCAAAAGATTAGACTGTTTTCTTTTCAAACCAAGAGCCAGATAAACCTAAGACACATCACCTTGTCATGTCTATTTACAAATGGGCAGATTTCCTGGTAGTTCATTCATTCACTGCGTATGGACATTTTTTTAAGAGTCCTTTTTTTACATGAACATTTCTGTTTCAAGTCTTGTGGCCCATTGCTCACATGACCCTAGAAATTTACCTGACTCTGTCAACTCTGCATTTTAAACTATGCTTGTTAGTCATTCTTTCTAGTAATTTTATAATGGAGGGTTTCTTTCTTTTTAAAAAGAATATTGAAATAAGTTAATGTTTCATTTCTTATCCTTGGCAGATTTTTATTTTTCAGTATTAATTGTTTTGAAAAAAGTTAGTGATACATACACTGAAAAGGGATAAAAATATTTCATTATTATATTCTAATTTAATGTGAATTTTTCATTTTCAAATTGATCAAGCATAGTTTACAAAAACTTCCTCGAGCTGGTTGTCAATCCACTAGAATAACTTTCCTCTGCTGCCACACAGGAAAGCAAGGCTTTCACTCCCCCAAAGAGTATATGCTTTTCCCCCTCTCATTTTAAATAGACTTCAGATTCACAGCAATATTGAGCAAAAGTACAGAGTTTCCAGGTATCCCCTGCCCTCACAAGCTCATAAGCACCCCCACTATCAACATCTTGCACCAAAGTGGTACATTGGTTACAATCAATGAAACTACATTGGCATATGATTAAAATCCAAAGTTTACATTAGGGCTAAATCTCAGTTTTGTACATTCTATGAGTTTGGAAAAAAATGTATAATGACATTATCTACCAATATCATGTCATACAGAATAGTTTCACTGCCCTAAAAATATTTTGTGCTTTGTCTATTCATCTCTCCCTTCCCATAAACCCTGGCAACCACTGATCTTTCTACTGTCTCCTTAGTTTTGCCGTTTTCCAGAAAGTTAGATATTTGGAACCATATAGTGTTTAGCCCTTTCAGATTGGCTTCTATCACTTGATAATATACATTTAAGATTCTTTCATGTATTTTCATGGCTTGATAGTTCATTTTTTTTTTAGTGCTAAGTAATATTTCATTGTCTGGGTGCACCCAAGTATATTCACTCACCTACTGAAGGACATCTTGTTTGCTTCCAAATTTTGCGCAATTATAAATAAAGCTGCTATAAACATCTGTGTGTAGGTTTTTTTGTAGACTTAAGTTTTCAGCCTCTTTGGGTAAATACAAAGAGATATGTTTGGTGGATCATATGATAAGAGTATGTTTAGTTTTATCAGAAAGTGCCAAACTTTCTTCCAGAGTGCTATGAGGTTTTACATTCCTATGAACAATTAATTTTTTTCTTTTTTTTGCTCCATATCCTCACCAGCTTTTGGTGTTGTTAGTGTTTTGAATTTTGGTCATTCTAATAGCTATGTAGTGGTATCTCATTGTTTTAATTTGCATTTTCTCAGTGACATGTGATGTAGAGCATCTTCTTTGATGAGGTGTCTGTTCAGATCTTTTGTACATTTTAAAATCAGTTTGTTTTCCTATTGTTGAATTTTATGAGTTATTTGTATATTTCAAATAAGTCCTTTATCAGATTTTCTTCCAGTCTGTGGCTTGCCTTCTTCCAGTCTGTTGCCTGTCTTCTTCTCTTGACTATGTCTTTCATGACCAGAAGTTTTGAATCATAACGAAGTCTAGCTTATCAATTCTTTCATTCATGGATCATGCCTTTGGTGTTGTATCTAAAAAGTAGTCATATCCATGCCCAAGTCATGTAGATTCTCTCCTATTTTATCTTCTAGGATAAAAGTTGTATATATTTTTTGTATTTAACATTTAGTCTAGGATTCATTTTCAGTTATCTTTTTGAACAATGTCTAGACTCCTTTTTTCCCCACGTGCATATCCAGCTGTTCCAGCTACATTTGCTAAAACCATCTTTTCTCCATTGTATTGCTGTTGCTCCTTTGTCAAAGATCAGTTGAGTATATTTATGTAGGTCTATTTCTGGGCTCTCTATTCTATTCCACTGATCCTCGTTTGTTCTGTTGCCAATACATACTGTCTTGATTACCACAGCTTTACAGTAAGCCTTGAAGTTGAGTAGTGTCAGTCCTATGACTTTATTCTTCTCCTTTAATATTTTGTTGGCTATTCTTGGTGCCTTTAAATTTCCTTCCACATTTTTTGAGGGCCCTATTCTCAACATTTTCTTCATGTAATAGGCTTAGTCAGATATTTGAAGGATACACATTATCAGTAATAAAGTAATAACTAACATTTGTTGAGTACTTATTAAATTCTGGGCAAAATTCAATTAATCCTAAATTAAGCAGATATATTATATAATTATCTTCATATTTTAGATGAGAAAACCAAGGCCCAGGGAAATGTAAGAAAATTCCCCAAGGCAACTTAGGTAGTAAATAGAGGAATATGATAGTCTGCCTCAAAGGGGCGTAATGTGGTATCACCTCCCAGTACCTACAGCATGAACTAACTTTCAGCAAGGAAATTCTGCAAATAAACCAGGTTATAGATGTATAAATTCTACTTCAATTGAACATTTGCTGATTATGTAGTATATACCAGGGGCAATTCTAGGTATTACGTTTTAAAATAATGATCACTAAGCATTTTCTCTTAATGAGTTCATTATGTAGAGTGTCATATAGTGAACAGACAAGTTAAAATAGTAGCTTTCTCCAAAGGGTGGCACACGGGAATCAACCTAGACGATCATTAACTGGAGAATGGAAAGACAAATTATGGCACCACCATGCAATGGGATGTCATTCAGCAATAAAAACACAGGGTGTGATGATAAGAAAGTTTTGATATCTCTCTCACAGATCTTACTTGCTAAATCTTCATGTTTACTTCTGATTGAAACACTCTCATAACTATTCTGATTAATTTAGTAGTGAAAAAATAATCTTTCTTTCTAGGCTTTAATTCCTTGCCTTGTATTTAGGTTAAAAATTCTTACTTGGTGGCCACATGTACCCCAACAAACTTACTACTCCCAGAATTTTCCCAAAATAAAAGTCCTTTTATTTTCTGTGATTATTATTCACAAGATTGACTCTTATCTCTGAAGGCTTTAAAGATTTTTATTCTTTTAGCATTTCTTTCCAATATACTCATGTATTATAGATTGTTGGCTATGGACAACAGAAATATTTTGACCTATTTTTAATCATTAGAATTACTATGAGTATTAGCATCTCTCAACCTAATTTTTATTTGCTTTGCTCTGCATCCTACCCCCAAAGGTATAAAAAGGAATTTACTACTCTATCACACAATGATTATGCCTATTAGTTAAGGGAAAATGCAAGAAGATGTAATTGTACTTCTCAATTGCAGTCAAACACTGAATTAGCCACAATGATAACTAAAAAAGATAGCTCAAATGATTAAATCTTCAGATGAACCCTGTATTTATATTAAATAATTCAATTTTCAAGGAAAAATAGTTTGTATATATTTTCACAAGAAGAGCTAACCTAAATATATATGCACCTAATACCAGAACACCCAGATTTATAAAGCAAGTCCTTAGAGACCTACAAAGAGACTTAGACTCCCACACAATAATAGTTGGAGACTTTAACACCCCACTGTCAATATTAGACAGATCAATGAGGCAGAAAATTAACAAGGATATTCAGGATTGGACTCAGCTTTAGACCAAGCAGACCTAATAGACATCTACAGAACGCTCCACCCCAAATCAACAGAATATATATTCTTCTCAGCACCACATCTCACTTATTCTAAAACTGACCACATAATTGCAAGTAAAACACTCCTTAGCAAATGCAAAAGAACGGAAATCATAACAGTCTCTCAGACCACAGTACAATCAAATTAGAACTCAGGATTAAGAAACTCACTCAAAACGGTACAACTACATGGAAACTGAACAACCTGCTACTGAATGACAACTGGGTAAATAACGAAATTAAAGCCGAAATAAATAAGTACTTTGAAAACAATGAGAACAAAAACACAACATACCAGAATCTCTGGGACACAGCTAAGGCAGTGTTTAGAGGAAAATTTATAGCACTAAATGCCTACAGGAGAAAGCTGTAAAGAGCTAAAATTGGCACCCAAATATCACAATTAAAAGAGCTAGAGAAGGAAGACCAAATAAATTCAAAAGCTAGCAGAAGACAAGAGATAACTAAGATCAGAGCAGAACTGAAGGAGATAGAGACACGAAAAAGCCTTCAAAACAATAAATGAATCTAGGAGCTAGTTTTTTTTTTTTTTTTTGAAAAGATCAACAAAATAGATCACTAGCCAGACTAATAAAGAAGAAAAGAGAGAAGAATCAAACAGACACAATA
>NW_012115378.1:3717560-3736252 GCF_000951035.1 Colobus angolensis palliatus
TTTTTTTTTTTTTGAAAAGATCAACAAAATAGATCACTAGCCAGACTAATAAAGAAGAAAAGAGAGAAGAATCAAACAGACACAATAAAGAAATGATAAAGGGGATATCACCACTGATCCCACAGAAATGCAAACTACCATCAGAGAATACTATAAACACCTATATGTAAATAAGCTAGAAAATATAGAAGAAATGGATAAATTCCTGAATACATACACCCTCCCAAAACTAAACCAGGAAGAAGTCAAATCCCTGAGTAGATCAATAACAAGTTCTGAAATTGAGGGAGTAATTAATAGCCTAACAGCCAAAAAAAGCCCAGGACCAGATGGATTCACAGCTAAATTCTACCAGAGGTACAAAGAGGAGCTACTACCATTCCTTCTGAAACTATTCCAAACAATAGAAAAAAGAGGAAATCTTCCTTAGCTCATTTTATGAGGCCGGCATCATCCTGATACCAAAGCCTGGCAGAGACACAACAACAACAACAAAAAAAAAGAAAAAGAAAAAAAAAGAAAAAAAAGAAAATTTAAGACCAGTATCCCTGATGAACATCGATGCCAAAATCCTCAGTAAAATACTGGCAAACTGAATCCAGTAGCACATCAAAAAGCTAATCTATCACTATCAAGTCGGCTTCATACCTGGGATGCAAGGTTGGTTCAACATATGCAAATAAATAAACGTAATCCGTCACATAGACAGAACCAATAACAAAAACCACATGATTATCTCAATAGAGGGAGAAAAGGCCTTCAATAAAATTTAACACCACTTCATGCTAAAACCTCTCAATAAACTAGTTACTGATGGAACGCATCTCAAAATAATAAGAGCTGTTTATGACAAACCTATGACCAATATCATACTGAATGGGCAAAAAATGGAAGCATTAAAACTGGCACAAGACAAGGATGCCCTCTCTCACCACTCCTATTCAACATAGTGTTGGAAGTTCTGCCCAGGGCAATCAGACAAGAGAAAGAAATAAAGCGTATTCAAATAGGAAGAGAGAAAGTCAGATTGTCTATGTTTGCAGATGACATGATTGTATATTTGGAAAACCCCATCGTCTCAGCCCAAAATCTCCTTAAGCTGATAAGCAACTTGAGCAAAGTCTCAGGATACAAAATCAATGTGCAAACATCACAAGCATTCCTATACACAAATAACAGACAAACAGAGAGCCAAATCATGAGTGAACTCCCATCATAATTGCTACAAAGAGAATAAAATACCTCGGAATACAACTTACAAGGGATGTGAAGGACCTCTTCAAGGAGAACTAGAAACCACTGCTCAAGGAAATAAGAGAGGACACAAATAAATGGAAAAACGTTCCATGCTCATGGGTAGGAAGAATCAATATTGTGAAAATGGCCATACTGCCCAAAGCAATTTGTAGATTCAATGCTATCCCCATCAAGCTACCATTTGACTTTCTTCACAGAATTAGAAAAGAAAAACTACCTTAAATTTTATAAGGAACCATATAGCCAAGACAATCATAAACAAAAAGAACAAAGCTGGAGGCATCATGCTACCTGACTTCAAACTATACTACAAGGCTACAGTAACCAAAGCAACATGGTACTGCTACCAAAACAGATATATAGACCAATGGAACAGAACAGAGGCCTCAGAAATAATGCCAGACTTCTACAACCATCTGATCTTTGACAAACCTGATAAAAACAAGCAATGGGGAAAGGATTCCCTATTTAATAAACGGTGTTGGGAAAACTGGCTAGCCATTTGCAGAAAACTGAAACTGGACCCCTTCCTTATGCCTTATACAAAAATTAACTCAAGATGGATTAAAGACTTAGACATAAAACCTAAAAACATGAAAACCCTAGAAGAAAACCTAGGCAGTACCATTCAGGACATAGGCATAGGCAAAGACTTCATGACTAAAACACCAAAAGCTACTATATAAACCGTTTAATAGGTGCTAGAGCAGTGAAATAATGACAAAGCCGAGAAACATGCAGCCTGAATAAATGGCTAGTCAGTACCTCAAAATTGAAAATTACTTGTATTTTAAGGGAAGCAACAGCATGTGTAAGGGATGTGATGGAAAGTCCCTTGTAAGACAATATCCAACAAATAAAGCTCACTTAGCTAGCATCTGCACATATGACCAAGCAGTGTTTTTCTAGTCTTCTTTTCACATGGGGATTGGCCTCCTGGTAACATGGACTTTTTGCGCTAGAAAGAAGATGAATATTCTATGTAAACAATTGTGAGTATTTTATATAAATAATTATATATAGTCTCACTGAAGAAACAAAAACTTGGAATTCAGTATTATTTTCTTGGGTAAATCATTAATTTTGGAAAGAGTAGATGTAAATTTTATCTGCTTTTCCAAATGAATTGCTGGTATAAAATTAATAATTTTTGTATATGTTTGCTTTTCACAGAAACCGATTTTTTGGTTGAAGTATTTTAAGTTAAAAATGAATTTTTCTTTTATGCTACTGTTACTTTGTACTGTTGTTTCTTTTCCCCGAGATAATGTTCATTTAAAATTCTTATGTTTTTCTTTTCCTTTTTAGAAATAGTAACTCAAATACATGAGAAGATGTCAAGGAATACTGCCTATTAAAAATTCTTAATTAGAGTTATAAACATACTATTTGTGAAAATTAGATTATTTACAGATTATCTCTATAAATTCTTGAGTTTAGGACTCTTGAAAATTGATTGCTAGAAATTTATAATTATTTTATTATCTCCTCTTTTATATTATGTCATTCTTTTATTTGTTTATAAATTATAAAGTTTAAATCATACTGCTTTTATTTGTAAATATTTTACTAAAATTGCTATCGATTACACGAGCTACTTTATAATGATGATTTTGCCCATTAGAATATCTGATTGATAACACTTTGACTAGAAAAGGTAACAACTATTTTCATTCATTGAGTCCTAGAAGGCAAAATGTGCTATATTGACCTTAGTTTGAATTTTCTATTACAATTTCCATAAAAACCTTTCAGTAGATGTTTGATATATCAAAATTATGACTTTCAAATATTATTTTTAATTAATTGGGAAATGCAGCAAACTATCCTGTTTCCATCTGACTAGTATAATTTAGCATTATAACAGTGTTCTTGTCTGTCAATATCTTGTGAAATTACCTCCAAAGCAGATACAATGGACTGTGGAGAATGAGAGTTAGGATTAAGTTCAGGACAGTGATCTACTCCATAATGATTATTTCTGCATCAGTTCTTTCTGTCTGTTTTCGTCATACTGGTGAAAGTTCAGAATTTAAAAAGAAGTTGAATTTGAAACTCAGAAAAAGTATATTCCAAGTAGATACTATAAGGAGAAGAGTCATGGAGAGCTGTATATCAGCCTTTTAACCTAAATGACACTTTGATTTTATCATAATAAAAAAGTTAGTATCTCTAAGCATGGTGTCTCTCATTTGTCAACTTCATATAATTGCTTTACATTTTTATGTGTATGTATATTATCTTACCAATTGGCAATTAGTGAGAAAGTATAAAGTTAAGTAAGGGGTAACTCGTTTTTAGCCTAACTTTTCTTTCCTTCAATCATTTTAGTGTGTTAATATAATACACCAAAACATTAAATAAAGCAATCATTTTGTTGAGCACAGACTTGCTATCACTAACTCAATTTACAAATTTGGTTAGTTTTGCTATCAAATTAGCTTTAATGTAAAACTTTTTCAATAGTAGCTATGTTTTTCATAGCACGCTGAAGTGTCACATTAGATCAGTTAGTTTTTTGAGTTCTTGTTCTTTGAAGCTTTTTATGTCAATGGTTGACCACAGTTACTGTTCTATAAAATATTTGCTGAATTCAGTGAATCTGTCATTTACTCATCTTGAATGACATAAAAATGTTGATATCCTGGAGCTGGATTGTACTAACTCATGAGAGCTAACAGGTAACTTTTTGGAAATTTTGCAATCCATTTATGAAACCCAGCAATTACCAAAGGTTGAATGATATAAACTTATTAAGTAATTAATATTAAAAGGGAATATATGCTCAAAATTTATCGTGAATAATTATTTTTATATAGTGTAATACTGTCTATACTCTTGAGGTGGTGCATCTAGTTTATAGTATCATTATGGTGCAAATACCATATAACGTAGGATTGTTGTGATTCTCTTTTCAAGTTCACGTTTGGTGATTTCACACTGGTAACTTGAAAGAAACAATGGTAGAAGTACTTACACAACATATAAATTAGCAAATGACATAAGTCAGGACAGATTTATGATTTTGTCCATTGTCTTGGTAAAGCTGAAAGAAGTTTCAGGTTTTTTTTTTTTTTTTGAGATGGAGTTTTGCTCTTTTGCCCAAGCTGGAGCGAAGTGGTACAATCTTGGCTTTCTGCAACCTCCACTCCCCAGGTCCAAGCAATTCTCCTGCTTCAACCTCCTGAGTAGCTGGGATTACATGTGTGTGCCACCACACCTGGCTAATTTTTGTATCTTTAGCAGAAATGGGGCTTTCCATGTTGGCCAGGCTGGTCTCAAACTGCTGACCTCAATTGATCCACCTGCCTCGGCCTCCCAAAGTGCTAGGGTTACAAGCTTGAGCCACCTTGCCAGGCCAGAAGTTTCAGTTTAATGAATAAAATTTGTATAAGAGTGAGAAATAATTTAACGGTAAATCACATACCATATCAATTACAAAATATATTGGGAAAAGTATTTGAAGATTGATATGGAATTTTATTTGCCATATAATAGTTCAGTCAAAACCATAGGTTGGCTGGATATACAAGGGTTCAGCAAAAATCAATGAAAGTATTCTGTGAGAATTGGTCATCTATATGAAATTTATAGTAATAATTATTATATATTTTATTATTTATAAATTATGTTACACATCTTTTATATCAGTACTGTTTATAACCTTATATATTATATATGTTTTCAAGAGACAGTTCTTAAATATTTACCAGCACACTCTCATAATCACCATTACAGTATTGGTTGAGCCACTTCTGTTTTCACTCTGCACTCGACTCCATATTGTGGATTGTTTGAATTTGGATTGCATGAGCTCCTCCACTTGGTTTCTTCCCTTCCCTTCACTTCACTTCCCTTCCCTTCGCTTCCTTTTCCTTCCCTTCCCTCCCCTTCCCTCCCCTCCCCTCCTCATTTTATTATGTTTTTGCATCCTTGAACTCAAAATCCAAAACCATTAGCAACTATTTATCTTAACAGCTTTATTGAGATAGAACTCACATATTATAAAATTAATCGTATAAAGTGTATAATTCAATAATTTTAGTATGTTCAAAGGGTTGTACAACCACCATCATCTAATTTTAGAACATTTTGTCCCTCCTAAAAGATACTTTGTAGCTATTAACAGCCAGTCCTTATTTTTTTCTCCTCCCCAGTTCTAAATAAACAATAAACTAATTTCATTATTTTTATTTTTATTGTTTTGAGATAGTTTCTCACTCTGTTGCCAAGGCTGAAATGCAGGGGCACAATCGTGACTCACTGCAGCCTCAACCTCATGGGCTCAAGTGATCCTACAACCTCAGCCTCCTGAGCAGCTAGGACTACAGGCATGTGTCACCATGCCCAGCCAATTTATTTATATTTTTGTAGCGATGAAGGTCTCACTATGTCTCAAACTCTTGGGCTCAAGAGATCCACCTTCCCCAGCCTCCCAAAGCACTGGGATTACAGGCATGAGCCACTGCATGTGGCCCCATTTCTATCTACATACATTTGCCTATTTTCTACATTTCATATAAATCGAATCATACAATATGTGGTCTTTTATGTCTGGCCTCTTTCATGAAACTTAATGTCTTCAAGGTTTATCCATAGGTGAATCAGTACTTCATTTCTTTTTATGGTAGAAGGATAGTCCTTTGTATGTTTATGCCACATTTTGCTTATACATTTTTCAGTTCAGGGACATTTGAGTTCCCACTTTTTGAATATTACAAATATGCTGCTATTAATATTTATGTATAATATACTTTGGGTGAACTTATTCCTTTTGAATGTGTGTGTGTGTTTGTGTGTGTGTGTGTGTGTGTGTGTATATATATATATATATTTCATATATACATGATTTTGGCTTACCAAGTCATCTGGTAAGTCTATGTTTAACTTTTTGTTACTGCCAATCTGTTTTCAAAGCAACTGCATTATTTTGCATTCCCACCAGCAATGTATGAGGATTCCAGTTTTTCCAGATCCTTGCCAATACTTGCTGTTTTTTAATATAGCAATCCTAGTGCATGTGAAGTAGTATTCCATTGTTATTTTGATTTGCATTTATCTAATTACGAATTATATTGAGCATTTTTTCTTGTGTGTGTTTGTCATTTAAACATCTTTTTGGAGAAATGTCTGTTCAAATTCTTTAGCAGTTTTTAAATTGGGTTATTTGACTTTGTATTATTGAGTTGTGTTTTCATATATTATGGATGTAAGTCCTTTATTAGATATATGATTTCCAAATATTTTCTCCCATTTGTATGAGATGTCATTTCACTTTTTGATGGTATTATTTGCATCGTAAACATTTTAAATATTTACGTAGTTCAATTTATAATTTTTCCTTTTGTTGCTTTTAATTTTGGTGGTTATGAGGACTTTGCCTTACCCAAGGTTACAAACATTTACTTCTAGGTAACCTTGTACAAATTTTTAGTTTTAGCTCTTACATTTACATTGATCATTTAATTTAATTTTTATGTGTGTGTTGAGATTGGGACCTGACTATTCCTTTTCATTTGGGTATATAGTTGTCCTGGAATTATTTGTTAAATTCTTTTCCTACTGTATTGTTTTGACATGTCTTTTGAAGATGAATTGAATAAATGGAAGGCTTTATTTCTGAAGTCTCAATTTTATTCCACTGGTCTATATATCAATTCACATGCCAATGCCACACTATCTAATGAAGACTTTAGTGTGGTAAACTTTGAAATTAAGAAGTGTGTGAACTCCAAATTTCTTTTTTTTAATGGCTATTTTGTCCAATCACGTTTCCTTGAATTTACATATAAATTTTATGGCCAACTTGTCAATTTTCACAAAAAGTTATTTGGAATTTTGGTAGTGATTGCAATGATCCTGAAAAATAATGTTTGAAGTACTGCCATCTTAACAATATTGTCTTCTACTCTATAAACGTAAGGTGTATTTCAGTTTATTTAGCTCATTTGAAATATTTTCAGCAATGTTTTATAATGTTCAGTGTATGTCTTACACTTTTTAACTTTATATCTAAATTTATTCCTAAATATTTTAGTGTTTTGAAACCCTCATAAAAGAAATTATTTTTCCTTCTTCATTTTCAGATTGTTCATTGCTAATAAAAACTACAATTGATTTTTAATATTGACTTTAACTCATTTATTAGTTCTAACAGTTTTTTAATGGATTCCTTAGAATTTTCTATATATGGGATCATGTCATTTGTGACACACAAAGCATCTGCAAAGATATTTTTACTTCTTCCTTTCCAATTTGTTGTATTTTCTGTCTTTTCCCTGATTAATTTTCCTGGCTAGATTCACAGTGTGATGTTAAATAGATGTGGCTAGAGCACACATACTTGAGTGGCTTTTATTTTTAGGAGGAAAGCATTCCATCTCTCACAATTAAATAAGATGTTAGTTATGGGAGGTTTTTGTAGATGTTCCTTATGAACTTGAGGAAATTCCTTTCTATTCCTAATTTACTTAGAATTTTTGTCAGGGAAGTATGTTGTTGGCTTTTGTCAAATGATGTTTTTTCCTACATCTAGGGAAATAATAATATGCTTGTGTCTTTTATTGTATTAATATGATATATTACATTAATTCCTTTCATTGTATTAAACTAACCTTGCATTTCTGGAATAATCCTACTTGATTGTGGTATATAATAACTTGTAAATGTGGTTGGATTTGTTTTGCTAGTATTTTATTGAGGATTTTTGTCTCTATATTCATAAAATATATTGTTTTGTATATCTTTTTTATCCTGTGATACATTTGGTATCTTTGGTGTCAAGATAATACTGGCCTCATTGGATAATTTGGGAAGTGTTTCGTCACCTGTTGCTTTAAAAGAGTTTGTGATGAATTCCATTGATTCTTTGAATGTTTGGTTCAGTGAAGCCATCTGGGCCTGGGCTTTTTCTGTGTGTGAAAAGCTTTTTTAGTTACTAATTTTGTCTTTATACTTGTGATAGGCCTATATATATTTTTTGTCAGCCATTATCAGTAATTTAAGTCTTTCTAGGAATTGTTAATTTTATATTATTAATTGTAATCTGTTGACATACATGTGTTTATTATTTTGTGTGATTTTAAAAAATTTTTGTAAGGTCAATAATGATCCTTCTTTTATTCCTAATTTTAGTCATTTGAGTTTTCCCTTCCCTCCTCTTTTTACATTTTTATATAAGTAGAGCTTAAACTTTGTCATTTAAAAAGTTGTTTTCACATATTGCTTTTTGGTTTTGCTGATTTTGTCCGTTGTTTTCTACTCTCCATTTCATTTGCTTCTCCTCAGGTTTTTACATATTTTCTCCCTTCTGCTTGGTTTTAGTTTACTCTTTTTCTGGTTACTAAGGTGAAAACATAAGTCTGATTTGAAATTTTTCTTATTTTTTAATATAGGCATTTAGCACTGGTTTGAGCATGTTGTGTCCTTGTTTTCATTCATCTCAAAGCATTTCTAGTTTTCCTTTGGATTTCTCTGACCAATTAGTTTTCAGAAGTATGTTGTTTAATTTCTTTATATTTGTAGTTTTCCCAAATATCCTTGTGTCACTAATTTCTAATTTAATTCCATTTTGGTCATAAAACATGTAAAATATATTTTCAATCCCTTAAATTTATTGAGGCTTGTTTTATGATAGCATGAGGTCTCTCATGAAAAATGTGTTACTATTTTGTAGAGTGTTCTATGTATGTCTATTAGTTTGTTTAAAATTTTAAGTATTATTTAAGTGTTCTATTTCCTTATATATCTTCTTCCTAATTGCGCTACTTTTGAAGGTGAGCTTTTAAGTTTCCAGCTATTATTGTTGAATTGTCTATTTCTCCCTTTAATCCTGTTAGTTTTTGCTTCATCAATGTGTGTGTGTGTGTGTGCGCGTGTGTGTGTCTGTGTGTGTATGTCACTTGGAGTCTCTTACTGGGTCCATATATGTTGATCGTTGTTTTGTCTGTCTGGTGAATTGAACCTTTTATTACTATGAAATGAGTCTCTTTATTTTTTAATTATATTTTAAAATTATATTTTAGTGGTTTCTCTGGAGCATATAATATACATTTGAAATTATCAGAATCTACTTCAGATATATAGTATTTTGGTTACAACCAAGTAAATAAATTTTAATTTTATATAGCTCTATTTTTTCCCCACTTTTTTGTTCTATGACTGATACATGTTTTGTTACATGGTTGATAAGTCATAAAACTGACACACAAGTAAAACATCTATATATGTTGAAATACAACAATATATTTTTATAACTATTGCTGTTTGTAATCTTCTGTCTCTTAAAGAAGCTGAGGGAAGAAAGTAGAAAAATATATATATGTGTATATATATATATATGTTGTTGTTTTTTTTTTTTGAGACAAAGTGTCACTCTGTGGCTCAGGCTGGAGTGCAGTGGTATGATCTCAGCTCGCTGCAAGCTCTGCCTCCCAGGTTCAAGCGATTCCCCTGCCTCAGCCTCTTGAGTAGCTGGGACTACAGGTGCATGCCACCATGCCCAGGTAACTTTTGTGTTTTTTAGTAGAGACGGGGTTTCACCATATTGGCCAGGCTGGTCTTGAACTCCTGACCTCATGATCCGCCCACCTCAGCCTCCGAAAGTGCTCGAATTACAGGCCTGAGCCACTGAGCCTGGCCAACTTTCTTATTTGACCTTTTTGGTTCTCTTTCTCTCTATGTGTGGATCTGCATCACCATAAGGTATCATTTCCTTACTCCAAACTCCAATACACCTTTGTTTCTGCCCCTTTTCTCTGTTATTGTCAAGTGTGTTACTGGTGCTCTGGATATTTTCATGTGAATTTGAATTACTGTCTGATGTCATTTACCTTCAGCCCAAAGAAATTCCTTTAGCATTATTGTATGTTATGTCTACTAGCATTGAATTCTCTCAGTTTTGTTTATCCGGGATCGTGTATTACACTTTTCTTTTCTTCTTTTTTTTTTTTTTAGACAGAGTTTTGCTCTTGTTGCCCAAGCTGGAGTGCAATGGTGTGATCTTGGCTCACCATAACCTCTGCCTCCGGGGTTCAAGCAATTCTCCTGCCTCAGCCTCCCAAGTAGGTGGGATTACAGGCATGCATCACCACATCCAGCTAATTTTGTATTTTTAGTACAGATGGAGTTTCTCCATGTTGGCCAGGCTGGTCTCAAACTCCTGACCTCAGGTGATCTGCTCGGCTCTGCCTCCCAAATTGCTGGGATTACAGGTATGAGTCACTGCACCTGGCCATCACCTTAATTTTTGAAAGATAGGTTTCTCTGGCTATAAGATTCCTGGTTGACAGTTTTTTACATTTAGCAATTTGAATATGTCATCCCGTTGCATTCTGACCTCCTTTGTTTCTTTCGAGAAGTTAATTGTAATTGGGGTTAACTTATATGTGATGGGTCTCTTATCTCCTGGTGCTTTCAAGATTTTTGTCTTTGGTTTTAATTTCTACTGTACTGTGTCTATTTACTATTTTTTATTTTTTTTTGCATTTTTCAAACTTTGGGTTTGTTGAATTCTAAGCTCATTAAATGTATTTCTTCCAGTTTCCAAATGACTTAATTACACCTTACTGTCTAACTCATGATATTTGGCTGATTTATATAGTAGACCTAACCTCTGAAGGCATTTTTAATTTTTACTTATAGAGTACAGGTGTGTATTGTGCTTAACTCATAGTTGAGAGTAAACAGGTCCACATGACAGAAAGATAATAGACCATTTTCCTCCCCAAATAATGTGATTTTAATATTATCTTGACAAACACTGAACTTCCAATTTCTTGAGACAATGTTGACTGTTAATAAGTAATTGTGAAAAATGTCAAATATATGCTCCTATGGCACAATTTGTTTCTCCTGTGCTCTAACTCATACCCATTTGTAGTTGGTTGAATAATGGCCACCCTAAGATACAAAGTCCTAATTCTTGACACTTGTAAACATTATCTTGTTTGCTATAAGGACCTTTGTAGATATTATTAAGCATCTTGAGAAGATTACTTTGGATTATCTGATTAGGCTCTAAATCTCATCATAAGGGTCCTTACCAGAGAGAAAAACACAGAGGAGGGATACACAGAAGAGACAATTGTAATATAATGAAACCTCAAGCCCTGAAATGCTGTCAAGCACCAGAAGCTGGAAGAAGCAAAGAATGGATTCCTCCTGGAGCTTCCAGAAAGAGTATAGCTCTGTGGACATTTTGATTTTGGACTTCCGACCTCCAGGATTATGAGAAAATAAAGTTCTCTTTTTGAAAACCACTCACTTTTTAGTAAGTTGTTAGAGAATCCATAAAAAATTAATATGCTATCCTAGCAATCATTTCTTTAATGCCTATTTTCTTCATTAAACTGTAAGCTTCATAAATGCTCGATTATCTGTCTTACATATCTTGATAAGTCCAGCTACTAGCAGAGGGTTTAGTAATATCTGGGCCTTGTTGAATACTTATTGATAAAATGAGTTAATAGGCTGTGATCCCCACATCACTCACAGTTGAGGGTTTAGCTAGGTAAATCAGTGAACATGTGAATGAATTAAAGGGCAAATATATATTTATTCCCATAAACAATAAATACAGACTAAGTGTAAAAGATTATCACATTTTTTGGTTTTCCCGCAAAGGAACCCTCTCAGTTCATTTGCTGGAGACTATAAATTTTATGACTAGGAACAAAGAAGACAAAGTTTTATGGGTGGTTTTACTAGTGGATAGAGTTAGAATTTGAGTTTTCAGCTAGGAAAGGTGGTTATTCTGTCAGGTATAGGGAATAGGTCAGGAGGAGGCATATCAAATTGTGTTTTTAGCTGTTTGATCTAACATGTGATTTCCTATATATAGTTGTTTGAATATGTTGCTTCAGCCACCACTACTTACAAGGCCTTCCTTAAGTCAGAAAAATAAATAAATAAATAACAACAAACTAACAAAAAGCACCAAGTGACTTACTTTTGGTTATGCAGTGAGCTCAGTCTGCTAGGGTTACTGTTCAAATAAACTCTTGCCATTTCACTGCATAATGATTTTGCTCAGATTAATCATTCTCTTGTGCTGTATGCTGGGGTTAATGGTTATGTTATGTTACTTCAAATTATATCACAGGGTCCAAATAAGAAGTGTGTGTGTGTGTGTGTGTGTGTGTGTGTGTTTGCAAGCAGGAAGCCCTTTCATGTTGCAGCCATGTAAGATTATTATCTCATTCTATTTTTCTATTTGTTTCTTACTCCTCTCTATTATCCATGAAAACTCTTTGTTCTTTGTTGTACTTCTCAGCAAAATGGCTTTTGCCTGGTTCCAACTCCAACCTATGTTAAATTATATTTCTTCCTGGAATCTACTTCAACAGGAGTTGATATTTTCTCTTAATTCCTATAGTACTTTGCATACTTTTTATCATGGTCCTGAAAATGACAAGAGCCACCATTTACTGAGTGTTCATTATATGGCAAAGATTGGATTACATCCTTTAAATGTATCATTTCATTTAATTCTTACAACAGTTCTGTGTAGTGGGCTCTTTATTTTACAGGAGAGAAAAACTGAAATTTAGAGAAGTTTAAGTGATTTGCACAAAATATGCTGCTTCCAAGTAGAAGATCTAAATTTCACATAGATAATTTGTAGCACTCATGTTTTTAACCTTGACCACATATTGTTCTTTAGACCAATACTGATAGCATAGTAAATGTGTTTTCTTTCCTAGGTTATACAATAACCTAGGATAACTCTGTATCATTTTTTCATTTCTCAAATTACAGCTTCCAGGACCCAGCAACTCAATATTGTTTGGATGAATTAATACATGTCTAGAATTTAATTATTACAATTAAAAATTACTGGGCCTTAAAATATATTTTAACATAATTTAAGAAAGTTGTACTGATGGCAACAAATAAGTCATTATAAAAACTTAAAAGATGGAATTTATGGGTAAGCATGATTTATTCAATATTAACTATGCCAAATGTCTTCTCTCATGTTTCTTCAAGTTCTGTATGTAAGCAATGCATAAAATAGTGAAATATTCATTCATGAATTTTTGATATTTCCTATATAGACGATTTTGTTGAGGTTATAAAAACATTTTGTTTTAATCAATTTATTTATTAAATGCAAATTGGTTTATTAATCTTATGTGTTTTTGTTGTTGTTTTGTTTCCAGGATGGCGTGGGGGTAGATGAGAAGCTGTCTTTACGACGGGTAGCTGTGGTTGAAGATTTCTTTGACATTATTTATTCGATGCATGTGGAAACGGGGCCAAATGGAGAACAAATTCGGAAACATGCTGGACAAAAGAGAACTTACAAAGCAGTAAGTTAAAAAAGAAAAAAAAAAGAGCATGCATTTTGAGACTTGATATTACGTATCCTTGTTTAAATGGGTTTGATAATTGTAAATATTCTATCTTCAACATAAATTAGGCCATATGATGGTCTTGCCCAACATTTAAACTGTAAATATTTTGGTTGTATGTTCACTAATCTATTCATATAATTTAAAACTGTCCCTAGAATTTTCATGCTGTTGCTTTTAAAAATGTATAATATGTGGTAGTCCCAATCAAATGCCCACAAATGGGAAGATATATTATATATTATATTATGAATATAATATATTCAGTGAGTCATAGCATATGAATTATGGACTGGAACATAAGAACTTTTATACTACCACTGCTGTCAACATTTATTTTCCATCAAATCATATTAATATATTTAGGTATTTTCTAGTTCATAGTAATAATAAAACGAGTAAGGACATTTTATGTACTTTTCTTATGTCACCTTATATTCAATATATTTATCCTGAAGGTTATGTATTTCTTAATTTTCTAGGATAGACTATTAAAAGATGTGTGTTATTTTAATAGATCGAATGCCCTTGAAAGTTTAAAAATGGAAGTATATGATGTTTTTGTCATAAATTTTGCAAAAAGCAGATTTAATTAACTGTTAGATATCGAAATATATTTTGTCAAAATGGAGTAATATATTATTTCTAAAGTTTCTAATTATACCTACAGTTTGATCTAGACACTTTAATCTAGCGTTTTATTTAAAAACTTTATAAAATCATCTTACTATAGATATTTCATCCTGTCTAGGAAAATTGAACAGTAAATTATTCTTCTCCTATATGAGTGAAATGTACATCCGAATTACTTTGTCAGCAATGAGAATAATATCCTTTTTGAGAATTCTTATTGAATTTTGCTTTTGGCTACCTTTATATTAACTGTTTTCAGCTATATTGATATACAATATCAGTCTGGATCCATTTTTTTTTCAGATACAGAAAAATGTGTGAAATGCTCAAAGTTTCAAATACAGGTACCTATGTTTGAAAATTAGCTACTGAGCATAAGAAATAGCTTCTTTTTCATAACTATTTTTTGCTATATTGCCAGGGTCATATTGAATCTTTGTAGTTGCATAATAACCCCTAATACATGTTGTATTTATCCCTCCTCCTCTATGGTTTTGTTTCTTGGCTGTTTCCAAATTGCATGGTTTGTGGGCAGGCACTATTGTAAGTTTCCTTACATAAATCTGCCACATAAACTTTCTTTTGACTTACACATTCCAGGAGACATTCTTATCATGACTAATGATAATGGCCTAGCTTCTTGAGATATTTTTATATAGACTAACATTACTGAACATACTCATTTTGCCTGTCTCCTAAGCCAGGGTTATTCCTCTGGACAGTAATAGGAAAAAAAGAAATGTATATTGATCTACTAATATCACTAACTGTGTAATCTTATAATAATGCATTTTCATGAAATAGCTACCTGAACTCGATAGGACTTTGTAAAAGAACTTTGCTAGGGATGCATAATTTCAATTGTATTAAATGAATAAAAACAAAAACCAAAATAACAAGAAAAAATCAAGTGATTTCATTGTCAATAGTAGTGTGGAAGTCAAATCTGTTTAGGTGCCAAAAGCAATTTAAAATAATGTAATCTTTGAAATGTATTTATTATAGACCTTTAATCAAAATGAAAAATGAATCAGTGACTTAAATCCAAATCTCTTGCCCCGTGTTTTCTTAAATGAAATGTAGAGAATCTGATCCATTGCCATTATGCATGCTAAACACATGCAATACATTGCTAAACATGTTTCCAGTATACACAATTTTGAATTAATATTAGGAAGACATTTTCTGCATTTTGGAGTAGGGATACAACCTTTGAAAGTATATCCAGAATCTGAAACCTCATAAAATCCCTCTTGAGAATGTCTTATTTGAATATCCTCTCTTTTCCCAAGTTTTTATTTGCACATCTAAAGTGTTGTCACCTTTTCCTAATACCATGAAGGTTCTTTTTGGCCTAAACTTTTTCCCTCTGATCTCTCTAAATTGAATTCTAATTGGGCAACATTTCCTTTTTATGCAGTAATAATTCATTGTAGGAAAGAAACAAAATATAGAACTGCTTGCAATGCCAGTGAAACTGTGCATATGACTCTACAATGAATTTAAGTCTAATGTTAAAATGTGATGAAAGTGTTCAATTAATGGGGCATAAAACTAAAATGTAATTTGAAATAGAATGGTTTAGTGCTATTAAGGCCATAGACTGTTGGGCCAGACTTTAATTCTTAATACTAATGCTGAATTTGGCTAGTCATAGGTAGGATTAGCTAGATAACTATTGCAATTATAATGGTTCCCATTAAGTTTAAGATTTCTTTCTAATTCTTAAACATTAGCTTATAGAGCATGCATAATGATTATGTTTATTGACCTTCTTTTTCTCCTTTTTCCTACATGGCCAAGAAACCATACTTATACAACTAATCATATTAAAGTGTATCATATTGTCTTAACAATATTATCAATAGATCTAGTGGTCATTTTATTTACTTTGCCTTTTTGCAAATCTTTCTATGTTTTCATTCTGCAGGAAATGGTGATCCTTTAATATTGGATTAACTTTTGAATGCATTTGGTTTTTCTATCTGCAGTATATCATTCCTTGAAATATCTAGGCATTTATAAAACTTAAACTTTATTGCAATCTGATTTGACTTTAGCTAAAATTGGAGGGTATATATATTATTTCTCATGAGCTCTTGAAAATCCCACACAAAATGACACATTTTAGGAATATGTAAAGGCTATCATAATTATTTTTTCAGTCGTTATTGAATTATAGTGACTCTTAAGTCTCTTTTCTGCATTTGTATCTGTGTATGTATTAACTTACTGGTACATTGAATGTGTTTCTTTCAATATATTTGTCTATAGTCTACCTTTGGTTATCTACATGAACAAAATGGAGAAGAGGTAGGCCCATTCAATATCACTCATGTTTGAACTTAAAATATATCCTTTTACTAAAAAATAGAATCTGAATGCAGATGTGGTTAGCAATTTGGAAAGTCACTTCAAAATTAATGATGTGACATTATAAAAATAACTTGGGATCCTGTTTTGTCTTCTAGTTTGTAACTCTTCTCAAATTCTTCCAAAACTTCACCTTCTGTGAATACATCACTGTTTTCTGGTTTTCTTTTACCAATTGTATTATATCACAGGGTAAGCGAGTTCAGACACATTTCTTAAATTAGGGACTAATCAAATTGTTAAGTTTCAGAGCTCTTTCTTGATACATGTAAAATAAGACTAACTGGTAGAAATCCAGGAACTAAGAGGGAAAGTCAGTGTTATCAATAGAGAACACAGTCTGCATATATCTGTGCATAAACACATACACACACACACAACTCACAGTGTGATATTGTAAACTTACATGTATTACTCATATATATAACTGCCAATAATTACATTCAAGTCAGGAGTGGAGAACATATGCTATAGCTAAAAGGAAATAGGCTGGAAGCCAGACTAACGCAGTTTCAAATTTCAAATCTAACACTCATTTCGTATCTGTACCACTTTTGGCAAATTATTTACTCTTTTTCTTTATATGGTGGATAATGATACACATTGTGTGCTAAAATGAATGAGTTACTGTGTGTAAAGTGCTTGGCATATAGTAAACTTGTGATTGGTGTTATTTCTCTCCTTCTTTGTCCAATCACTACTCATGTTTCATGTAGAAGGACAGGCAGCAAAATTAGCATAGCTCTATCATTTACCCTAATTACAATTACGGATCTAATTTCCTAGGCCCGCTCTGATGCCTCTGTGTTGGTAGACAGGAATAGTAATAACTTTTCATGCAGGCATTTTTTTGGTGTGTCCTGTAGGTGTCACTATCCCTGAAAGTCCACAGTTTGGGTTTATAAGAAAGCATGAGGAAAGGCCAGAGTTCTTGTGTTTAGGAGCTGTCCTGCCAGATGAAATTTGTGAGAGTTTCAGTTATTTCATTTGCTTAAAGATTAAATCTGTTAAGCTAATTTCAAATTAATTTTCTGGAAAAAAATAAAATTGTCTCTCTTTTTTTTTAATGCTTTTAATATGAATGGAATATTCCTTTCCAGAGATACGCTGTAGAATAGTAACATATTCATGTAGAATCTCTACAGCCTTACTTTGAAGATTAACAAAGAAAATCTTTATTCTGTCATATCTAGGACACTTGACCTTAAAACTCTAGTTACCATTATTTTTTGCCTAGTTATTCTAACTTGCACCAGTTTCTGCTAGTTTGTCATACAAAAATTCCCAGAATTTTTATCAACTTATAATGGGACTAATGAACCAAATTTGCAGCCATCATGGTGTGGAAAAATAGCACTAAAGTCAAATTCAAGAATTCTGAACAATTCATTTAACCTCTTTGTGCATAGGCCACAATTCACTCACATATATGATGTAATTCTATAGTCTAAGACAGAGTTTGTAGAGTTTGCAGATCTTAACAGTGTTAAAATAGGAGTTTATCTATATACATTTGTGATTCATGCCAGGAAGGCTTTGGTCCCAAGCACATTTTTCTTCTATGTCATAGTGCCTCAAGTTTTACAATTAGAACTCAATCTATTTGGGTTAAACCATTGACCCCTGTATCTTTATATAAAATTCAAATATCATTAAGCAAGAGAAGGTGAAGGATCAATTAAGTTGCTAGCAGTCATTGATACTTTATATGATCATTTAACATACTTGCTTCTGTCTCTCATCTGTAGCTAAATTTAACTCAAGTCAGGAGTAAGACAGAAAGAAAATGTGAGTCATTGGCCTAGAGCAATCTGTTGACCTCCCAATTAGAACAGGACCTGCCTGATTTTTTTTTTTTATTTTTATTTTTTGACACAGAGTTTTACTCTTGTTGCTCACACTGGAGTGAAATAGCATGATCTCAGCTCACTGCAACCTCCGCCTCCCAGGTTCAAGTGATTCTTCTGCCTCAGCTTCCCAAATTGCTGGAATTACAGGCATTCACCACCATGCCTGGTTAATTTTTTTTTTTTTTTGTATTTTTAGTAGAGACGGGGTTTCACCATGTTGGTCAGG
>NW_012115378.1:3736302-3811149 GCF_000951035.1 Colobus angolensis palliatus
AACTCCTGACCTCAGGTGATCTGCCTGCCTCGGCCTCCCAAAGTGCTGGGATTACAGGCATGAGCCATCGCACCCAGCCCTGATTTTTATATAAGTCCTAATGTGGCATCACACCTAATAGCGTTTGGTATGTGTTTGACAGTTAAAAGTTAAGAACCATGTCATCAAGATGAGGAAGAAGTCTCAGCAAACTCCATAGAAAAAAATCTTTATTTTCCAAAAAAGGGGAACTATATCTATTCACAATATTTAAAAATGTTAGAGTATATTTTAAAATAAATTAATGTTATTAAAAGAAAAACTGAGAATTGCATACATTTCTCAGAAAAAAAAATTCTCTCTAGGCATGATTCATTCATAGAATATACAAATACTGTGTGTTTGAGTCTCTTTCACTTCTTTTTGCTCTTTTGAATTTTTCCCTTTCTCGCCACAGATCTAAGTGCAAGTATAGGTTGTCTTTGAAGCAAAGGGGCGAAGAAAATCTCTATCAGGCTTAGAACTTAATTTCATTTCTGTAGCCAAATTCTTTAATGTAGAAAGAAAACTAAGGCAAAATAACACAACAGACAAATATAGGTTCCTGCCTTTTTAATGCAGATCCATTGTTTTTTCCCCATTTTATTATTACAAACTAGAGTACCTTAAATAAGCTGCTGTTCTGAATGTCTAACAGAGATAGAAAAAAACTTAAAATGAAGTATTCCAAGTTCAAATTTTTGGTAGACTTTGTGCAATATTGAACACATTAATAATTTACATTGTTACACAATAAATCTGTGATCTAGAATGGTATTTTATAGCTAGTTTACCTTAGAGAGTTTACCAGTATAACATAGCACTCAAATGTAGGTATTTTACAGATAATTTTGTTAGGTTATTTTGATTTATATCTCTCTATATAAATGTAAAATATCTAGATATATCTATAGCTATCTATAGATAAATAGATCTATATCTTTCTATATCTGTTTATATCTATATAGACATATGTATCCATCTGTCTCTTTCTATATATACATATATGTCTATTAGATATATAGATACATATCTATATATAAATATGTAGATATATCTCTATATATCTATATAGATATAAATATAGAAAGATGTAGATCTATCTCTCTCTATATATTCTCATATATAGAGAGAACCTATGTATATAGATATATATATTACCTCACATTTGAGGTAGAATATAAACACATTACTTTTCACATTGGTTTATTTGTTACACACATACACACACCCTATATCCACATAAACTTATATAGATTTTACACAAGTGATTTCTAAATATTAACTACAGCTACTGAATATTATTCAGATTACTGTCAGATGTGTACAACATCTCAGAAGGAAACAGTTAAAAATAAATCAGCATGATAATTAAATTTATTAACTAGCAATCCTAAAACAAAAGAATATTTACTGTCATTTATTAAAATTGAATTATATCTCATATAGGTATAGTTGCTCATTGCAGTGGCCACAGTAATACTGCAAATCTGTAAGATTCAGAAGCTGTTTTCTTGGTAGTGGAGACAAAAAAAATGACGTAAGAGCTTATCCAAACAAGTTTATCATCAGCTAATGTCATACACCACATCATCAATAATTTTTATATTAAATTATAATATCCCAGTGAATATTCTTTGAAATATAATTTACCTTTTGGAGAAACTTCATTAGCTCTTTATGACAGCCTAGTAAATTACTACTTTAGTGCTCCCTAGTGGTGAAAAGGAGCCAATGCGGCTTTACAAAGTAGCTGGTTTATGCCTCCTAGTGGGTGATTCTCACTCAGATCAAGAGGTTTGTTTTCCTTGCTACTCTGATAGTGTAAAAAAATTAAAATGACCAAATTTCTTAAAGTGTCTGCATGTATGCACCTGTATAAATTACTATATAGGTAATGAATTTGCATAGAAGATAATGGCAAGGAGATGTAAGACATAGGAGAGTGGCATGAGATTGTGGAGACAGAATGGGCCAGCTTTGATGCCAGCTAGACTTGAGTTTAAATCCCGATAGTGTAAGTTCTACATGTGTGATGTTGGCATGTTATTATTTTGTAAGGTTTTTTTGGGGCCATAAATAATATAGGTAAAGTTTTATATGATAATTGCTTTGAACTTCAAAAATTATAGATATTATAATAATGTGGTGACTAGAAAGATGGGTTTTTTCTTTTAATATGGAGTGGTTTTGGGGGTAACAGATGTTCTAAATTGCTTTTCCCACCTATTAACCAGGTAATCAAAAGCTTACTTCTTTTTTTGTTTCTACTATGCTCCTTAGTGACCTGTGGATAACACCCACCCATGTCTTCATTCATGATTTTCTCATAAATTTGAGAACACTATTCACTAGATTTATGAGCAGCAGACTTAGTTGTCTTATGATAAGAGCCAGCTTTTACCTATTTTTATCCATTTATCTCTTCTTCTCCCCATTTTCCCCCCACCCTCGATTTCCCGGGAATGTCCTCTCACAGTGAACACTTTCCTCGGCTGTATTTGAGTTTCTTGGTTACAGGTGAATTCCAAAAGAAACTGAGTCGGTAACCTAGTTGCTTCTTTTGAGAATTTGGAATTTGGAACAGGAAATTTCTATCTTTCTGTGCTTTTTCTTATCAATAGATAAGACATAGACATGATATATTTGGTCAGATATATTCATTAGTGTCTAATCATTGATATAGTCTAAAGCGTTATCTCTCAATTGGGCTATATAGGCCTTAGGGACAGACAGGTAGCATTGTCCCAAGTACTCCAGTCCTTTTAATATCCCATAATATGTTAATTTTCAGCATCACCAACCCCCAGATACTGTGATAACCAAAACGCCTTCTTGTCCTCTATTTGCAAAAGTCACCTAGTGAGAACAGTAAACACTCCCAGTTGAGAGACATTTTATAAAGGAAACCACATAGCCAGTTCTCTACTTGGTACCTTTGAAAAATATGTTCCTTATTTGCCAGTTATCGAGCAATTCAATAATTCAGAAAACTAATTCTGCATCCAGAGTGCACTGTCATCATCTCACAGATTCTGCACTTTGCCTGCATAAATACATGAAGGATATGCAAATTACTGGAGTCCCTAACAGAATGAAGTGAAATCTTCGCCATCTTTCTCTGTCTCCCTAAGATGGCTAATGATTGCCTGCTTTGAGCGGCTACAGCAACTGTATTCCTGGATATGCGTTCAAAAAGAATTGCTGGCTCCCCACTGACCAGCAGTGTGTAAGAAAGGTAAACTTGAACAAGGGGAGTTGCAACAGCAGCCTAGGAGGGTTTAAACATGCCGATGAACTCGAGACCGGAAAAGTGGCACTGTTTGTGGTTCTCCCCTAGGGCCCAAAGGAAATATAAATGTATCATATTACACATACTCTTCAGGAAAAATCAAGACAGGAAGAGGTTTTCCACACTCCCATGTAAGTAATTGTGTATTTTAATGTAATTCTTCATGTCACAAGTAATTCTATAAACAATGACTTTGCTGAGTTATCTTATTTAATGCAATATTTAGGAATTCTCTTTATTTTACTATTAGTGAACATGTATGAAAAAGATCTTTTTCATTGCCCATCTGCTTATTTTTTCATCTAATATAAGAATTCTCTGTTATGACAATCTTTTCCTTAGCAGCCAAATATTCAATCATGAGAAATAACATAGCTGAATGTGGTGGCAATGCCTGTGATCTCAGTACTTTCAGAGGCTAAGATGGGAGAATTGCTTGAGACCAGGAGTTTGAGACCAGCCTGAGCAACATAGCTGGATGCTAGCTCTACAAAAAATAAAAATAAAAAAAATTAGCTGAGCATGGTAGAGCATGCCTGTAGTCCTAGATACTCAGGAGGCTGAGTTGGGTGATCACCTGCCCAGGAGTTTGAGGCTGCAGTGAGCCATGATCATGCCATTGCACTGCAGCCTGAGTGCCAGAGTGAGTCTCTGTCTCTAAAAAAATAAAAATAAAATAAAATAAAATAAAAAGAATGACAGAAAAATAGCACTCACAAGTTTAGGGATACATCTCCAGTTTGACTATTTCTTTTTTGAAATGGTTTAATTTACTCAGTGGATGGCTCTTTTAATTATTGTAAAATAAAGTTCCAGATTAAAGATGTTAATCATTATAAAAAGCTAAAATAATAAAATGAAGTTCTTTCATGAAAATCAATATATCTGAATTTGAAATATAATCAGTAAAGCAAAAGAAGTTTCCAACGAAAATTAATTGTAATTTAACGTAAACCACATTCTATTTTCTGCTTGATTACACTTCAGTCTACTAATGTATACTGATGTAATACCAAATTCATCTGATGGTGCCCTAGAATGCTGCTACCTGCATATGTTTTCCTCCTCTAGTTTCTTTATATCATATAGTGAAATGCTTTGCCTTCTTTTAAGCTGTTTTTGCCTCTGGTCTAGCACTTGTACCATTTCCCTATCTTTGGAGAATACTGACTTCCTACCTCTATACCACATTCACTTTTCATTTCTTTTGCTCTGTGTTGAATGCATTTGCCTCAAATCTCCAAATTGTTTTTATCTGTCTGAAAAACTGACTTGAACTATCTAAAAATACTCCTGCCTGCTTTATACCTTCTTCAGATTTGCCTACTTTTATTTTAAATTTGACCACATACTCATCAAATTCTCAGCACTACAAAATAACTTTGGATGGACAGAGTGCATTCCTCTGCTTTAGACTGGGTTTTTTTTTTTTTTTTTCCATTAGATACCATAATCCACTTGTGACTCATCAAGTTAATTTATTGGGCTGTGATCACTTTAAAAAAATGAAATAGAGAAGAGAATAGAAATGACCCATTTGATTTTATGAGTGTGGATATGTGCTAGCTTATGATGTGAAATGTATGTATACCTGTGCTGTTGATATAGAATGCTGGAAAGCCTTGCTTTAGATGGACACTATGATTTCAAGCTGCCTGCAGACTCCCCAGTAATCGCTTCCACCTATCCTATCACTTCTGCTCTTGGCATAGCCTTAGATTCTCCTGACATAACAATTTTTCCAAAGTTAAAATTACCTTCAGACTCAAACCAATATTTTCATTCATATTAGATAAATATACTCTTTAAGGTTGCTAGATTTAACACACACAGGATGACCAGTTATATTTGAATTTCAGATAAACAATAGTTTTAATACGTTTGGCTCCAATATTGTATGTTTATCTAGAACTAAAACTGAATTAGGTGTCTTATATTTTATCTAGCAAACTTAATCCTATTTAAAAATCAACCCAGATCCTCCTGACTGGACTAGATCACCCATCTCAACTAGGTAAAAAAGGCAAGGGTAGATGAATGGGTGTGAAGACTGAGGGAAAACATGATCAGAGGAGAAGGGAGAAAAAGAAAATGTGGGCAGTGCTTTTCTACAGATGTGCATTGGAGTAATGCTAATATTCCCAGAGTCATAGCAAAACAAGCAGTACTGCAGGATTGATAGGAACTCAAAGAAAACATGATAATCCTCCGCCAGGGGGCATGGGGATTTGGGGGTGATTGTGCAAATCTGGCAGTTTCCTGGTTTTGCTATTGGAAACATCATTTAGGCACAGGAATTCTTTTGGTCTTTAACAGATGTTGAAAGGTCAGATAGATACTCTGTCTATAGATAGATGAGTAGTTAGTGTTCTCAAGCAAAAAATTTTGAGAGATACAGTGATTACAAAGTTGTTTAGGTAGGCCAGTATGTCTGTCTTTTGTCTAACTCATTGTTGCTAGACAAGAACTTTTTATCTGTGAATTTTCTTGTTGAGTCCTGATTAAAGCCTTTTTCAGAGTTGCTCTGAAACTAATCAAATGATTACCAATAGATAATTCCAATAATTTGATATGTCCAGTCACATTAGTGCTGTAGAACCATATTGGGTAGTATTCAGGGGTAATTATGGTGCCTATGCATTCAATAGTTATTTGCTGGATAAATAAATATGTAGTTGAAAAATGTCTTTATCTTTGCAAGACTGTTTCCTTACATATCTCTGCAAATTAATTATTTCCTCTGCAGTAGTACAATGATATACACTGTTAATCCTTTTTCATGGACAAGTGGGTTAAAAAATTAATTTTAATAGAAAAGAAAATTAGTGTCTGAGCATTTCAATTTTGTAACACATCTAGAAAATTATCAAAGTCATAGTTAATGTAAGTCATCACATTATATTCCACTTGGGCTCAGATGTGACAGTGGTTGCATACTTTTTAAAGTCCTAAATGCAAAGGCATTCAATGTATAAAGCAGAAAAAGACAGAGAGCTGTTCCTTGAATTGGAGATATGCATAGAGCCTAGATTTCTTCTCCTCAGATAGAGGCCTCGCTGGAGTTCGGTGTTCTATATGTTTATGAATCAGGACATATGGGTTTTTAATTTGGATTTATAGGATCTGTTCAATTTAATTTTAATTTTATGTTTTACAAATAAATTTTCTATACCTTAATTATCCAGTTATATATATTGCAGAGGGTTTGTGATACAAATTTTCTCAAATATAGTAAGATAAGCAAATTTCACTAGGAGATTATTTCTAATTTATTCTTTATCCATGATCTCCAGGATATTCACAAGAGAAAATGTCAGAAGTTTGACCTCAAGGGCAAATTCTTTTAGGAATATACAGTTTGATATTTGGCAAACACTATGGTGTTCATATATTTATTCTAGTAAATAAAGGCATTATTTCTGTTCTCTAAATTCATTTTTAAAAAAAAGGTGGAGAAAGGTGATTTTAAGAATTCGTGTGATTACATTAGGTATTGTTTGCTCAAAAGCTCAGTGTCTGAAAAGGAGCACAATATACAAAAGCACCCAGTTCCATTTTCAAACTACTGATATTTAGGAACCCTAATCATTTTTTTTTATTACACTAGTGAATTTAGGTTAAAATTGTATAATTTTGGTTGATAAATCTTTTGATTAGCTTATTTTTGTTTGTTTGCTTTTTAAAATGATTGTTTCTACTCGTGATTTGCCAGTGTTATGTGATGGCTTTATTTCAGCTTGCACATTAACTTCAAATCTTAGACCAAGAATGGCTTCTCTGCTGGTGAATTTCTTCTTACAATAAGATGTCTTGTTCCTTTAGGGAGAGGCAGTTATTTACATTCCTCTCATAAATTTCATTAAAAGTGGAAGTCCAACGCATTTGCTGACTGGCTGCTAAAATATTACATCATAGTCACAAAGCCATCATTTTAGTCATCAGTTTTGCTAGAATGGAACAGATGGCCTGTTAATTTTTTTAAAGGCGGAGCTCTGTGTTGTTGCTCCATAGTCTGACTTGTTCTTGTGGAACTTTGTAACCTGAGACAAGGTACAGAGTGCTTGACTGACCTTTGTATTCAGAAAGGTCACCACAAACTGGTTAGAGCATTTTACACTTATAAAGAACTTCACACCAGGGAACAGTATAAACATTTTAGAATAATTAACCTATGCTGTGAGGTTAATATCCCAGCTCTTTATGGATGAAACAGTCTCTATCTTTTTTCAATACTGATAACTCGGAGTGGCTATAAAACAGTGGTTAAAGTGATAGACTTTGAAACCACAATAGCAGGTGAGTCCTGTCTCTTGTACATAGTTGGCAAAATACACAACGTCTCTGAAGCTTAGCTCTCTCATCTGTTACATGGAGATCGTGACAGTGATCATGGTAATCTATTCGTGGGATTGTTGTGAGGATTAAATGATGAAACTCATGTAAAGTTCTGATTCAGCATAATCCATTTACTAAGTACTCAGTTAATGGAAAACAATCAGATTGCTTGGTGACAATAGATTGCTTGGTGACATTTTCTTCCATGTAATGCAGCCAAAACAAATAATTGTCATGTAATTAATGGGAATCTTAATTTTGAGGATTGCAAATTCTCTACCATTTCAAGAACCAGAGGTTTGCAGGTGTATGTATAATACAAACTGAATAGTTAGAAACCCTTTTTATTGAATACCTTAGAAAGGAAACATTGTTGTAATTAGAGAGGAAGGATACTTGGGACTGAGAAAAGAAGACATGGTCAGATTCCCCATGTTTTAAAATTATTTTCTGTTATTTTTTCTCTTAATTTGAACTATTTTATGGCTTAGTTAAGGAGATAAACTTACATACTTATGAAACATAGTCTGAAAAAATAGAGCAAAACAACAATTTGTTGTTAAATTTTTTTGATTAATTAACTTCTTCAATTTTTCTAACTTTATGTTACTTCAGATCCAAGTTGGAAAGGTAATTTATTTCTGAAGACTCTGATACTAAAAAAGAAAATGAAAGAAAACTTTAGTATTATACATTATTGAATTTACAAGATGAGTTTTGCAAATTAGTTTGCTTGTGGTTGCTTTTAAAATTTCAGATTTTTGGATAACTTACATGTTTATCTTACCTGCATTGTGTTAAGGTGAAGGCTAGTGATACTCAGAATGACCAGTATTTGGCCTTATAGTTGTAGGACTTTTTAAAGTACCATTTTTTTTTCTTCAGAAAGGCAAGTAGACAAGTATATTTGTCCATGAGATTTTCAGTAAGGTATTCCCAAGAATTTGCTTGTCATTTTTTTTATAACCTACAGATGGAAGAGAGGAAACCATGCCCTTTATAGAACTTGACCATTGAGCTTTCTGCAGGTGGATAAGTTTGTCACTGGATCACTAATGTGCTGTTATTGCTCCAGAGGCTGATGTTATTGGTCAGTCCATCAAAAGATGCTGTGGTTAAATTACTTTTATATGGAAGTATTACTATACTTTTGGATGGTAGAGGTCATTTCTACTTCTAATTTATGGAAATAATTTAATCTATTATTTTCTGTATTACTGATGAATTCCAGTCCTACTGGACTTACACTGTAATACTTCCACTGAAAACACTATCAATGTTCCCCAATACACAAATGAATTAAGGCCTTCAGAAGTGGTAAGTTATGAAAAATTTACCTCGTGCCACAATTCCCCCACTCCACAACCATAGATAATTCTGAAATGGCCTCATTGTCTGGGGTGACACTGAAATTCTTTGTCTCACTGCCGAGGAAATCAAGAACGTGGACATACCAAGGGTGAGGTTAGAGCAGAAATTTAATAGGCAAAAGAAAGAGAACAGCTCTCTGCTGCAGAGAGGAGTCCCAGAAAAAGGGTTGCCGTTCTTCAGGGAAATGCAAGGGTTTTTATAAGCAAGTTAGTGGGGAGGGAGTATTTCATCTACATAGGGCGTAAAAAAACCTATTAGGACTAGGTGTGTCATTTGCATAGGGTGTGACTCTCTGGCACTCCTCACCCCAACCTTTTTGACTGGTCCTTAGCCTAAGTTAGTCCATGTTGCTTATCTTTTCCCCCACTGTGCATGTGCTAAGTGGGAGGTAGGTAGGCAAAATTTTAAAAATTAGTTGTGCATGGTAGAGTGTACCTGTAGTCCCAGCTAGTCAATGAGGCTGAGGCAGGAGGCTTGCTTGAGCCCATGACTTTGAGGTTGCAGGGAGCTATTACTATGCTACTCCGCTCCAGCTTAGGTGATGTGCCTGGCCATGGTTGATGTGACTGGCCCAAGGTAGTTCTTTCTATCGGTGCAGCTGCAGGCACCACCTTCATGCAAGCTTCTAGCTGCCTTATCCAAAAAAGGATGTGGAAAGGAATGTGCTCACTAGGGCCCACAGTGCTTACTGGGACCCACTGTATGCATGTGAAACTTGCTAATTACATAGGAGGCTCCCTGTTTGTGCTGGAACTTGCTTCCTTATCTATGTCTGCAGCGTGATCTTCCAGGCTGCTCTTTTAGAGCAGAAATTCTGCTGAGGACTCTTTGCTCTATTTGCCTGGCTAGTTTCTTCCTTCCTTCTCTCTGAATTCAAGGTAAAAGATAGTAATAGTAACAAATCTTTCCCATGACTCAAGTTGAAGATAGTTTAACAAGCACTGATTTTTTCTGTGATGACATTTTGATACTTTGGGTTTCTTGAAATTTTTTTTTTGTTTGCTTTCCCTGGGCCCTTAGCATTTCTCTTGTCTGTTGGATAAGCTACTCATCGTCCATTAAATTTACAGAAATAGACCAGTTTTTAGGAAATGCATGTTTGACTTCCAGCATTTCACTTTGCCCTCTGCTGTGTAACAATGACAATTCATTTCATCTCTTTATAGCAGTCAACCAATTTATCAAAAAGTTACTGGAAAATCTGTTTTAACCATTTGCTAAAATAATGGTAGTAGAACCACAGTGAAAAGTATAACATTATATAAGCATAAGAAAACAAGTCTAGATTCATAGAAAACAACATTTGTAAGAAATATATTCCCCATAATTATTTACTTGGTAAGTAATATTAGGTCATTAGTTTATAAAGTTCAATATGGCCGTTTTCTAGTTCATCCTTTGCATGTTTGTTTCTGTTGTGAGCAATGTATTTAATATGTGAATTGTCAGATGGAAGTTGTGATTTTTTTAGTGCTTAGTTAAGATGGATCAAGACTAATATTGATTCTTTAAAGTTTGCATCTTATCACTGTCAAGGGACAGTGTTTCTGTGTTCATAAACAAATTCTAAGGAAATACTCTTTGTCTTTCTGAAATATAAAAATGTTTTTAAGAATACATTTTCAAGTGACATATTGTTATCACCAATATTCTAGAAAATGTTCCGTACCTCTGTATATTCAAAATCCAGTTTCCATCTAGAAACAGAGTAGTCACATTGGAAAACTGGGTCCAAGACATTTATGACGTTTATGAACGATTATAGCATTTTACATAGTTAATTGTAATATAGTAGAATAGTGTTTTTAGTATCTGAATCAAAATATTTTTAAATTTCTGTTCCTTCTAGGTTTTATTTGCAACTGCTATTACATATTTCAAGAAAGATATTAGGACTTCAACAAATGGCTGCCTTGAGGGACATGTCCCTGAGTGTTATCACCATTTATCAACATCTATTTAAAGTTGATTTAACATTTCAAACATTCATTCCCAGCAAATGAGAACAGGCCTTTCATTAGGGTAAGGGTCATAGAGGTACTTAGCATAGGCCTCAAGTTAGAAGAGGATTGGTGCATAGGCTTTCAATGCTATCTCTGAATTAGGTTCAATAAGGATGCACACAGAATCAAATGGCAGTATTTCATCACAAAAGTTTAATTATGAAATGTAATTATTCAAATATACCATAATTTAAGAATTTTCCAAGGATGGGACACTTTTAATTTTTTTTTTTTTTAAAGAGGCATTGTCTCACTCTGTCACCCTGGCTGGTGTGCAGTAGCATAATAATAGCTCCCTGCAACATCAAAGTCATGGGCTCAAGTGAGCCTCCTCCTTCAGCCTCCTTGACTAGCTGAGACTACAGACACACACTACTGTGCATAACTAATTTTTTAAATTTTATATAGTGATAGGATCTACGTTGGCTGGGTTGTCACGAACTCCTAGCCTCAAGTGATCCTCCAGCCTCAGCGTGTCAAATTGTTGGGATTACAGGTGTGAGTCACCACACTGAGAACTGCAGTAATGAAGGTTGTCTAGGATATTTTCTTGTTTTGCTAGCTTTATTGAGGCATACTTGGTAAACGAACATTGTAGCCAGGTGCAATTGCTCATGCCTGTAGTCCCAGAATTGTGGGACACCAAGATGGGATGATTGCTGGAGGCCAGGAGTTGAAGAGTAGACTGGGCAACATGATGAGACCCTATCTCCACCAAAAAAAAAAAAAAAAAAAAAAGCTGGGTGTAGTGGTCCGCACCTGTAGTCCTGGCTAATTGGGAGGCTAAGGCAGGAGGATCGATCACTTAAACCCAGGACTTTGAGGCTATAGTGAGCTGTGATTTCAGCACCCCAATCCAGCCTGGGCAATAGAAAGAGATCCTGTCTCAAAAAATAGATTGTATATATGTTAGGTGTACAACGTGTTTTCATATAAATCTACATTATGAAATTATTACTGCAATCAAGCTAATTACAATCAAGCTAATTAGCATATCCATCACCACATATAGTAACCATTTGTGGGTACATGTGGTAACACTTGTGATTTGCTCTATTAATGAATTTTAAGCATACAATACAGAATTATCTGCAGTCACTATGCTATACATTTGATCTCTAGAACTTATTCATACTACATAAGTAAAACTTTGTACCCTTTGACCAACATCTCCTCATTTTCCTCACCCTCCAGCCACTGGAACCACCATTGTATTCTACTCTCAGCTTCTATGAGTTTGACTTTTTCAATTTCCACATACAGGTGAGATTATGCTTGTCTTTCTATGTCAGGTTTATTTCACTTACCATAATATTCCCCAGGTTCATACATGTTGTTGAGAATGACAGGATTTCCTCTTTTTTTCAGTGCTGAATATTATTTCATTATATGTGTATAATAACATGAAATATATATGTATACACATATAAAATTAAATATTGATATATTTATGTCATATTTTCTTTATTCATTCATCACTGGACACTTATATTGTCCCCATATCTTATTATTATTTTTTTTTTTGAGACAGTCTTGCTCTGTTGCCCAGGCTAGAGGGCAGTGGCACAATCTTGGCTCACTTCAAACTCTGCCTCCCGGATTCAGGTGATTCTCATGTCTCATCCTCCCAAGTAGCTGGGATTACAGGTACCTGCCACCACACCTGGCCAATTTTCATAATTTTAGCAGAGATGGGATTTCACCATGTTGGCCAGGCTGGTCTCGAACTCCTGACCTCTGGTGATCCACCTGCCTCAGCCTCCTGAAGCGCTGGGATTACAGGTGTGAGCCACTGTACCTGGCCTAGTTGTCCCCATATCCTGGCTATTGTGAATAAGCCTGCAATGAACAGAGGAGTGCAGATATCTCTTTGAGATAATTATTTCATTTCCTCTGGATGTGTTCCCAGAAATGGAATTGCTGGATCACTTGGCAGTTCTATTTTCAATTTCTGGGGGAACCACCATATTGTTTTCTATAATGGATGGGTTGATTTACATTTTCACCAGTAGTATACAAGACTTCCCGGCCGGGCGCGGTGGCTCAAGCCTGTAATCCCAGCACTTTGGGAGGCCGAGACGGGTGGATCACAAGGTCAGGAGATCGAGACCATCCTGGCTAACACGGTGAAACGCCGTCTCTACTAAAAAATACAAAAAACTAGCCGGGCGATGTGGCGGGCGCCTGTAGTCCCAGCTACTCGGGAGGCTGAGGCAGGAGAATGGCGTGAACCCGGGAGGCGGAGCTTGTGGTGAGCTGAGATCCGGCCACTGCACTCCAGCCTGGGTGATAGCGAGACTCCGTCTCAAAAAAAAAAAAAAAAAAAGACTTCCCTTTTCTTCACATCCTTGCCGATACTTTTTATCTTTGACTTTTTTTATAACAGTGATTCTAACAGGTGTGAGGTGATATCTCATTGTGGTTTTGAATTTTATTTCTCTGATGACTAGTGATGTTCGACATTTTTTCATATACCTGTTAGCCATTTTTAGATCTTCTTTTGGGAAATGCCCATTCATGTGTTTTGCCTATGACTTAGTCTGTTGGATTATTTAAAAGTAATAGAAACTTATTACCCATAGTTATGGAACCTAGGAAGCCCAAAAGCAAGGTACCAGTATATTTAGCGTCTGATAAGGAACCGTTCCATGTAGATGGTGACTTCTTTCTTGGTGGAAGGACCAAAGAGACAAGCAAGCCCCGTTAGACCTCTTCTGTAAGGGCACTAATCCCATTTATGAGAGTGTAGCCTCCCAAAGGCCTCACATCCCAACACTATTGCACTGGGGATTAAGTTTCAATGAAAAAGTTTAAGAAGACACAGACGTTTAAACATAGCAGCCCATTTTTAAATCAGGTTATTTGTTTTATTGCTATTAAATTTTTTGAGTTCTTTATATATTTTGGACATTGACCCTTTATTATGTATGGTTTGCAAATAATTCCTTCCATTCTATGGGTTGTCTATTCATTGTTTACTGTAAGGAAGATTTTTAGTTTATGTAATCCTATATATATAAATATATATACACACACACACTCCTACATATATACACATATATACATACGTGTATATGTATGTATGTATCTATATACACATACACACACATTTAAGTCTTTAATCCCTTTTGAATTTATTTTTGTATAAGGTGTGATACAAAGGCCAATTTATTTATTCCACATTTGGATATCCAGTTTCCAAATACCATTTGTAAAAGAGATGATCCCTTCTCTTTGTGTGTTCTTGGTGTATTTGTTAGAGATTATTCTTTCTTTTTTATAGCTTTCATTATGTAGATCTTTGTATAGATTTTTTATCATCTTGGCTGAATTATTTTTCTATTTTATTTTATTTTTGATGCTATTTTAAATGATGTTGTCTTCTTCTTCTTTTTTGTATAGTTCATTGTTATGTATAAACATACAGCTGATTTTGTATCTTGATTTTTTTATCCTGCAACTTTACCAGATTTGTGTATTAGTTCTAACATTGTTTTGGTGGGGTCTTTAGGATTTTCTGTCTATAAGATCATTTCAATTGTAAACAAAGAAAATTTTATTTATTTTTTCAAGTTTAGATGGCTTATCTTTTTCTAACCTTTTATTACTATGACTAGGACTTCTAGTACCATATTGAATAAAAGTGACAAAAGTGAACATCCTTGTCGTATTCTTGATTTTAAAAGAAAAGTTTTCATTTTCTCACCACTGAGTATGACATTAGATGTGGGCTTATTGCATATGGCTTTTATTATATTGACGTACATTTCTTCTATACATATTCGTTAAGAGTTTTAATCATGAATAGACGTTGAATTTTGTCACATTCTTTTTCTGAATCTATTGAGATGATTATATTATTTTTTATCCTTCAATCTGCTAATGTGGTGAATCTCATTTATTGATTTGTGTATGTTGAAACATCCTTGCATCCTAGGGATAAAACCCACTTGACTATAGGGTATAATCCTTTTAATGTGCTTTTAAATTTTGTTTGCTAGTTTTTGTTGAGTTTTGCATCTATGTTCATCAGAGAAATTTGCTGTAAACTTTTTTTGTAGCGTCCTTATCTGGCTTTGGTGTCACGGTAATGCTGGCACGAAGTTGGAAGTGTTCCCTCCTACCCAGTAATTTCTTTTTTGAGGGGCAGGGGGTGGGAATGGAAGGAGTTTGAGAAGAGTTATTGTTAATTCTTCTTGGAATGTTTGGTAGAATTTACCCGTGAAGCCTTCAGGTCCTGGGACTTTCTTTATTGGGAGGTTTTTGATTACTGATTTGATCCCCTACTCACTATTGATCTGTTCATATGTCCTGCTTTTTATGATTCAGTCTTGGTATGCTGCACATTACTAGGAATTTATGCATTTCTTTTGTGTTATCAGATTTGTTGGCATATATAATTGTTCATAGTAGTTTCTTATGATTCTTTGTATTTCTGTGATATCATTTACAATATCTCTTCATTTACTTATAATTTTATTTATTTGATTCCTCTCTCTCTATTTCTTGGTCTAGGTAAAGTTTTGTCAATTTTGTACATCTTTTCAAAAAACAAATAACTTGGTTTCATTGATCTTTTTTGTTTTTCTAGTCTCTGCCTTATTTATTTCTGTTCTGATCCTTATTATTTCCTTCTGTCTGTTAACTTTGACCATAATTTGTTCTTCTTTTTCTAGTTCTTTGAGGTATAAAGCTAGGTTATTTGAGATATTTTTCTCTTCTTTTAAAAATTAATTAATATTATTATTGTTTTTAGAAACAGAAAACAGGCTCTCCCTCTGTCACTCATGCTGGAATGCAGCGAGCAGCATGATCATAGCTCACCGCAGTCTTGAACTCCTGGGTTCAAGCTATCCTCCCACCTCAGCCTTCTGAGTAGCTGGGACTACAGGTGCATGCCACCATGCCTAAGGAATTTTTTTTTTTTTTTTACTTTTTATAATTTTTTTTTCAGAGGCAGAATCTCTCTCTGTTACCCAGTCTTGTTTCAAATTCCTAGCCTCAAATGATCCTTCCTCTTCAGCTACCCAAGTAGCTGGGATTACAAGCATGAGCCACCACACCTGGCTGTTTTTCCTTAATGTGACATTTATTGCTGTACACTTCCCTGTTTGAACTGCTTTTGCTATATTCTATAAGTTCTGATATGTTTGTTTCCAGTTTGTTGTGCTTAAGATATTTCTGGATTTCCCGTTTGATTTTTTCTTTGCTCAGGAGTGAGTTTTTTATTTTCACATATTTGTAATTGTTTTCAATTTTTCTTCTATTATTGATTTCTAGTTTCATACCAGTGTGCTCTGTAAGGATATTTCATATGATTTCAGTTTTTAAAAATTTGTTAGAACTTGTTTTGTGGCCTAACATATGATCTATCATGAAAATTCTTCCCGGTTCACGCGAGTAGTATATGTCTTCTGCTGCTGTTGGATAAGTTTTGTATATGTTCATTAGGTTCATTCAGTTTCTATTGTTGTTCAAGTCTGCTGTTTCCTTATTCATTTTCTGTCTGGACTATCTTTTACTATTGAAAGTGATATATTGAAGTTCTCTGCTGTTAACATGTTGCTGTTTGTATCCTTTCAGTTCTATTAACATTGGCTTTATATATTTAGGTGCTCTGTTTTGGGGTACATATATATTTACCATTGTTATATCTTCTTGATGAATTAACTTCTTTATCATTATATAATGACCTTCATTGCCTCTTGTGACAATTTTTAACAAGCACTCTATTATGTTTGATGTAAATATAACCATCCCTGATCCCTTTTGGTTACCATTTGCATGGAATATATTTTTCTATCCTTTCACTTTCAGCCTATGTGTCCACTTACAGCTGATGTGATACTTTTGTAGGCAACATATAATTAGTTCTTGTTTTTCTTTTTTAAATTCATTCAGCCACTCTGACTTTTGATTGGAGAATTTGATCCATTTATGTTTAAAGTAACTATTGATAGATAAGGACTTACTATTGCCATTTTACTAATTGCTGCATGAATAGTTTTCAATTTCTTCCTTTCTTGGTCTCTTCCTTTGTGATTTGATGATGTTTGTGTAGTTGTATGTTTTAATTACTTTTTCTTCATCTTTTGCATATTTACTTACAGATTTTTTTTATTTGTGGTTACCATAGGACTTACATAAACTACCTTATAACAAACTATTTTAAGCTGCTAACAAGTTAACTTCAACTGCTTCAAATACTTGGTGCCTGAAGTGTAATGGTGGGCCTGTTGCTAGGGCAAAGTGAAGTTGAAGTTGAGTGCTTACTTCACTCTCCTTCAACCATGTGGAGAACTTCTTTCTCTAAGTTGTGCTGCATGGATTTGAGGGAGAGTTGACAAATATAATGTGAAACCGTCTTTTCTACCTTCTTCATTGAGTCTTTTCTTATTTCTGTGCTCCACTCAGGTGCTGTAATCACTTACTTGGATTCCTTAGTTGTTGTGAAGGTATTTTTGTGCATGGATGGTTATTCAAGTTCATGTTTCTGTGAGGGAACAAATGCTAGAAACTTCTATTTCACCATCTTGGTGACTCCTGAGAATTCCAGGAATCTTAATTTCGAGTAGGCCTGGGAGAAAAGATTCTGAATAGGGTAAAAGTTGTTTTTTTTTTTCCTCTTCACCTGCATTGCAGGAGAAATATTTTTTCAGAAATGAGTATGAGATGTGAAAAGCCTGCTTGGAGGATCTTTCTTCTGTGTGCATAGGAGGACTCTGTGGTCTGTGGGTCCCAGTGAATATGAGGTGGGGAAGAAAAGATTCAAGGGGAGTGGAATGCCATGGCAGGTGTCCCTATAACATGAATTCTAAACACCAAGAAAAATATTCCCAAATAAGTGCTTTTATCTTATGTAATATATAGTGATATGGCAAGTACTATGTTAGAGCCACAGCAGAAAGAATAATATGATACAATATTTGCTTAAAAATATTTTCTAAGATACAAAGTGGGCTTTGTGTTATTTCATGCATACATGTATACATGAACACAAACCTATTTTTGACTGTTGCATGTAGTATTTTTCAGAGTAAAGCTATAAAACTACTGTGATATGATTATTAAGAATTTCAAGAAAATTTGATTTGGGGTTAAATGCTGCTAGACAAGTCATAGGATTGATTCAGGTCAATGATAAATCTATCCAGAAGGGATTTCTACATAAGTGCTTCATTAGCACGGGGAAAAGAGAAACTTTCAGAAAGTATCAGGGCTGTAGAAGCCAATCAAGTGTCTCTCCAACTCCATCACTTACCTGTCTATCTTTCGATGAAATGTTTCTCTTTTATGAAGTAGATAAAACATTTAATAGAAATCTAGAAAAACCAATGGAGCCTTTGCCTGAAATCCTATTTGATAATAAATTTACTGGTCAGACCCATTAGTTCTAATGGACTATAACTCGATATGATTTAAAATATAAAACATAAGGATGGAGCATGCATTATAGACTGTTTTTTCTTCTGAATTAGTATAAAGTATTTCTTCAGGGAGTAAGAAAATAATGATCTCTAATGAAATAAATCAGCTAAAAGTATTTATTCTCTCTGTAAAAACAGAAAAATAGAATTTAAATTCATATATGCTGTATGCATTTATAGAAAAAGAGAGAGAAAATGAATGAGAATGTAAATTATATATATATATATTCTTTTTAAATAATATAAAATTTTTCACAAAATAGTTTAGAATTGTTCTGATCATTATCCTCACGCAATAACTGCATAGTCTGCAGCAGTATTTTTTGAAGTCTGGATATCTTAGTCTGTCAATATTGTATTTAAAAATAAGAGTTCTGTATTTCAACCCCTAGGATTATTGAAGTTTAATGACCTGAATGTGGATTATCAATGGCAGATTTTAATTGTAAGCTTGTTTCTCCTCTTCAGTATTCTTATCACTCCTTTTCCCTTAAAGTCAATAGGATTAGGCTATGTGGTACAAACTGATTTTAGTATTAAATTAAGAGAAAATGAGCTTTACAATTTGGGATCTCAGTATATGGGGTTTCCTCAAGTCTATGCTCCTAGACTTTGCATGGATAAGCAAAAGTTGACTCCATCACCACTAAGAGAACTAGCACCCGTTTACATTTAATTATACATTTGTTGCATATTTTCCCTCATTTTTACTAATTTAAAATACATCAGTGTTTTTAAGGGCTATAGATGCACCTAAGAAATCATCTGTGGCATTTATGTCTTATTTGCAACTCATTTATTCCTATTGCTTATCTTATATTTCATGTAAAATGTTAGTGCTATGGTGGAAAACTGAAGCCCTGCATCAGACTTCTTAGCAGCACTGTCTGAGTCACTGTCAGCTTTTATTTAAAGATATTCAACTATCTATCAGTTTGCTTAAGGAATTATTTGCTTTGATGGGAGAACTTGGTTTTTGAAAAGTTAATATTTATAAAATTGCTGTAATGGTAGTATAGATTTCTAACTTGATTCTATATCTTGGTTCTGAAAACAAAGCTCTACATAGGCCACAGAAAAGGCTTGCTCTAACAGTCAGTGTGAGCTATTATAGACATATATTATTAAAAATCGACATAAAATAAATGAAATATGTGGCCTAAATGCATTTCCAGGTGTGTCATTTTCTGTGGAAGGGATGATTCACTGCAGTAAATATATACATGAGTTCTGTTTGAATTTATTTTTTATTCTTACTTAAAATATTTTGAAAAGCATCAATGAAGAAATGTTCATTGTGCAAAATCCAAAGTTTATTGCTCCTACTTGGGGCTAAATTACAAAAAAAAGTATTTAAAATTGGATACAAATTTGATTGTGCTAGCAGTAACTTTAAAAACAATGTTGGCAATGTTTAATAATAAGGAAAATTCATTAGGATATCTGTACATGTGATTATTTTACCTGAAAGAAATACAAAAATATAAACAGATGCTCATCGAGATGTGGTTGATTTTTATCTCCACATGGCCTTATTGGCTCTTATTAAAAGTCATCTAATCAAGTTTGATAGATATTTCTTGAAATGATGCATGGTATGCAATGCATGCTTTCATTGTGCTTCCTGCCATTATGGAATAATGTGTCTTATTTGGAAATACAATGATCATTTCTGTTAAATCATGCTCAGTCAGCTTATATAATAACACCTATATTTTGTGAATCATTTCAGATTTCAGAGAGCTATGCCTTCCTACCAAGAGAAGCGGTGACACGATTTCTAATGAGCTGCTCAGAGTGCCAGAAAAGAATGCATTTAAACCCAGATGGAACAGATCATAAAGGTAGTTGCAGTGTCAAATAGTGAGATTTAAAGCAATTTTATTCATAATGGCAATTTATATCTCACATTTTTATAAAAACGTGGTAGACTGAAACAGTTCAACAAGTCAGATCATCTCATTTATTCAAGTAGGAGGCAGTGAATTTTGAATATCCACTTACAAAGTAATTCAGTGCCCATTGTTAGAAGAAAGACAGTTTCAGCTGTGGCAAATAACATTTTTCCCTGTAATAATGTTTTAATTTTCACTTATTATATGTATTTCGTGGTATTTTAGATATATTCAGCAAGGAAATTGGTTTCTATCAATGTCTTTTCAAGTCTACCGATTCTTTATTTCTAAAAATTATGAATAATGTGGAGTTTCTTTGCTAAAAAGTTTTACATAAAAATTATGATTTGGCTTTAGTTCTCATTAAAATTATAGAAAATTATTTAGCTAAATATGACTTTCTCTCAGAGATTCTATCAGTCTCAGAGATACATTTTTGCTGGCTCATTCCTATGTCTTAAAGGTTAAATGGAATGGCCAAAAGCAAAAAATGGAGCAAATTTCATTTGGCATTCAAAAAATACATATAGAAAGTAAAGCAGAGAAGAAAAATACAAATAATTGTGTTAGTCACCACATTAGGTTTATTTATTGTTACTCAGGATGTTTAAAAGTTCCCCTGCACTTAGAAATAATTAACTAGTACTATTAAACAGTGTCAGTACACCTTTGTAGAACCTTACTAGTTATTTTTTCTACCATCCAACTATAATGCTACCATGCTTTAAGACACTTGGTATCTAAAATCCTGTTTCAATTTGGAGAAATAGATCATTTTCAAATTACAGGTAGAATGCAGTGTCACTTTCATTACCCATTAAAAATGTTTTATTACAGATAACGGAAAACCTCCCACTTTGGTGACCAGCATGATTGACTACAACATGCCAATTACCATGGCCTACATGAAGCACATGAAACTGCAGCTGCTAAACTCACAGCAAGATGAGGTAAAATAAAAACATCTACATTTGCATCACTTACAAATTGGAATGAAGCTTGATAACCACGACTATCATATTAAGCATGATGGCATTTTGAAGATAGTGATTTATTTTTTAATGAATGAATCTTACCACGGTTGCACAGATGGAGAAAGCGAGCAGAAACTCCTAGTCCACAATACAGAGCCCCTGTCTTAACACCTCTGTCTTAGTGTTATGTGGGAATTTGTTTGTTCCCAAGAAAGCTACATTTTCCTTAGTAGACCATAATTGAGCTGGCCTTGGTAAAGTGCTACAAAGTTCAGAGCGGGTAAGTTCACAACAAAATATCTGAAATAATTGAGATTCTAAGGAAATTTAAGTAGTAAGGCTATTTTGCATGGCAATCAGAAAAGTAGATTTAATGGGTATTTCAAGTCTTATCGTTTCTCCACCATTCAAACCTTATGTAAATTTTAAAGTGATTTTTTAGTTAACTGCTATTCTATATGTTATTTATTTACTTCTGTGCATTTCCTAGAGACAATCTGTGGTCATTCTTAATTAGAAGTGTTTTGATGTTTTCAGTTATCCTATTTAAATTGTATGGTGAAAATTTAGCAACATGCTGCATGTATAGACACTAAAAACATATTTCTTAAATACTCTGTAGGATTCTAGTTAGCTAGCCATTGCGGTTGAAGCTATGTCAAAGCAGGGACTAAGTTATATACGTATGGTTTATATTCTCCAAAATAAAGAACAATAGCAGATATACAGTAGGTGCTTAGTACATCCTTGTTGGCTAGTTAATACTCAATAGATGCATTTGGGTTATTTGTATTAGGAACAGGTCCAGGTCCTCAGGCTAATAAATTGTCTCCTTGAAATTTCTCTAAAACAGGAAATGAGGTTAAATGTTTATTTGTCAAACACAGAATTATTTGCTAAGCTATGATTGCATTCTTTTAAAATTACTTTGTTGAACTTACTTTATTCATAAAACTCAAATCAAGTTTTTAGTTTTCCTCTGTATTTAAGCAGGTTTAACCTGAAAGCTCTATTTATAAAATTGTTTGATCTCAATAGACATTACTCAGGCTATGCTCCTTACAAACATTCATATTAGTGCAGTGGCAATATTGGAATTTATATTGCCCCATGGCTACATATAAATAATTGAATAAATAGTAATAAAATCATTGGGTTAAAGACATCAATGACAATTAAGAAAATACTAATGTCCTTCCATCCCTGAGAACGATTAAAAAAACTATCTTCACAATTCTTTATATAGTTGAAAAAAATTTTTAAATGTCTCATTAACTAGTTAGAGCTGTCAGATTATTTGTAGGAAGCTCATTTAGATGTTGATATGTTTATTTCTAGGCCAAAATGTAAGATGATTCACTTTCTGCCAACAATGTACCCACATATGCTGATCCCTTCTGGCTTCTAAAAAATCATAAGTATTTTACACAAAAGAAATAGATCCTTTAAAATTTATAACTGGATTAGAAAAATAACTCTTATCCTTATATTTTGAAAATACTAAATTGGATGTCACGCTGCCTTAAAATATTTAGATAAATGACTAGTTAGATTATTTGCAAAATTTTTAGAACATTGTGTTTATTGAAAGATGAAAAAGAGGTTAAGTAAAGGAAATCACATTAAAATGGAATTTAAGTGAAATATTCCTGTCTGACAAATTATATTTAAATTTGAATAAGCATTAATCCAGTAAGCTCAACCAATATTTATTCAGTACTTTCTATGTATTTGACCCTCCTGAAGAAAAACAGTGAATAAATTGAGAAAAATCTTTGTCTTTTGTGGAGGTAAATAGATAATAAAGAAAATAATGGCCATAGGTAAATAAGAAGATGCTAAATGCTATTAAGAGAAATAAAGAAGGCCAGACATGGGACTCCCTGTAGAACTGGGGAATCACAGGTTTAAAATGCTTTATTAAAATGTGTTATTTGAGTAGAAGTGAAGGAAATGTGTGCATGTAGCAGAGGGATACAGTGAAAAGTTCCTGAGGCAGGTGCATATCTAGTAGCTGTAGGAACAGCAAGACAGTCAACATGGCTGGAACAGAATGCTCAAGGAAGAGGAAAATAGGAGAGGAGTTTAAAGAGATAGTGGAAAGAGATATATAGAGTCTTACATTTTAAGAACTTTTAAATTTTACTCCGAGTAATATGGGGAGCCATTAGAAGGTTTTGAGCAGAGAAGTCATGTGATCTGATCCATATTTTAACTTAATCATGTAGGCTGAGAATAGACTGAAGAGGGAAAAAAAAAAAAAAAACTGGATGCACAGACACCAGTAGAAGGTTATTACAGAAATCAGTGTGGGTAAGGAGTTAACAAAGCTCTATTCCTTCCTGCATGAGAAATTGGCCTTTGAAAACTTTTGGAGTTTGCTGTCCCGTAAAACTGAAATGATAACTGTGTTACTAGGCAACATTGCTGTGGCAAAAATGATTCCAATTGTTAAACTGTATCAGAAGACTAGAAATATCTGGTGAGAATCTTTAGATTTCCTTGAGTTGAATAATTTTTGTAATTGACATGTCCTTTGTGGGGACCTTAAGGTATTAACTGTGGTGTGATAAGATATTTTGTCTCTTTTGGGGCATGGGGCTTCTCTGCCAAGTTTCCAACCTACCCAGTATGATTACTGTTTTCTTGTACCTGAGCTATATCGCAGGAAGAACTAAAGAAAATATGTCTAATTAACTATGTGAATTGCTACATGACCCCTTCAAGGGTTTCCATGGAAGTGAAACACCTGATGCTGCCCTGCTGTCAAGAGTTTCCTTTGCTACATGCTTCTAGAAGAAGCTGATGCTAAGGGTTTTCAATGGTCATCTTATGAGTATATATTTTAGTTGGATTTAACAAAAGCTTCTGAAGAATATTTCAGGAAAGAAGATAATAGTGGCTTGGATCAAAGACATAGTGGTTTAGGTAGTGAAAAGAGGTGAAATTATGAATAGATTTTAAGTTTTACTGACAGATTCGATGAGAAGTGTGAAAGTCAAGAGTAGTAATGTCTCAGTAATCTGAGCAAGTAGGGTAGGATTGGTATTAACTAGTATAAGAAAAACTGGGGGTAGAAAACATTTGAGGTATGATATTGGAAGTTCAATTGTGAGCTCTTCATTAGAAATTCAAGTGGATTTAAGAGGTTTATTAGAGATTCAAGTAGATTTGTCAATTAGACAGTTGGCATGTGTGATTAAGAGCAAAGAATTAAGCTAGACATAAGGCCAAGCATCATCCGTTGGCAGATAGTGTGTGAAGCCATGTGCCTGAAGGTACTACCAAGGTAGTGAGTGTAGATTGAACAAACAAAGCCCAATAACGTTGATTTGGGAAATTCCAATGTTATTACATCTGGCAGATGAGGAGGAATCAACAGGGGATACTGAGAAAGAGCACCCAGGGTATTAGGAAAAGCAGGAGAGTTTGTGAACTAGAATAAAACTGGAAAAAAGGTTTTTCAGTATGTCTACGGTAATGTATTATGTCAAAGCAAGTGAAAAGTCAATTATACTGGAGTCTGAAAATTAAATTTGTATTTAACCTGGTGGAAGTCAATGGTGTTCTTGACAAGAGCAGTTTTTATGGGGTGCTCAGGATGACAGCAGCAAAGTCATTGAAGAGTTTGCTATGAAGGGGAGCAGGGGAAAGAGGTAGGAGCTAGAGAGAGCATGGGAACAGGAGTTTTTTATTATATTTTTTTTTTAAAATTCAGAGAAATTATAGCATATTTACATGTTGACGGGATTCATGTAGCAGAGGAAAATAGTGATTTAGGAAAGAGGAAGGAGAATTGATGAAGCAATGTCCTTGGCATTAATAGGTAGGATTTCTTGTACAAAATTGGAAAAGTTGGCTTTAGAATGTAGCACAGACAGGAGGGATCAGATAGAGGTAGGAGAATGGAAATAGTCGTGGAGATTATGGAATTGTTCTTCTATTTGCTCCTAATTCATCAGTTAACAACAACAACAAAAAAGCAAGAGTGAGGGTGTTTGGGAAGGTGTTGAAAGTTTGAGGAGAGAATGTGAAAAGTAGACAGTGAGGAGTGAATTAACCAGGAAAATGGGCCTCTCTTGAGTTTCAAGTGAGGTCATTTAAATAATTGTTCATCTCTATATCCAGCTATACAGGGGCATGGGTAGAACAGAATAAGGCAAAAAACAGAATTACTCATATTTTGGGTCTCGTCAAAATAATAGAAGTGGTATAGGAGGGTATGATTAAAATGACAAGCCTTGGAATTCTAGCCACATAAGAAGATGAGTGAGGTCATGAGAGAGGGGGGCCGAGAGCAGGGAGGTCAGTGCCAAAGGGTTAGAGGGTTAGAATCAAGGGGTGATAAATATCAGTGGGATAGAAGTTTCATCAGAATACTAGAATACATGCAATACTAGAGCAAGTGATATGGAAAATTTGAGATGTTGTAGAGAATGGGATGCTTGAAATCAAGATTTTGGAGGATGTGCAGTTGCTGGTAATGAAATGCATACAACATTGATTATGAGAGCAAAATGACTGAAGAAAGGTAGAGGACAAGATCATTAGGGAAGAGTTCATGGAAGTGACAGGTCAGGATGTTTCCAGAGATACTGAAATAACCAGGGATGTGTAGTTGTTGTCTTTTTTTTTTTTTTGAGAGAAAGTCTCACTCTGTTGCCCACGCGGGAGTGTAGTAGCACAATCTCAGCTCACTGCAACCTCTGCCTCCCGGGTTCAAGCGATTCTCCTGCCTCAGCCTCCTGAGTAGCTAGGATTACAGGTGCCCACCACCTTGTCAGGCTAATTTTTATATTTTTAGTAGAGATAGGGTTTCACCATGTTGGCCAGGCTGGTCTCAAACTCCTGACCTCAGGTGATCCACCTGCCTCGGCCTCCCAAAGTGCTGGGTTTACAGGCGCGAGCCACCGTGCCCGGCCTGAAATAATATTTTTAAACAGTTTGCTCAGACTATCTTGTGAAAAATGTCAAAACATGTTCAAATGGCAAAATTCTATTAAATTACTCTTTTTATGTACCCATCAAAGAAAGAATTGATGTGGAGAGAAAAAATGCACAGGAAAATTTAGGAAACTGGCCATAAATAATTTACTACTTAGAACCACTGACATGTTGTTCCACCTCCATTTTGCAGATGGGGCACCAAGGTTTTTAGCTGATAAAACTTACCCTAATGATTAAACTGGTAGAGAGAAGATTAGGTACTTGAACCTAGGTTTAAATAACTTTGGAGCCCAAAGTCTTCCTACTCTGCAACACATCCACTTAAAGTTAGTATTAACTATTTGCTTTTTTAAGCAACAAATCAATGTAAATAGAATGCTATGTTGTAGCTCAAAGGGGAAAAATTAGATGGTTTTCAGTTTTCTTTTGCTATTTACCACCCCTAAAACTTAGTGACTTGATACAACAATGATTTATTAATACCCATTATTCTATGGGTTAAGCAGTTAGCCAAGAACCTCTGGGTGATTTATTTTGTTACTCCTGGCATAAGCTAGGATCATTTACTCAGTAACATTCAATGGTAGCTGGACCTGGCTGGATAGTCCCAGAAAACCTCACTTAAGTACCTGGCTCCTTGATGCACCTTTATGCTCCTTTGCATGACCTCTCACTCTCTCCGTGGCTGGCTTATGCTTCCTCACAGTGTGCTGGTCTCAGGGTAATCAAACTTCTTATCTGACAGCTTTATTGTGTGGCAGCTGGTTTCCAAGAGACAGGAAGTGGGAGCTCCCTGTTGTTCTGGGACTGACACAACATTACTTCTGCCACATTTCTACTGACCAAAGCAAATAACAAAATCAGCCTAGTTTCAAGGGGAGGAGCGAGAAATACTGTTCCTTGATCTGAGGAGTGGCACACATGTAAGGGGCAGTGGGGAGGGGAAGGGATCCATAGTAGCCATCTTTGGAAATTATCCACTGCATGGTCAATAACCATTAAAAAAACCTCAACCTCTTATATTAACCAAAATACAATTTTAGTGAATTAACTTGTTATTTGAGGCTTACCACATTGAGAAAGATTTTACAAAATACTATATCCAATATGAGATCATTTGACCTTCTTATGAACGATTGGTGAGGGTTTAAACTGGAACAAACTTTTTGGGGGATCATTTGATGATAATTATTACACTTTTCAAATATATTTATATTACTTGACTAGAAATTCATCCTATGGAATGTGATAGATGAAGGAATTTATCTATTAAAATGTATACTGTTTTGCTAGTAGTGAATGACTGAATATATTTTCAAGATCTCACAACAAAGGATTGTCAGAAAGGCACTGCCCAAGATGGTAGTCATTAGTCGCATGTGAATGTTTAAGTTTAACTGAACATCAATTAAAATTAACTAAAACTAAAAATTCAGTTCTTAAGTCACACTAGCCACATTTCAAATGTTCAATAGCCACATACAACTAGTATTTACCTTATTGAATAGAGAATATTACAGAGCAATTCCATCATTGCACAATATTTTCTTGGACAGCACTGGACTGGGCTGATAGCCAGCATTAAATAGTTCATTGAACTACATGTAGCAGGACACTACCCCAAAGATGCTAATTCTAGGTCTGATATGTGGGACCTGGGGATACGAATTTTTAACAGAATCTACACTCATGCACACTGAGGTTTGAGATGATGAATTTCATAGAGATGCTGATAATGTAAGCTTTAATTTGATTTGAGCAGACGATAAGTTGTAAAAAATCAACAGAAAGAGAAGATTGGTGGGAGTGATTTCTAAGCAGTCTTAGGGGAAACTGTAAATGTTTGATTGAATAGCATACGCATTATTTGGTAAACAATGGATAGGGCTACAAATTTATCAGGAGAGAAGTGACGTGTTCAGAAATGGGAAGCTTAATTTGGCGATAGTTAATAGGCAGGACTGGTGTAGAGAAATTGGATGTGGATAAGTTAACTGAGAGACTATTATTACATGGTTTAGGAAATGGAAAAATACAATTTTGAACTAATCAGGCAGGACAATAGCAGGGGAAATCACAAGGTACATGGTAGAGACCCTTTATAGGTAATATCTGGAACTTGGAAACTAAAATGAAATATGGAGCAGATAAGTGGTCTCCATTTCAAGCAACTTCTGAAGATAGAAATAAAAGCTCAATAACAAAGCTTTTGAAAAGTAAATAAGTGCCATGTTTAAAAGGGAAAAGACTGAAAAGAAAATTATTAGTTACAGTTAAATTGTTCTAATATTAAAACATTAAGTTTCAAGGAGGCAGAATTATTATGATCTCTGGTCATGACTTTCATTATCATGAGATTTTAGTCATGTAAGAAATAAGCTCACACAGTATGATGTGGAGAGTTTTTTTCTGGTTGTCAAACAAAATAGAATTTCATAGAGAAAAGGAATTAGATGAATGGTCTACAGATAATCGTGAATAAAATACTTAATATCAGATCAGTCAAGTTTTCTGATTCCTTAATCTTAGAAGCTTCAGTAGTTTCTTCCTAGTGTAATTGGTATTATCTCTATGTTGGCAAAAAAACACAAGCTTATATTTCATATACCTCTGCTAGCTTTTATTAAAAACAATAATTTAATCAATTATTAATTAGAATAGAATATACAGAATGAATACATGCACTTATTGTCATTAAAGCTTTTTGCAAATGTGTAACAATTGAATTCTAATAAGGAATGTAATTGTGAGATTGAATTATATTTCATATGTAATAGTGGAAGAAAATATTTAAAATATTTTCAATTATTAAGACACTTATGATGATAAATAATTTAACATGGTTTTTTTAATTATAAAAATACATAAGTATACATTTGGTTACATAAACATTTTAATCTCTCATCTGAATTTATTAAAATGTATGCCGGCAAGAGTGTCAGCATACATTTTAGTGGTAATAAAAAACATAATTGATTTTCCATAATATGCTGTGGCTATTTTTACAATCATTTCATAGAACAGGGTCTGTGACCTGAATCTTTACATTTAGCTCTTCTTTAAACATAAATACACACACACATACATATCCTCATATACATGTACATTTTACATATTTATATGCCATATAAATGATATTTTACCAGCTTACTTATAGTTAGCTTTTTGTGACCTTTATAACAAATACTTATAAAGACTGTTTATGTGTTTATGTAAACACACAGCTACTTTAGTAACACATTTTGTTTGCCTTTACATTATATTGAAATGTGTTATATTTTGTTGTATATGTTCATATACTGTAATAAATGTGCATATATTATATTCTGTAGAATTTATTGTATATTCCATATAGTAATATTAAACAGTTTTATTGTGCTTATCATGTACCTGACATTGTTCTAGATACTTTAAATATAGTACATTCCCTCACTCCTCATATGACTCTGTGAGATTGGCACAATTTTTATTTCTGTTGTATAGATAAAGAAACTGAGGCACAGTAAGTTGAGGTAACTTGCTTAAGGTAGCATATCTAATAACTGGCAGAATATGGACCTGAATCTAGGAAGTCTGGCTTCAGAGAATATCCTCTAAAATAGTATGACATCACAGAAAGTATATATAGTGTATATAATAGATATCTGTGTCATCTATCAATGTGTGTATATATGTATGTATTTGTATATGATCAACACTAGTAACAAGTCCACATTGTTATTACTGATAATGTCAGTCCACATTGAAGTCTCTTATGTTTGCATACACACACAGACACAAACACACACACACTCACACACACACACACTAGAATTTAGAATTGGAGTAAACATAATGAATTGAGAGAGGGCATGTAACTAAGAGAAGTCTATGTGGCTGATTGTCCAGAGATCTAACACAGTGGCATTTCCTTAGGGACTTAATGAAGTGCTCGTGCTACTCAGTGTGCCCAAGCATGACCCAGTCTTTGGTAAAGGAAAGACAACACAACCAAAACCACTGAGCCTGACTTAAGAATCAGAATGCCAATTTATTAGTCTACCAGGATGGTCTTGTTAGTTAATAATAGAAACTTCTTTGCTAATGCCAAGATGTCATTTATGAAACCAAGGTAATTCTTCCTATTCAAAGATGCTGTTTCCTCGAGTCTGGATGACTTCATATGACTACTGGTTCTAGTATATAATAGCAGGGAAAATGATTTAACTTCTCTATGCCTCAATTTCTTCATCTATAAATTGTTTGCAAATTTGTAGCTAATTCATAGTTGTGATGAAATATAAATAACGTGTGCAACATAAATAGCAGCACTACTACTGCTGATTATTACATTAGTGTTAAACATTCAGATCAAACATTTACAAATTAAAGTCAAAGCTAGAGATTTTGATTAAACATTTACATTTTGCACAGGTTTTCTGGGCCTTCCAGCCTGTATAAGTACACCATTTGTTCAAAAATCAGTTCTCCAAATGAAGTTTGCTTCAGTAAAACGACCGCAATAATATATCCTAGATTTGATTTAACATTTGGAAAGTTTTGATAAATTGGCCATTCAGCAAAGTGGCCTTTTGGTAATTCCATTTTATGAACTGACTTTTAGTAAATGTTTCATTCACAATTTTACCTAGAACTCCTTTTTGTGGTTGCCGTGCAATTTATATTTGCTTGCAAAGAAAGAAAATGTGTACTAAGATTACCTTGCTCTCCATTACATGTGGACTTTGGACCTAATATATAAGTTTGCTATATTAGAATCTATCCTGTTTGCCAATGAAAAATTTTTTATAAGACCCTTTCTGCATTCTAAGATTTCTGCTTACAACATTTTTCGGTCATTTAGTTTTTAATCAAAACTTGTATTTCTCTTTATGTTACATTTTATGATTAACTCTTTTAGAAGGTATTTACTATAAAATCATTCTTTCTTTATTCAGGTTAATTCCTAAACTACACTGTCTCTAAATATATATTTTTACCTTTAAAATATTAGAGTACATAGGGACATATTATTTCACAAGTCTTGAAATTCCTTGAAGGGAGAAATTATTCCATTGTTTGTTATTTTAAACATCCATTAGTTTGTAACATACTTTTCTGAATTCTGTAAACATTTACTGGTTACACTTCAATTGACCTTGTAGATAAAATGGTTATTATTTAAATGTATTATATTTTTAAATGCTTGATGATATTTTAAAACTATTTTCAGGATGAAAGTTCAATAGAAAGTGATGAATTTGACATGAGTGATTCAACACGGATGTCAGCTGTGAACTCTGATCTTAGCTCCAATCTTGAAGAAAGAATGCAAAGTCCCCAGAATCTTCATGGCCAGCAAGATGGTAAGCCTTTCAGTTTGACTAAATAAGCAAAACAACCCCCCCAAAAATGAGTCAGAATGCACGGAAACAACTACCTCTTAATTCTTGTGTCAATTTTTAAAAATCTGCCTGTTTCTATGGGAAGTTTTCTCTATGTATTTAGGTTATGTCATCCGCTTCACTATTTTGTAATTCAAAACTTTGTTAAAAACCAAGGTGTTAGACTAATTTATAAGCAGATATTCGTTATAAAATTCAGGCTAATTCACGTTTTGCTCCTTGAACTTAAAATATGTGTTATATCAATACAGTTTGGTTTCTGTGATAATATTTTCTAGCTTTGATTTCTTGGGCTGTCATCCTTCTGACTAAATCAAGCATTTAAATGTGATCAAAAGATTAACTTGGATGTTTTTCTTTTATGTAAAAGACAAGTTTCAACTAAGAATCACTAGATATTAAAGGAAATTTTACCAGAGCAGTAGTGCTGAGTAAGACAATATTTTGCTGTGATTTTGAACTACTTTATTCAGCTGTTAAGGAAAGAAAGCTCATGATCTCTTATTCCTGGGTTCATTAAAGATTTCTGAATCAGCCTATTGTTCTTGATAGGAAGAAAGCTAGATATGTAGAGAAAGTAGATGTCATACTAACATTGTAGGCCTAATATTTTTGGAGATCTTTGAAAACTACCTTTGTAGATTTTTGTCTTTGTAAATATACAATTATGCATACAAGTAAATTTGACTTATTTCGGTAATTGTGGACAAAAAGGGAAATTGGCCAATTATATTCAAAATTTGTTTATTGTTTCTATATTTAACAAGTTTATATGAACTTTTTGATTGAAGAATTTTGTACTTACATTTATAGATACTGAAAAAAACCTTTGCTTTCTCTGACAGTTGCTATTACAAACTGGTTGCAAAAGATTGCTATTTGTGTTCTGTTTGTGTTGGCAAGGCATAAGAAATCCCTAGTTTGAAGCATAAAAAACATCCAAGAACAGAAGGGCTTTTCTTTTTCTCATTTCAGATGAATCTTAAAAGATGGTGGTGTCCTTGTTAGCTTGAGTTATAAGAAAATGGGGAATGCATTGATTATCAGTGACTTTAAGATTGTATCTTACTTGCTATGTGCTAAAATAGCTATTGTAGTAGAAAAGTCATTTATTTGGAAATATTATACGAATGAAGTTTTTCTGATTTAGATATAAATTTTCTCTTTTCTTCTAAAACATGAGTAGGCATTCCTCAGATTTTGTATTTTTTAATGGCCATTGTATAGCACCAAGATCATAGAATAACTGAAATATTCTTCATAATGTGCATCACTCCATTAATTCGCTTATGCATTTAACTTAGTTATCTCCTAACCATCTTAGTCCATAATTTTAGGGAATATAGATAATGTAGAAGATGTATAGAGAATGTAGAGGATGTCTCTCATCATGCAAATTAATTGTTTACTTGACTGAAATTGCAAGCTGTGGGTCTTTGGCTATGGCCAGCTGCTGTGATATAAATCTATATTGATTTTAATCAAATGCAGTGGAATAACTCCAAATATTATGTACTCTTAAGGAAAAGCACTTTCTCATGATATATTGATCAATGTTTCAAGGGTAATCACCTACCTAGTTGTTCCTTTTCTAACCTAGGCCTAACCCTTCCTTGCCTTACATATCAGATACTTTTTTCTTACATTTCTTGCTGAGTTTTCTCTTGCAATGATCCCTCCTCTTTCTCCTGCATTAGAGTTTTCCTCACTCTGCTGGATTATTAGAATCTACATACAAACATAATTTGATAAATATCTTCTTTAAAATGCCTCCATTGATTTTGTCTTTTTCCATTTGTGCTGCTATAACCAAATACCTGAGACTGGATCATTTGTAAAGAACAGAAATTTATCTCTCACAGTTCTGGAGTCCAAGATCTAGGTGCTAGTAGGTTCAGTGTCTGGAAGAGCTTGTTCTCCCATGATAGTGCATTTTTGCTGAATCCTCCCAAGGGAAGGAACACCATATCCTCTCACGCTGGCAGGATCCAAAGAGGGGTAAACTCCTCTGTCAAGCCCTTTTATTTTATTTTATTATTTTATTTTTGAGATGGAGTCTTGCTCTGTTGCCTAGACTGGAGTGCAGTGGTGTGATCTTGGCTCACTGCAACCTGTGTCTCTTGGGTTCAAGCAATTCTCTTGCCTCCGCCTCCCGAGTAGCGGGGACTACAGGCACACACCACCATGCCCAGCTAATTTATTTTTTTTTTGTAATTTTAGTAGAGATGGGGTTTCACCATGTTGGCCAGGCTGGTTTTGAACTCCTGACCTCAAGTGATCTGCCTGTCTCGGCCTCCCAAAGTGCTGGGATTACAGGCATGAGCCACCGTGGCTGGCCTCTCAAGCCCTTTTGTAAGGGCACCTAATCCTATTCATGAGATGAGACTGACACATCCTAAAGGCCATACCTCTTAATACTGCTATGTTGGGGATTAAGTTTCAACATCAATTTTGGATGGGACAGAAACATTTAACCATATCATATCCCATTGCACCTCTTCATTCATTGCCCTATTTCTCTGCACCACCCCTGCAAAAGACTTTATAGTGAAACTCTGTAAGAGTTGTCCCATTATTTCCACTCTACCCTTTTTGGCTCATCTCAAGTAGGCTTTCATCCTTGCCACCGACTTCACTTGTTCTTGTGAACATCACCAGCAGGCTTCTTCTTGCTTAATTCATTGGTCAACCCTTAGTCCTCATCTCCTTCAACACTAATGTTTAAGGACAACGCTCCCTATTTTTTTTTTTTGTCTGGTGCAATTTCTGTGTCATTCATCTCTGTGGGCTCCTTTTCCATGTTCTATTCCATAGATGCCAGAGTGCAGGCTTCAACTCTCTCTTCCTTATTCTCACTCCCTAGGACACCACATCTAATCATGTCGCTTTCCACACCATCTGTACCTAGATGAATCCCAAATTTATTTCTCCAAGCCCTGACATCTTTCCTGAGGTCAGGAATATCTCCCCTTACCTATTTTCTAATTGTTAACATTCTTCAGAGGACTTATCACTGTATGAAACTGCATTGTTTTACTCACTTATTAGCTGTTTCTCTTCTAGAATGAAAATACCATATTAATTAATGAGTCTTCACTTGCTTACAGTTTTCCTTTCATTGACTTATTTGAGATAGTTCTTATATGCTATATCATTTAAATGATTAAAAGATAACTTTTCAGAATGATTATATTTTGTAACATAAGTTTTACATATTTATCTCCTTTTCTTTTGTCCTTCCTTCTGATAATGGTACTCTCCTAGGTAATCCATATTGACAAACTTCTGTAAAATTTCTTTTTTTACTGTTTACAAATACACAACTATATACGTACTCAGAAAATTTTGTCATCAAAAACCTAGAATTATGTCATTTATGCTCTTCTGTATCTTGATTTATTTGTCTAACATTACCTTTCTTTTAGAGCCTCCTATATTAGGGGTGAGTGTGTGTGTTTTTGTGTGTGTGCGTATCACAGTGAGAAAAAAAAAAAGGCATGGGACCTACTTCATATAGCACATAATTTTAAGGAATATATTTCAAATTCAGTGTTGCCACTATTGACACACAACTCTTTGTTGGAGAGGGATGTCCTCTGCATTGCATAAGGTTTAGCAGATTCCTGGCCTCTACCTGCTGCATGTTCGCAGTTCCCCTTCTCCCAACTGTGACAAAAAAAATATCTTCCGATGTTACAAATGTCCCTTGTGGGACAAAATTACCCTAAGTTGAAAACAAATGGTATAGGTAGAGAATAAGGGTCTGTGCAAGAATCCAGTATGATGGGGATTGAGGAGACACAGTGGAGAGATGTTGAGAAGTAGGGGCTGAAGAAAAGTCTAGGAATCAGTGCCTAATTGACTTTCTGCAATCTCAGAATAGTTCTTTAGTTACGCTGTCCAAAATGATAGTCACTCTCCACATTGTGGCTATTGAGTACTTGAAATATGGCTAGTGTGACTGAGAAGCTATTGTAATTTAATTTTAATAGCTACACGTGGCTGGTGGCTACTGTGTCAGACAGTGTAGATATAGATCATTATTTTATTTTGACTGGCAGTTAAACTCCGTTCTCTGCAGCCATTGGTTGAATGTGTCTGAAGTCTGGAAAAACTATAGGAGAAATTCCTATTTTAACAGTTGACTGAAATCCCTGTTTAATATTTTGAAAATCTAAACAATACAAATTTTTTTAAGTTAAATTAAAAATGTTTTTTATCATTAAATGATTAACTTAAGATTTTATTTAGAGAAATTGAAGTAGGACACTATGATTTTTATGAATCCTTTCTAATAATTATAACAGGTAGGCATAAAAATGTCCTTATTGGGCACCATATAAAATGAAGAGTAAAATAAGTTATTTTTTTCACAATTTTTATTTCACTATGGTTGTAGAAAATTTGAAAGGTATTCATTAAAAACAAAGGGAAAAGAAGACTATCCAATGTGCATTGTTTTGGAAATATGTATCTGTATATAGAGATATATATACACTCAGAAAAAGAGAAAAAGAAGAAAAATATTTTTCCCCAGGCTAGACAATTAGATAAAGGTCAAGAAGACACAAACCCGAATGAAGAATTTGTAATAAGGAGAATGCTTCAAGATTAATGTATAGTATTCTGCTCCTTTTGCCTTTTTTAGGTTTATAATATTTCCCTAACTCAATAAAAACATAAAGGCAAAAACTGCATAGAAACTGAATCTTTGCATAAACAGTATTTTACCCTCATTTTTGGTTTTGAGGAAGCTATGTTGAGCTGTTTAAATTTTTTTTTTACAGACTTAAAAGAATGTTTTTAAGTTAAAATCATTTAAAGGTTATATATACATCTGCTTTACTCATGAACGCATGAGTAAAAGCACAACACCTTGAAGGTGTTGTGGAATATAAGGAGCTTATTATGAAGGAAGCTTTGCTATGCAATGGCTGCGGTTCACAGAATTTCAAAAAGCATCTCGAGGCCTAACAGCTAAAGGCATCCTTCAAATATTCAGCAAATTGTAAGCGTTCTTGTTCTGCCATCCATTTAAATGGATTAGAAACAGAAATTTTGTCACTTGAGCTTCTGTGTTTGAATCTCAGGTCCTAGACATTTATGGCAGCATGGATTAGCTCAAAAAATTATTCCCTTTCCTAAATCAATTACTTAGTTTATTATGAATTTGTACCTTCTAAAACGACCGATGTTCATTCCTTGTCTGTGGTTAGTTTTGAAAAGATATGTGGCAAAATAAAAGTGTCAGATTTAGAAACAGACTTAAAGTTTCAGTTCAAAATAAATGTTTCTCTTCATTTTATAGAATAATACTTTTCTAAGAACCATTTTAATCACTTTTCTGAGTTAACACTTTAATATAAACTATTGATATTTTGTAAGGGAGTAATTGTTCTTTTTTTAAGTGCAATTAGAAAGATTATTAGATATTACCAATATATTTATGTATTTTTCAATTGCAACAATTCATATATATATATTTGCATTTTTGGAAAAGATAATAGGAATACAAAGGAATGTTGAGGCATACCCTTAAATTCTCTGTATGTCAGCTTAATCAGCTATAAAAGTAAGGGATTACAGTTTTTAAAAATATACATTTCTTTTTAGACCTTATTTTCTATGATTTTGGTCATAACATCGCAGAATAAATTGCTTTTGGGAGAGCATGGTCAATATCCCTTGATTATCATATGTCAGTTGACTCAGTGGAGTAACAGACCTTTTTTAACACAGTTTTTTTTTTTCCTGCAGTGTTTAGTACTTCATTGTTGAATCAATGAATTGTTTATATATTGAAGTGTTTAACAAGCAGTGTAAGCAATGTCTGTATGCCAATCAAAGGGATGTGGTAATGTCTAGATACAATAAAGAGAGAGAAGGACTTGGAAATTAGGAGGTTCTCTCTCTCTCTTTCTCTCTCTCTCTCTCCCTGGGATAATATCACTTTCACCCAGGCTGGAGTGCAGTGACACAATCACAGCTCACTGTGTGCATGGCTGGCTAATTCTTAAATTGTTTTTGTAGAGATGGGGTATTGCTATGTTGCTCAGGCTTGTCTCAAACTCTTGGGCTCAAGTGGTCCTCCCACCTCATCTTCCTAAAGTGTTGGGATTACCAGCGTGAGCCACATTGCCTGGCCAACAGTTCTGTTAAAGGGCTAGTTCATCAATACTTACTTCTACTTCTACTAATGACAGATTTAAATATATATATATATTCAAGGAAAATTTTCCATTCAAAGATATACTTGATAATTCTATTAATATTTAGAAATAAATAGTTCATTTGCCAAAATTGGAGAAAATCTCCTTTTCTCGTATTATTTATATTATAAAATGTTTTGATACGCTTCAATTGATCAGCCTGTGTTTGCTAAGCAGGAAAAAAAGTGAATTGAAATTTAGGGCTAAATTGCATACAAATATTAAAGTATAGCATAAATATATATGTGTGTATATATATATACATTTATGTATCTTACACATTGTGGTTAATTATACTAAACTTTGAAGACCTTTAGGTCTTACTTCACTCTTAAGAATAGGTAATTAGTTTCAAATTAAATAATAATTAAAATTATTATGTGAAATAATGTTATAAATATATTTAGGTAAATTAAAGGAAAGGCTAACATTCTGCATTCTAATGATTTGAATTGCTTGCCTTTGAATAAAGTCACATTTTCTATAAAAACATTGTGGTTCTCAGGGTCAAAATATTAGAAGACAGTTTCCAAACCTTAGAAAATTATCTTGGATATCTTTCTTTGAATATCTTTGGGCAAAAATTGAATCTTACTGATGTCTACTTAGTCCCTCAAGGGCTAGACTATAGAAAATGACAAGAACGAATATCCACCTCTAAAATCTAGAGTTAGACTCCTGCCTTCAGGGTTGTGTGGATATTTTGCAAGATAACATACTAATCTAGGGCAATATTCCCAAATGATGGAATCTTTTTAAAAATGTATTTATTTATTTATTTATTTTTAGACAGAGTCATGCTGTGTCACCTGGGCTGGAGTGTGGTGGCATGATCTCAGCTCACTGCAACCTCTGCCTCCCGGGTTCAAGCAATTCTCCTGCCTCAGCCTCCCTAGAATGCTGAATTCTAAAGTTGTACTATAAAAAATCCATTTAAAATATTTCTATATTAAATATTTTCCCATGGTCCTTTGAGACTTTTGGATTCCATAGTAAAAATCTTTGTCTCCCACTAAGACACACATGATATATTAATAGAATTCACCGAAAATAGTTAAGCATATTCAGAGGCTAGGTAGCCAAAAAAAAAAAAAAAAAAAAAAGGCAAATGTACCATTCAGAGATAGAATTCTAAAAGGTAACTCACTTGGATCCTTGAGTATACTTAGGACAAGGGTAAATGGTGTGAGGTCCAATATTTCACTATTCACTCAACTAATACATATTAAATTCTAGCATAAGTTGGACAATGGATTTACAAGCATGAACATTGCATATTAGATTGAGCCATATGAAATTGCCACACTTCCTTGATTTGAACTAATGGTTCAAGCTCTAAAATAGCTTAAACTAGAATATGAAAGATATGGAAACAAAGTGTTTTTGAAATTGAGATGCATTTCTGTTTCAGATAGCAATGATGCTCACATATGTATATTGTGTATATCTTGACTTGAACACTCGTAAATTATCACAGTCCTCTTTTCAGTGGAAACATAGAAGGGAGTAAGTGAACAAAAATAGCAATCTGATTGTGAGATAAATAAGTACATAAACAGATATGATTGTTGGAGTTTCACTTTTTCTAATATCCTAATTCAGATTATGTGCTAAACTAGCCTCCTGAAACTCTGACACTGGGAATTTATTTTAAAAATACCAATTCATGGGACCCATCTCAGATGGGATGACTAAGACAATTGTGTGGGATATAAGTATGGGAACCAATTTTCCACACTATGCTTGTGAAGATATTCTTTACTATTCTACCCAACTGTTCTGGAGTGTCAAAATGGCAGTAGGTCTAAAGGGGATTAAGTCACATTGGTGCACTTCATGCTCAAATGTTGTTACCAATAACTTCTGAGTTACTCTTTCAGTGAGGAATAGCATGTAAGTTCATTCCTAGTATAAGTATGTGTTTGTATGTGTTTCAAGTTGCTCTGTTTTCTTAGTTATGACAATTGCCACATATGACAGTTCTTTTATAACTTTTGAAAATACTCCTATTCTACTCTAAGAAATTTTACAGTCTGTTTTCAAACTTATGTATATGAACATTGCATACACTGGACTTTAGAACACACACACAAACACACATGAAATACTCTTTTGCAATGCATTTTTTACTGCCCAGTTAATATGTGAATAAAGTTTTAGTGAAAATATGCTTGTGGCTAAAATTGCATTTAATTTGGCTGAATAAGATAGTTTTATGTAATTATTAAAGCATATAAACCAGCAGTAAAAGCAAGAACTATGTACTGTTCACCATTTAATTTCAATGGAAAATCTAATAAAACATGGTTTTAATAAAAGTGTTGTAAAACATTATACTGAATAGGAAATTAAATTCAGTGGTTAACTTTTTTTTGTGATGGTGAATTTTAATCAGAAAAGCTATTAAAATGTTTTTCAGGCTGAACACCAGATTCCCTGGAGAGATTATGTTGTCTTGTGTAAGTCATTTTCTTTCTTGTGCAGGTTTGTTTTCTTTCAGTGTTTACAATTGCTTAGGAAACTTGGGATAAAGCAAAAATTGTTAAAAGGATGTTGATTCTTTTACACAAATGTAATAAACTATTTGACTTCAAAATTGAATTCGTTCCTAATGGTGTTTTCGCTCTCACTTTTTAATTTGCATACACTTCTGGACTTAAAATACCTAAAAATGATCCAGTGCTGCTGTTTTTTCTTAATTCAAGTTGTTTTAATGCCTTATTAAAAATAATTCACATGATGAATTTGTTTAAATATTCTGAATTGAGTTAGTTAAGCTGATGAAGCTTTTAGAAAGCTCTCCTTTATGGCAGTTACTCTATAAATAATTGTATAATAATTTGCAGAAGTGTAGACTACCTTGATAAGTAATATAAAGAAAACAAGTAATTTGAAGGAATGTTACTATGAATTGGAGGAAATTTTGATTGTTAAATCCATTTGTAATATTGTTATTTGTGTGTATGTGTGTGTTCATGTGTAAGTATTTAATCATTTGAAATTGCTTTTAAGCAGTAATTCTGTTTCCAAAAGTAGAAGAAAAGCTAAGAAAAATTATATGTAATTTGACTTACATATATGTATAAGAAAAATTATATGTAATTTGACTTACATATAAAGGATAAGCATGAAAAATGATGTTTAGTTGCGTATTTATTTGAAATGTGTATATAGGGAATATTATTTTCTTTTTACATTTAAGATCACTTATTTGGGAGTTTGCTCTACCTTTCTTAGTGATAATTCTGCCTTTCAATACTTTATTCATATTACGTAAGTGTTTTTTCATATAAACGAGTGCTTGTTTAGAGAATTGGCTTACTGATTTCAGGCTCAAACTTGCCACACCCCAGAGACCAGTCCCATCTTAGCTCGGTTCTGATCCTCAGCGAAACTAGGGGAAATTGGCTTGGTTCCACGCTTGCCTTGGAGAGTCTAATCTGATCAGTGAAAGACGTCAGATTAATTTGAAATTTTACTGCTGGGTGAGTTCTTTGTTTTGAGGTATTGCTCTTTTGGTTTCGTCACTGTCTTCATGACAGTGTTTGCCAGTCCATGAATGTTCATGTGGATACAAAGTTCGATCAGTTTCAGCACCTCCAGGAGATGCCAAAGTTCTGTTAGGACCAAATAGCAGATGCTAGACCCTTTAAACCTTAAATATGGATTTCTGTCTGCCTGTTAATGCATAAATAAAATTAAGAAGCCTCGTAACACTGGAGAGATGTTAGACAATACATATCCTTTCTGAATTTATTCAAATAAATTTTGAACCTATCAATTTATATGTCCAGTTATATTATAGAATCAGACCACCTGCATTTCCAACTTGAAAGTCTTGAACAACTGTCTTTTTTGTCTGTTTTTGTTTTTACTGTCACCTTACTAGCCTTTATAAACTCTTACCATAAACTGAACACCATGCTGCGTTTCTTTATAACTTTCTTGTACTAATTTGGGTCAGCTAGCTATTACTTCTTTTAAAAACAGCTTTAGCCTTTAGGCAAAAGCAATTTCAATGTTTAATAGGGCTTTGAAGCTCGTGTTACATGGCAGCTGTGCAGATAGATAAATCAACTACCGCGTAGCGGTAAATTGACCATGAAAATCTTTATTTATTAGGTTTACAGGGATCTTAGATTGTGGGTGATATAAAGAAAGAACAGTTGGAAGGTATTGAAGAAAGGGGTTGAAAGGATATCTCATGATAATTATTATAAATTTACAGTAATTATTTTCTTATCAGTCTCATTTCTCCACTTGATTGGGAGTGATTTGGGGATAAAAAACAAGGTATGTCTAATGCATCCTTGCATACTCCCTTTGGAACCACATACAGTATTTAAAATACAATGAAACCTGAATACTTTTTGAATTGAAATAGTGTTTTCAAACTTCTTCCCCATCTGCTTACTTCTATAGTCAAATGCACTCAACCCTTAGACTCAGTTATTCTTGCCAAATATTATATAGGCAGTTGCTTTCCTTCTCCTTAATGGGCGGGGCCTCCCTGCAACAATTTCAGCATCACCAGCCAGGGATTTATGGAGAGAACTCTGATATCCCTGAGAGGAACCCCTAGGAGGAAGGGCGGCCGCTGTATCTTGGATCAGCAGTCCTAGTCTTTCCTGTCGCTGGCTCTGCAGAGTCAGGGCAGCCCAGAGCAGGGGGATTCCACCCAGCACAGCACACCCACTCCACCAGGGAGCAGTCAGACTGCCTATTTAAGTGGGTCTCTGATCCAGTTCCTCATGGCTGTGTGAGACCTCCCAACAAGGACTCTCCAGACACCTCATACGGGAGTGTTCCAGCTGGCATCAGGTCGGTGCCCCTCTGGGACAGAACTCCCAGAGGAAGAAGCAGGCTGCCATCTTTGCTGGTCTGCAGCCTCCACTGGTGATACCTCCAGGGGCAAGAGGGACCCAGGTGAATAGGGTCTAGAGTGAACCCCCAACAAACCGCAGTAGTCCTAAGGAAGAAGGGCCTGACTGCTAAAAGAAAAACAAACAGAAAGAAACAACAACGTCCATGGATGAATATTCTGTCCTTTTTATATCTTATTTTGGGGTTCCTGAAGCCTATGAATTCTTCCTTATCGACATCCAAAATCTACTAGGAAGCAATAAAATAATTAGTAACTTTGGTATGTTAAGGTGAATTCATTAAGAAGACAGCATGAAGGACTTCTCAATCATAAATATTGACACTAGCTCGGCCAGTAACTTGTTCTGCAACATTATTTAAGTATTATTAACAACTTTGGGCAACCTTTTCTATATTTGTAAATGAGAAGCTTTAGATAATCTGTCTCTAAACTTTATTACAGTTCGAGAACCATCTGTGTGTTCACCCTGTTAGGGTTCTCTTTCTTGTTCCTAACATTTTATCTCGTCTCATTTTCCGTACATCTCTAAACTGAGTTAGTGCTTTCTTAAACTAGAGAAAGGAATTAAAGAGCAATGGAAATACCCCCATTTTTCTCCCCGCTGGCCCTTCCTTAGAAAACCAACGTGATTACTGAAAGAACAGACTTTCCACTCTTCTAGTTTCTCCCTCCCATCCTGACTGCAGGAGTCTTTCAGAGTTTTTTTCCTTTTTCCTCCCAATCTGTCATGCCATTTTCAAGAAACTGTAGTCAACATGAAAGCTCACGAATATTGCCAACATATTGTTAAATTATCACATCCTTCTTCTTCCTCTGTGAAGAATCTCATTCATAAGAACCGTTATCCCTGATCCATTTTGAATGTACATGTGTGTGTATGTGTGGGTATGTGTATATGTAAAGACAGAGATAGAGAGTGTGCAAGCTTTAGCTGTTTCAACAATAATTTTTAATTTCCCTCAATCACTTTTCATAAAATATTTCCTGAGGTTTTGAGGTACTGGAGTATTTCTTGGGAGTTCCTTCAACCACTGCATTGCTATGTCTTTGGCAACCTTAAATGTTCATATACATTTTAGAAATTTTGAGGGTTTCTGGCAGTGAAATATCATCAATCAGCCCATCTCTCTGTATGGGGTTATTTCTCTAACATGTCATTATTGTTATGGTGTAACAATGTCATGGAGAATCAATCCTGGTGCCATATAGAATAAAAGGTGCAACTCATCACTGCGTAGCTCTGTCTTTATTCAAATCTGTGATAAAGCAATCAAGAAAAATCAGGTTATCAGTATAGGGACAGTGGAGTTTAGTGCACTGAATGCTGATGCGGGGTTCTAAAGCGGTCTCTGTGAGGACATGCCTGCTGTCTTAAAGAATGCCAGCAGAACCAGTAGTTTGTTTATCTGAAATATTGTATGCAGAATTCTATTTTAGAGTCAATAAAATCCATATAAACTCTCATCCAATTCAACCATATAAAATCAAATTATTTTTAAAAGGTATTTCTAACTCAAAGGACAGATGACGACAAGAACTAAAATTTCTTGACTGTACTGAATGCTAGGCGCTGTTTGATGAATTAGCTTTTTAAAGTTTTTTTTAAAACTTTTTCATTATTATGCTTTAAGTTCTAGGGTACATGTGCACAACGTGCATGTTTGTTACATATGTATACTTGTGCCATGTTGGTGTGCTGCACCCATTAACTTGTCAGCACCCATCAACTCATCATTTACATCAGGTATAACTCCCAATGCCATCCCTCCCGCATCCCCCCTCCCCATAATAGGCCCTGGTGTGTGCTGATTTATAATCCTTTGGGTATATACCCAGTAATATGATGGCTGGGTCATATGGTATTTCTAGTTCTAGATCCTTGAGGAATCGCCATACTGTTTTCCACAATGGTTGAACCAGTTTACAATCCCACCAACAGTGTAAAAGTGTTCCTATTTCTCCACATCCTCTCCAGCATCTGTTGTTTCCTAACTTTTTAATGACTGCAATTCTAACTGGTGTGAGATGGTGTCTCATTGTGGTTTTGATTTGCATTTCTCTGATGGCCAGTGATGATGAGCATTTTTTCATGTGTCTGTTGGCTGTATGCATGTCTTCTTTTGAGAAATGTCTGTTCATATCCTTTGCCCACTTTTTGATGGGATTGTTTGTTTTTTTTCTCGTAAATTTGTTTGAGTTCTTTGTAGGTTCTGGATATTAGCCCTTTGTCAGATGAGTAGGTTGCAAAAATTTTCTCCCATTCTGTAGGTTGCCTGTTCACTCTGATGGTAATTTCTTTTGCTGTGCAGAATCTCTTTAGTTTAATTAGATCCCATTTGTCAATTTTTGCTTTTGTTGCCATTGCTTTTGGTGTTTTAGACATGAAGTCCTTGCCCATGCCTATGTCCTGAATGGTATTACCTAGCTTTTCTTCTAGGGTTTTTATGGTTTTAGGTCTAACATTAGAGCCATTTGAAGTAGACTTTTTCTTTTTTTTTTGGTATACAAGAGGAAACTGAGGCTAATTTACTAGCCTGTCACCACAACTACTAAGTAGTAGAAACAGGATTGGAACAGTCTTCTGGTTCTGATGCCCATGGCTTTAAGCATGAGTTTCTAAGTTGCCACAAGTCCATCTGTGTAACCATTGCATTTATTATATCCTATAGCTTATGCTTGTTCATGCTTATTGTTTTATGCTTTCAGGCTCAACCATTCCATTATGTTCTTATTTTCTAAACAGAAAATTAATAATAAAGCTAGTATTTTTATATAGCTTGTGCTTTTATAATCTGTCTATAATAACCACTTACAGATGTTTTCCCATAACTTCCTATTATCATGCATGTATCCTCTTTGCATTTTTATAAAGAAATTAAAATATTATTTGTAGCCCTTGAAATTTATTGGTTCTACCTAGCTCTCTAAAACAGGAGCAGCAAACCTAAATTCTGTTTGTTCAATAATCTCTCTCGACAATAATTGCCCTGTGTTTAAAATTCATATTTTCGTATATCTGTTAAATATGTAATTGACTTTTGACAGTTTCATTCATTCCCTCCAATTCTCCTTTGTCTGGAAAGGACAATAGGAAAATGTGGCTGCCCTCTTTGGCTGCATTTATTATTTTGTATCTTCTCATTTCATTTTACTGTGCTTTATTCTAAATAAAAGACCAAGCTATGATGGAAGGAAACGAAAAACACTCTTCATTCATGACCATCCACTCATGTCAATAGTGATGTACCTTATCTTATAAGCTTTTTGTTTTATAACTATTCAGCCTTGCTTTGTGTGACATACAGTAAAATATGTTTTTGATGAAGAGTACCATTTTCCTATATAAAGCATCCAGAAAAATAGGCTGTTCTCAGCTATCAATTTATACAAGTCACATGTCTTAAAATGACATACATAACGTAATAGCCATTTCAATCTAATTAAAACATTTAAAAATATATTAAAATGTATAACGTGGAAATTATCCAGATTATAGTTAAGTAGACTTATCAAATATATTCAGTCCTACACAAATGTGAGCAAATTTTTCAAAATAAAATATCAAACTTCAAAAGAAGTCTTAGTATTATTAATTGAAGTTACTTGCATTTGTGGAAAAAAAGAAACTAGACCAATAAAATTCATTAAAAGTGCTTAAGAGATATTGTGGTCCTGAGAACTTATGTTTAGTAAATTGAGAAGTTAATAATAAACTCAGTTACCACTTAGGCATATTTTCTGTCTAACGATTGTGAACGCTTTATAGCTCTATATGTTTTATAAGGCTTGTCAGCCAGCCAGTCTGCAAACAGGCCAGCTTCTGCATTTGCATCAATAGATAAAGGGCCATCTTCTAATTTCTTAAAAAGAAGACTGCAGAATGTTATTCTGGGTATGAAAATTTTATAAATAAGTTCCAGATAGACTAGATACTTTGGCTTTTTCCTTTGAAAACTGTTTTTTTAACCAATTCAGGTACTATTACAATAATGACTATCATGTAGTTTAACAATCAAAATAGTATCTTATGTCACACATTATTCCCGTTTCAAAGCTAAACCTTACATTTTATTTTCTTTCCATTAAACCGTGCTTCTTTTTGCCACTAACAATGATGCTTTACCCAGTTAAATACGTGTTTTCTAAGACTTCTTTATAAAACACATCCTAAACTGTTATTAAAGATGATGTTTGTGGCCAGCCTGGGCAATGTAGCAAGAGCCCATCTCTTAAAAAAGGATGAATATGATGGACAAGGATGTGGTACAATGGACAGAGCAGTGGCCCAGCCTTCGCAGTATCCAAGTTTAGATCCCAGTTCTGTGACATAACCTGTGTGCCCTGGTGCATGCCGCTTTACATGTTAGCCTATGAACCCTTCATTTCAATTAGGAGCAATATATGCCTTATTAACATTGGAATCTATAGGAACTTATTAGGTGATAAAGTCATTTACACCAGAATGTTATTGACCACCTACTATGTGCCAGAACTATATGCAGGGCTAGAGATTCACAGTGTGCAAAATAGCAGAGGCCCACACTCTTGCAGCTGATATGTAATCTGGTTGCAGGGGTGAGGCCATTAGATAACTATAGGACTCTACGTATAGCTACAAACTTGAAGAGGAGTCTTATGAGAGAGTCTAGCAGTGGCTACAGTTTGACTTGAGGATGGAGGAGTTGCAAATGCTTCTCAGTGTAAGGGACAGAGATCCAGAGGATGAATGACACTTCACAGGTGACAAAAGGCACAGGAACACATAAGGCAGAAGCAATAGGATGTGTCAACGCCTCGTGGCTTGTAAATTGTTGTGGTACAATAGGGCAATATTTTGGCACTATGTATGCTTGGTTTTTCAATGCCTTTTCCTTCTGCTTACCACATCTCCCTTAAGCAGAATTCAGGGTTTTCCCAATGAACAGCTCTTAGGCTAAGTCTGGTATAGAAAGAAGCAACAATCAATTGCTTTGCTTTTAAGTGCTTAAGTAGATATTTTAAAATTAATAGGATAGATATATATCTTTAAAACCATGACTTTGACTTGCAAGACGCAGGCAAAGAATAGAATTATAAAAACTTGGCTTTAAATAGGAGCAAAAACCTGAAAGTCTGAATGAATAAATTATAGAAGGGACAAGAATGCGTAATTACATAAGAACTTTTTTTTTCTTCAAAAGAAGTTAATCGTTCAATCATGTGTGTGTGGGAAAGAGCAATTTGGAGAGGTAAGATGCAGTGCTCACTGGGAAAAGCACAGTGGATGTGGTCCCTGTGGCAGGGTAGTTGGTATATGCTTGAAGGCACAAGATCAGAGCAAGTGTATGTCTCATTACTCAAGGTGTAGTCGGGAAGACTGCTAGCCTCATTTGTCCAACATGGCACCTGAAGGGTTCAGTGACAATGGCATGAGGTATTTAGGTACTTACACTAAAGGAAAATTTCACAGATATACACTCCAGCCTAGAATGGAGTGGCAAGGAGAAGCAGCTGGGAGGTTTGGTGAACTGGGAGAATCTCCTTAATTGGGACACAGAAGTCCTGAATCTGTCACCTGGAAGCCTTGACAAGTTCATGGTCATCATCAGCAGATTTAACAATGATAGACATATGATGTGAAAGTTACTCTTCCTTGGGGATAATTAGGGCAGAATACACTGGCCTCCTTTTTCTGCCAACCCACACTTCCCAAGCCTCACAAAATATTGTTATTTAGGTTCCTAGAGAGAAAGGAGTGGTGGTGGTAGAATCCTGACAAAAGATACTGAGTTTTAGTGGGCTAAACTGAGTTTTACTTGGCGAAGCAAGCTTCATTTGGCCCAGGTTTCCCTCCCTGACCAGAAGTGGGGCAAATAAAGTAGATTCAACTGAAAAGAAAAAATGTCTTCTATTTTTGTACAATTGAGTTGATGATCATGCGAATTAATGCCAGTCCTGCCTGAAGTGCAAGTGTTAGTGATAACCACTAACCTCAGGTCTGGGGCAGAGGCCCGAACTTACCATACCTAGAGCTTCACAGCTACCTTAAATCTATCATCCTGATAAACGTCTCTCCTTTTTCAGTACCTTGTAGTAAATTGGATATTATGTTTATTATGTACCTATGTTCTTTTAGAAGTGGTCACTAGGCATTTTAAAATTCCTTCTCGAGAGCAAAACATTTTAAAACTGTGTTTGCTGGATATGGTATTTTGTTCCCATATAAGTAATTATTGAATTATTGCTTTCATATTAGCTTGTCATTATAGATACACCAGTGAGTTATCTTGAACATGAATTATTAAATGTTTTATCTTCTCCTACACTTCCCCTTTTGAAATGATTTGATGATTTGTAGGAACAAAATGTATTGTTACTTGTGAGAAATAATCGATCTGCTGAAGTGATGGCATTGAGGTCGTCCAGCATTATCCTTTGAGGGTAATTTTTATGCCCATGACATCTAGTTTCACATCAGGAATGGCGTTGCTTAAAGACATCCTTTACCTTTTGACAATTGTCTTTACCAATAAAGGTGAAAAGTCATCCTTCAATAACAATTACTTAAATTTAAAAGAAGGGAATTCACTTCAGACACAATTTATGTCTCCCTAAAACAAATTTCTGTGATCTGACCAATGTTGATAGGGTTATTACTGCCATTCTCTGAAACTAGCATTCACTTCATTCTAATGTAAAGATAAATATAAGTATTTATTTATAGCTCACATATTTAAATTTTGATTAAAACATCTTGACATCAAGAAAATGCCAACATATTTCAATTATCTAAAAATGAGAGAAAATAACGTATAGATATGCATTGGATTTCTCTTTCAGTTCATGGAAATTTTATGATGAGAAAAGTGAATTTATAAAATTAAGGCATGTATAAGGACTTTTTTTAGGTGTAAAAATTATTTTATTTGTTAGTTTGTGGTTGGCTTATTAAGTTAGTTTAATTGTTTTGCTTTGTTTTCCAAATACATGGATGAGTAGGTTACTGTTTGTAGTATTGCCATGGGAGATAACATTTTGGCACATTTGAAAACTGTTTTAGGTCAGAGAAAGTAATAATGGAGAGTAGTAAAATTATCAATTGCTCTAATAACCACTAGAGGTCTACTGATATCAAATTTCTGTCAATACATTTCCTTTCTACAAATATTTTAAATTAATTATTTCATATGAATGAAAGTTAATTTTCTCCTCTGTGTTTTATGTATTTTTTATTCTATAGACTTTAATTCCATTTAAAATTAGGATCTTTGGTTGGTTTTAGTTTATTTTGTTGTCCTTGCATGTCGTGTTTAAATACTATATCATGACTTATATTTAAAGTTAATCTTTAAGTGCTTTGTGGGAATTAAGTACTTTAAATATGTATACATATATATATACATGCATATGTGTGGATGTATACACATTTTTATATGTGTGTGTGTGTGATTGTATGTGTGTATATATATATATGTATGTGTATATATACAGACATATGAAAGCATTATTAAAAAAGAAATGTTTATCTTGATTTTAATTCAGTAGACAATGTGAGTTCCATTTGATTTGTTTTGTATTGTTTTGTTTTGTTTTTTGAGGCAGTCTCACTCTGTCGCCCAGGCTGGAGTGCAGTGGCATGATCACGGCTCACTGCAACCTCAACCACCAGGGTTTAGATGATCCTTCCACCTCAGCATCCCAGGTAGCTGGGCCCACAGGGGTATGCCATCATGCCCAGCTATTTGTTTTGTATATTTTGTAGAGACCAGGTTTCGCCTTGTTGCCCAGGCTAGTCTCTAACTCCTGGACCCAAGTAATCTGCCCACCTCAGCCTTCCAAAGTGCTGGGATTATAGGTGTAAACCACCATGCCTAGCCCCGTTTCTTTCTAAGGCCAGAATTTCCTGCCTGGTGTTAGATATTTTCATGCTAACTTGTGAATGCACCCCTGGGAGTTTGTAGATGTGTGTGCAGATCAAATATAAGCAGAGAGTTCATCATTTAAAGACTCGTGTTTATCAGTCATGTTGCTTAAAAGAGATGCTTTCTACTTTATTAGAAATAAAAGTTACTAGCAATGATTTTGTAGAAAATTTGTGTCTAAGACTTCTGGAATTATTAACTGTTACTTTGCTATTCAATATGATTTACCATTTTGCATTCTTTTACTTAAAAGAAGGTAGTGACTCAAATCTGTGTGAAGGAATTAAGGAGCCCATCTTTGAACTCAGCTGCATAGAAGGAGCTCAGTAAAAATTATTCAAGTGACTTCTCTTCTCGGAGTGGGGCTCAGGTGGCATTTAGATCACTAAGAAATACCCTCCAGTCTGAGGGTCTCCTGCAACTGCAGTAATTTCAACAGTGCCAGCTTTCAAAGCTTAGTAGGAGTATCATTTTCATCATTCTCTCAAGTCTAAGGGTAACTTTTGCTCAGTCCAGTTAATGGGCAGTATTTTTTGTCACATATTGTTAGATAATCATATTTTACACTATCCAGGATGAACTTTGGAGTAAGTAGAATAGGCCACTGCAAATGTGAGGGATTTGGAGGATCTCAGAAATGGTTCCTCCTGGCCACTGTGTATGGGTGTAATACAGTGATAAAGTTTGTGCACACTACAAAGCTGCTAACCATGGAGAAAGTGGAGGCTCATTCTAGGTCATGTTCTGCTTTGCCAAGCCAACTTTGCTAGCGGGAAGCTGCATTTGTGTAGGGGAGAGGGAACCTTTTCATAATTCATCTGACCAGAGGAAACACCTTTTGTAAATAGCCAGCCCTTCTGTAATTTACTCACAGATATACTCTATGTTATTGGCTGTCCTCTATTAAAGTGTCTCTCATTCATCTATGATAGTATTTAAATTTTTACCATCTTAACTTGGGGATCTGAAACTTCTTATATTTTCTCTCTTATAAAAATTTTATACTCCCCCTTCAAAAAAAATAAAGCCTTTGCAATTATAAATGAACACCTAAAATGAAATGACCAATTCATAACTGGGAAGGCTCTGCAGGAACTTAGAGGTCATTTTCTGCTTTTATGGAAATATATATATTTCACATACAATTCATATACAAAAATTCAAATGCATTCAGAGAAAGTACTAGAATATATGAATGTACTCATCTTCCAGCTTTAACAGTTATCCATGTGAAAACTTTTCAAACTGGAGAAGGAAGAACACTGAAAGAGGATATGGTTTGACTTTTCATAATTTTGCCTCACCCTGACTATGTCTCTAATGTCACGACTTGTAGTAAGATTTACTTGGAGTATAGTCTCTCCCCACTTTTCTTCAACTGTGATAAACAAGATACAGGTTGAACATTCCTAATCCAAAAATCTGAAACCCAAAATTCTCAAAAATCTGAAATTTTTGAGTGCCAACATGATGCCACAAGTGGAAAATTCCAAACCTGACCTCATGTGACAAATCAGTCAAAATGCATGCACCCAATACACAATTTATTCAGTATTCTCAGGGGAAAAAAGATCCTTGGCTCTGTTCAGTGGCAATATATATTTTCTGCACACTCCTAGATTCTCTCACACATGCCCACAAAGGTTAATAAAATTGTTCAATGTACATAAAAGTTTCATGCAAAAAATTATTTAGAATGTGGGGTAAAGTTACCTTCAGGCTCTGTGTACAATGTATATATAAAACGTAAGTGAATTTCGTGTTTGGACTTGGGTTCCACCCCCAAGATAATTCATTATATATTTTCAAATATTCCAAAATCTGAAAAAAAATGTGAAATTTGAAACAATTGTTGTCCCAAGCATTTCACATAAGGGATACTCAACCTGTATAATGTATGAAGAAGTTTTTCACTCCTGGAAGCATTTCAAAAATTTCATAAATATGATTGAGGAGACAGTTGTTAATATACTGAGTTTTAAAATAGTTCAGCCATTTCTTAATTATTAAGTACTTACTGTGAGTCAGACATTTGTTTATTGCCAGGGCTATTGCAATAAACAAGTCAGACAAAAGATACTTTGTTAACTGAAGTCTTAATGACTTAATGAGTATAAAAGCCAGTTATATAATAGAAGCTAAACCATTAAAACCCTATATATGAGAGGAAGTATAGAAAATTAAAACTGTTTTGTATTGGAACAATAATAGAAATATTACTTTATTCTCTTAAGAACCATTTTTATTAAAATTGTTTGATAACCAGAAAAGTCCAAAAAAGTATCTATCTGTTTATTACACTGTGCCCTAATATTCCCTTACTTCTTGGTACCCGTGAAATATCATCTTCCTTGGGCTATGAAACTTATTCCTCTTCCCCATTATAAAACACATTTTTATTATTCTTTATGTTTGCATTAGTTTCATGATTTGTGAAATATTGCTTATAAAATTAGATAAGCATAAAAAATGGCTACTATAAAAACTGACAATTCAAAATGTTATCAGTTAAGTAAAACAATATAAAAACTTGCAGATTTCTTAGGGCATGTATTTTTTTGTTTGTGTTTATTACACAATATTATATATAATACCACAACAATATGAAGTGTTATCTCTAAAATATATTAAATATGATTTTTTTCTTTAGACTTTTTGTATTTTTCAAAAATTCTATAATAAGCTTATATCATTGTTAATTTAAGTTTTAATAAAATTAATGCATATTAATAATTTATAATTTCAGATATTAATATGTAATATTAAAATATGAATATTGAAAAATCCAATTATTTGAGATTTATAACTTTAAATATTACCAAAATATTCCAAAAATATAAATATTTAAAAATACAGTTATTTGACTATTCTCCCCTTTTCTTATTCTATGAAAGTAATTACTTCAAATATTTTAGCTGTTTCCTCCTATTTTCAAATGTATTTATAAGTAACTTCTTGTTTTTGCTATTTCTTGATTTTTTCCTTAGTTAGACATTATATCTTGGCTTTTTATAGCACTCACCCATTCTTTCTTCCCTATCCTCCCAATTTAGTCATGCTACATTTCTTAGTTAGACATTATTTAATTTTACATTGCTTTGGCTATGTAAATGTTGTCCATAGATGACTATGTCTTCTTTCCTATAAAAGTTTTTCTATTGTTTTTTTCTCTTCTGAAAGAAACAAATGCCTAGTTTTTTATTTGATTCCTTTACTATGTCCTATTATTTTGTAGCTTCACTACTTAATATATACAATGCTATTTACATTTACTGTTCCCTTTTGTCACAAGTGTGTTTTAAAATTATTCAGGCCTCTTCATTCATGGGTTCTACATTCCATGGATTCAACCAACTGCAGATGAAAAATATTTATTAAGAAAGAAATGGTTGTCTCTGTACTGAACATGTACAGACTCATTTTCTGTGTCATTATTTCCTAAACAATATAATATAACTACTATTCATACAGCATTTGCATTGTATTAGGCATTTTAAGTAAGCTAGAGATGATTTAAAGTATACTGGAGTATGTGCATAAGTTATATGCAAATACTACATCATTTTATATAAGAGATTGAACATCTATGGATTTCGGGATATCCATGGGAGTACCAATTCCCCCACAGAGACCAAAAGACGACTGTCACTTCTCTATTTTATCTAATTTGCTGAATTTATTGGCTTAAAGTGTTCAGAATAACACTTTATTATCCTATGAATTTCTGTAGAGTGTGTAGTCATATCACCTTTCATTCCTGATGTTGATAATTCATGTATTTTTATTTTTATTATTTTCCTGATTGATTATTTCAAGGGATTATTAATTTTATTAATATTATCACAAGTGAACTTCTAGCTATATTGTGCTTTCTCTATATTTTGTATGTTTTGTATTTAATTGACTTCACACTTATTAACTTATGATTTACTTCATCCTGTTAGTTTGCATTTAACTTTTTTGTCTCTGGCTATTTAATTTTAAACTCCTCATAGCTAATACAGGCATATAAAACTATATATTTCTTTCTAAGCACAACTTTAACTTCCTTACACATGTTTTGATACATTTTGTTTTCATATTAATTTAAACAAAAATATTTTACCTTTTTTGTGATTTCTTACTTAACCAATAGATTATTTAGAAGTTGCTATTCAATTTCCAAACATTTGTTTTTTAAATATTTAATATTGTCTTCTATATATATAAAACAGGTTAAAAATAAAATGACAGACAAAGGCATTTAAGTAGTTTAAAATCTTTTGTAACTTTATGGTCTAGCACATGACCTGACTTGGTACATGTTCATGTGCACATGAAAATAAGAGGTATTACACAGTTGTTTTGTGTGGTATTCTGTTAATGCAAACTAAGTCAACTTGACTGATAGTGTCATTCAAATATATAGTCCTTTTCTTTTTTTCATCTACTTGGTCTATTAATTTCCCATAAAGACATGTTAAAATCTCAAACTATGATTGTGCATTTATCTACTTCTCTTTAATTCCCTCAATTTTTGCTTCATGTATACTGAAGTTCTGTTGTTAATAGCATACACATTTAAAATTATGTTTTCCTATTAAATTGACCCATTGGTCTTTATGAGATTGAGTATCTCTGGTACATTTTGTCTTGAAATCTGCTTTGTCTGATGCGAATATAGCCACAACAGTCTTCTTATGGTTAAGGTTTGAATAGTGTGCCTTTGTCTGTCATTTTATCTTTGTGTGTTTGTTTGTTTGTTTGTTTGTTTGTTTTTTGAGATGGAGTCTCGCTCTGTCACCTAGGCTGGAGTGCAATGGTGCAGTCTCAGTTCACTGCAACCTCTGCCTCATGGGTTCAAGCGAATCTCCTGCCTCAGCCTCTTGAGTAGCTGGGATTGCAGGTGCCCACCACCATGCCCAGCTAATTTTTGTATTTTTAGTAGAGATGTGGCTTCACCATGTTGGTCAGGCTGGTCTTGAACTCCTGACCTCATGATTTGCACGCTTCGGCCTCCCAAAGTGCTGGGATTACAGGCGTGAGCCACCGCACTCGACCCCTTTCATTTTATCTTTAAACTGTTTTGTAATATTTAAAATATAGCTGTGTAGGTTATCATATAGTTAGGTACATCCTCCCTCCTTAAGTGCCTAATATACATATATAGACGCTCCTTGTCTTATGATGTGTTACATCTCAATAAACCCATCATAAATTGAAAATATTATAAGTGAAAAATGCATTTAATACACCTAACCTAAGGAACATCATAGTTTAGGTTAGTCTAGCCTAAAAGTGCTCAGAACACTTACATTCACTTATATTAGTCCACGGCTGGTCAAAATCATCTAATGCAAGGCCTATTTTATAATAAAGTGTTGAGTATCTCATGTAATTTATTGAATAATCTACTGAAAGTTAAAAACAGAATAGTTGTATAGATACTCAAAGTATGGTTTCTACTGAATCTGCCTCACTTTCATACCTCCGCAAAGTTAAAACATTATAAACTGAACCATCGTAAGTCAGGGATCGTGTGTGTGTGTGTGTGTGTGTGTGTGTGTGTGTGTGTGTGTGTCTATTTGTGTATATCTTCAGCCTGACAATCTCTGCCTTTTAATAGGAGTATTTTAAACTATTTCTTTTAGTGGTTGTCTGGGAATTTCAATATGTATCTATGTTATAGCATGTTTTCAATTCATACTTCACCATATTATTTTACTTTTTGTTTACTAAGATAACTTCGTTCACTATTTTGTTTTAAATTAACACATAATCTTTGTATATATTTATTGGGTACAATATAAATTTTGATACATGTATACATTGTGTAATGATCAAATCATGTTTTTTGGCATATCCATTGCCTAAAACGTTTATCATTTCTTTGTGGTGAGAACACTCAGAATATTCTCTTTTGGTTACCTTGAAATATACACTATTGTTTACTATTGTCACCCTTGCTATGCTATAGAACACCAGAACTTATTTCTCCTAACTGTACCTTTGTACCCATTGACCACACCATTTTAATGTAAGTATTTTAAAATCATATATTTCCAGTTGTTTCCTTTGTTCTTTGTGTTACTGATTTCATATATTACACTTCTTCATAAATTATAAAATTGATGTTTATATTGTTATTTTTGCTTATAATAGCCTTTTACAGAGAGTAGGAAACATAAAGAATCTTTTATATTCCTATGTATTTATTATTTCTTTCAGCTTTCTTTTAAGCTATGTTTCTTTCTGAAATCATTTTTCTTCATACGGAAAAATCTACCTTATCATGTCTTACAAATTATCTCAGCCACTGTTTATGGGATATGCCTTTATTTTGCACTCACTTTTAAAGGATGTTTTCACTGACTGTGTAACTCTACACTGTGAATAATGTTTTCCGAGTACTTTAAAGATTGTGTTCCTTTATGTTCTGGCTTAAATTGTTTATGTGCAGTCATCTGTCGTTCTTATTGTTGTTCTTCTCTATATTATGTGGAAATAAATGAAGATCAACCAAATGAGAAGAGGCAAAGTCTATTTAGTCAGGGTTTGGTATAACAAGGGAGTCAGCCACCATCATGTTTTCATTTGGCAGAGACTGAAAGGCAGGTAGAGACGTGGTAAAACTATAGTGTAAAAAAAGGCAAGGCTGCAGGTATGCTGTAATTGAAGCCTGTTGGCATAGGGAAGCTGGAGGTGGGCTACCTAGAACTGGGGTATCTTACATGATTAGTTAGGGATGCGTGGGACTTTCTCTGGTTGGTCCTAAGTTGGAGGCAGGACTAAAATTAGGAGATCTGTCTGTTATTAATCAAGTCTTAGCTATTTGGGACCAATTATTTCAGATGTTTTTGTTTGATTTTGTGAAATGGTTGCTAGAGATAGTGGTCTGACTCCATACAAGTCTGATGTGGAAAGTAAGCTGGCTTCCTGAGCTGGTTACTATGGATAATGGGTTGGTCTTCTGGACTGGTTGCTGCAGATTGTAGATTGAAACTCCATTTTGTAATTGAAATGGCGCTATCCATTTGTATATTTAGTCTCTCAATCATGTTCATTTTGTCTCTCTTCTTTTAAAATTTTATTTTCTCTTTGGTTTTCATCAGTTTGCCTATGATATGCCTAAATACATTTAAAAATAAATTCTGCTTAGTGTTTGTTGACCTTTGTAGATCTATGGGTTGACATTTTTCATTAGTTTTGTTAATTTTTCAGTTTTCTTTCTAGAAATTTTCAGTCTTATTTTCTCTCATCTCCTCTTTTGAGATTCTAATTACATAATTGTATGTGTATTTTTGAAGTTTATGTCACAGGTCACTGACCATCTGTTTTCTGCTTGGTTTTACAATCTTTTCTCTCATATTTTAGTTTAGATAATTTCTTCTCACTTGATTTTAAATCCACTTATTCATTCTTTCCCCATGTTCGATCTTTTGTAAAAGTGATCCAATGAATTTTAATTTCAGACACTTTTTTTTCCAACTCCATAATTTCCATTTGGTGTTTTCTTAGAGTTTCTAATTTTCTAACTAAATATCCCGTTATTTAATCTACTATATCAATATTTTGCTGTAAATTGTTTCACACATCAATAATGGTTATTTTAAAGCCCAGACATGTTAATTTCAATAACTGAGTTATCTATGGGTCTTATTCTGTTTATTTTGCTTTACCTTTATTATGGATACATTTTTCCTTCATATACCTTTTAGAGTTTTATTGTATTCTGAGTATTGCTATAAAATAATGATTAAATAATAATATTTTATAGTTTTTATTTATTTCCCAGATAATAAATCCCTTTTCTTTCACCATAGTTTTAATAATATTGAGTTCATCTTTGATTTGCCAAACCTCTAATCTCCCCGACACAGCTTTTTAAATCTAGTCAGTACTGGAACTGAGAGGAAGTTGTATTGTAATTCCAGATATGTTTATTCACTATTTAGTTTAAATTGGAAAAGGTTTTGGACTACAATTACTGAGAGAATGCTCAGAAATAAGCAGTTCTCGGCCAGGCGCGGTGGCTGACGCGTGTAATCCCAACACTTTGGGAGGCTAAGGCGGGTGGATCACGAGATCAGGAGATCGAGACCATCCTGGCCAAGGTGGTGAAACCCTATCTCTACTAAACATGCAAAAATTAGCTGGGCATGGAGGCACATGCCTGTAATCCCAGCTACTCAGGAGGCTAAGGCAGGAGAATCGCTTGAACCAGGGAGTTAGAGATTGCAGTGAGCCGAGCTCATGCCACTGCACTCCAGCCTGGCAACAGAGAGCAAAACTCTGTCTCAAAAAAAAAAAAAAAAAAAAAAAGAGAGAAATAAGCAATTCTCCTTGCATTGGTCCTCCTTCACTGCTGCTGTTTTCAGGTTGCAATTTAGGGATGAAGAAGAATTAGTTGACACACTAAGATATTTGTGTTTATATTTGGGGCTATTTTCCATTTTTTAACCATTCTGCCACACCAAACTGTCACCTAGTCTCGGCTGATTTCCCCAGCCCTGCAAAGCCTCTCCCTCTCTAGCAGGTCTGCTTGTCCATTATTCATGCACATTAATGCCCACTTCATGTATAGAAGCCTAAGAGGCTCTTTGCTCACCTCCTAATTTTCCTCCCACCTCACTGGCTTTTCTTTCTCATTTTCTTTTTTAATTTTTTTCTCATTTCTCCCATCTCTTTACTTTGCAGTGCCTTGTGGCTTCATCTTTGGATAGTTTTCCCGTTTTTCATATGCAATCACTCTCTTGTTGATATTGCCTAGATGCATCTTTACTGCCTATGCACTGATGACTCATGTTTATATCTCCAAACCAGACCCACCCCCTGCAACCAGGCTTATGTACCCAACGGTCTATTGGACAGTGCCATTCAGACACAAAATAATAAAAAAAATACATCCCAAACTGAGCTTATCTATTTCATTAATAAATAAATACAATAAAGTAAAACCTACTCCACCTGCAATCCTTTCCATCTCAAATGCAACTCCATCCTCCCAGATGCTCAGACAAAAACACTTGGATTTATAACTCCCTTTTTTCTTGAACGCATATCATTCTGTCCATCAGAAAACTCTTATGTTTGTTCCTTCTGCTTTCATAACGTACCTAGAATATGAGCACTTTTCTCCTCTTTCAAGTCTCTACCCTAGTCCAAACCATCCCATCATCTGCCTGGTTTATTAAAGTAGCCTCATACCTGATCTCCTTGCTTCTACTCTTGTATTTTTTCCTATCCTACAGTAGATTCTTAGCCTGATGATTCTTTTAAGACTGGAGTCAGATCGCATGGCTCTTTTACTCAAAGCCCTTTCAGGGTTTCTCATCTCTTAGTGTAAAATTTAAAGTCCTGTAAATGGCGTAGCTACAACAGCCTCCCTGCTGCTCCTCAAACATGCCAGGAATACACTGACTTCAGAGTTCTTTCTGATCATTGGTACTTCTGCCTAAAATTCTTTTATCTACTACATTTCTTGCCCCATTGCCTTTTTTAAGAGTTTGTTCAAATATAATATTCCAAGTGAAATCTTCTATGACCACTTCCTTTAAATTGCAAACGCTGTACACCGCTTCCATTTAATTTTCTCTATAACAGATCTTTTCTTCTATCGTATAACTTACTTTAGTATTTTGTTTATTTTCTTCTTCTCCCATTGGAATATAAGTAGGATGAAAAAATATATTTTCTATTTTCTTTATGCTTTATCCATAGAATAATGCCTGACATATAAAGGTATTTCAAAATGTGTTAATACATTAGTGGCTGATTCTTTTTTTATATATATATACTTTAAGTTCTAGGGTACATGTGCACAACATGCAGGTTTGTTACATATGTATACATGTGCCATGTTGGTGTGCTACACCCATTAACTCGTCATTTACATTAGGTATATCTCCTAATGCTATCCCTACCTCCTACCCCCTCCCCACAATAGGACCCAGTGTGTGATGTTCCCCTTCCTGTGCCCAAGTGATCTCATTGTTCAGTTCCCACCTATGAGTGAGAACATGTGGTATTTGGTTTTCTGTTCTTGTGATAGTTTGCCGAGAATGATGATGTCCAGCTGCATCCATGTCCCTACAAAGGACATGAACTCATCCTTTTTTATGCCTGCATAGTATTCCATGGTGTATATGTGCCACATTTTCTTAGTCTGTCACTGATGGACATTTGGTTTGATTCCAAGTCTTTGCTCTTGTGAATAGTGCCACGATAAACATACGTGTGCAGCATGACTTATAATCCTTTGGGTATATCCCCAGTAATGGGATGGCTGAGTCAAATGGTATTTCTAATTCTAGATCCTTGAGGAATCGCCATACTGTTTTCCACAATGGTTGAGCTAGTTTACAGTCCCACCACCAGTGTAAAAGTGTTCCTATTTTTCCACATCCTCTCCAGCACCTGTTGTTTCCTGATTTTTTAATGATTGCCATTCTAACTGGTGTGAGATGGTATCTCATTGTGGTTTTGATTTGCATTTCTCTAATGGCCAGTGATGATGAGCATTTTTTCATGTGTCTGTGGGCTGTATGAATTCTTCTTTTGAGAAGTGTCTGTTCATATCCTTTGCCCACTTTTTGATGGGGTTGTTTGTTTTTATCTTGTATATTTGATTGAGTTATTTATAGGTTCTGGATCTTAGCCCTTTGTCAGATGAGTAGATTGCAAAAATTTTCTCCCATTCTGTAGGTTGCCTGTTCACTCTGATGGTAGTTTCTTTTGCTGTGCAGAATCTCTTTAGTTTAATTAGATCCCATTTGTCAATTTTGTCTTTTGTTGCCATTGCTTTTGGTGTTTTAGACATGAAGTCCTTGCCCATGCCTATGCCCTGGATGGTATTACCTAGGTTTTCTTCTAGGGTTTTTATGGTTTTAGGTCTAACATTTAAGTCTCTCATCCATCTTGAATTAATTTTCGTATACGGAGGAAGGAAAGGATCCAGTTTCAGCTTTCTACTTATGGCTAGCCAATTTTCCCAGCACCATTTATTAAATAGGGAATCCTTTCCCCATTTCTTATTTTTCTCAGTTTTGTCAAAGATCAGATGGCTGTAGATGTGTGGTATTATTTCTGAGGGCTCTGTTCTGTTCCATTGGTCTATATCTCTGTTTTGGTACCAGTACCATGCTGTTTTGGTTACTGTAGACTTGTAGTATAGTTTGAAGTCAGGTAGTGTGATGCCTCCAGCTTTTGGCTTAGGATTGTTCTTTTGGCTTAGGATTGTTTTGGCAATGCGGGGTCTTTTTTGGTTCCATATGAACTTTAAAGCAGTTTTTTCCAATTCTGTGAAGAAAGTCATTGATAGCTTAATGGGGATGGCATTGAATCTATAAATGACCTTGGGCAGTATGGCCATTCCCACAATATTGATTCTTCTTCTCCATGAGCATGGTATGTTCTTCCAGTTGTTTGTGTCCTCTTTTATTTCACTGAGCAGTGGTTTGTAGTTCTCCTTGAAGAGGTCCTTCACACCCCTTGTAAGTTGGATTCCTAGGTATTTTATTCTCTTTGAAGCTATTGTGAATGGGAGTTCATTCATGATTTGGCTCTCTGTTTGTCTGTTACTGGTGTATAAGAATGCTTGTGATTTTTGCACATTGATTTTGTATCCTGAGACTTTGCTGAAGTTGCTTATCAGTTTAAGGAGATTTTGGGCTGAGACAATGGGGTTTTCTTAATATACAATCATGTCATCTGCAAACAGGGATAATTTGACTTCCTCTTTTCCTAACTGAATACTGTTTATTTCTTTCTCTTGCCTGATTGCCCTAGCCAGAACTTCCAACACTATGTTGAATAGGAGTGGTGAGAGAGGGAATCCCTGTCTTGTGCCAGTTTTCAAAGGGAATGCTTCCACGTTTTGCCCATTCGGTATGATATTGGCTGTGGGTTTGTCATAAATAGCTCTTATTATTTTGAGATATGTTCCATCAATACCGAATTTATTGAGAGTTTTTAGCATGAAGGGCTGTTGAATTTTGTCAAAGGCCTTTTCTGCATCTATTGAGATAATCATGTGGTTTTTGTCTTTGGTTCTGTTTATATGCTGGAGTACATTTATTCATTTGCGTATGTTGAACCAGCCTTGCATCCCAGGGATGAAGCCCACTTGATCATGGTGGATAAGCTTTTTGATGTGCTGCTGGATTTGGTTTGCCAGTGTTTTATTGAGGATTTTTGCATCGATGTTCATCAGGGATATTAGTCTAAAATTCTCTTGTTTTGGTTGTATCTCTGTCAGGCTTTGGTATGAGGATGATGTTGGCCTCATAAAATGAGTTAGGGAGGATTCCCTCTTATTACTCGACTGTTGAGTTGTATTACCAACTTGAGTCTAAAGATGAAGAGGCTTCTTTGTTTTATAGTAACCCCTGACTGCTTTCTGATTATTCTTTTTCGTTAATTATATAGAGGGTTTTAGAATTATTGTTACAGATAGAATAGAAAAAGCAAACACAATTTTCTTGAACAAAGGTTAAATGTTATCTTGAGAAAGGAACATACACTTATACTTCAGTTTTTTTGTTTTTATTTTTTATTTTTTTTAAGAAAAAAAGCTTTGTAAATAAGAAACTTTTCAAATATAATAAATTAAAATATTTTGTTTCATAGAGAGTTTTGGAATACTTTAGTACTGATTTGACATGCAAGCTTTCTACTAGCCACTACGTGCTACTTTGAAAGGTTGGGGTGTATAGTGTAAATAAAGTTTAAACATTCAATTCTATGTAAATAGTTCAATATTTGTAACAGAGCTCCAAAAATATTTTCTCTTCATAGCAAATTTAAGGGTATATTACAGTAATATTTTAAGCAGTTGTGAAGACTCTTAAATAATTGGACGTACAGAAAAATTAAGAGTAGCTACTCACAGTTTAAGAATGGAAATAAGTAACTTTCTATTTTAATGTAATAAAATGATAACATCTCGAGAGTTGTTTGATAATTCTCAAGTGAATGAATCATATGTAATAAAGAATGACTGTTTTACCATATAACTTTGCAGAAAAGAAAATGATACTTCAAGTTTGCCTTCTAAATTATTTATACATATTATTTTTTTAAATTTGCACATAAATTACTTTGAATCACTGCATATAAATTCCCAAAGCAAATTTGAATTATTATTTTTGTTGTTAGAATATATACCTGAAATCGATCCTGTGAACATGCTTAAATTTTTTGAGATTAGCAATCCCCACGTCAAACTCGTAAGGGTTATGTTTTGAAAACTGTATAGATATTTAAAACCTCTTAAAGTGTAATAACTATATGCTATTTAATGGCAAAGATTTGAAATTTCAACTTCCTTTTTTTATAGATAAAAATCTCCTCTAATATTCAGCCGAAGTCCTCAGCTGAACCAAAGAAACAAGTGTTCTGAAAATTCTTAGAAATCAATTACTTAGCACTTAATCTCTTATCAAAAGTTATGTGCCTGTAATGAGACTATGTAGTTAATAGATTATTCAAAGTTTTAAAAGTTATTGTACTATGTACTAGTGAGTAGACATAGATTTGCAATGAGGTTTATAATAATAAAATGAAGCTTCACTACAATTTCTGTGCATTTTGTAATATAATGGCAGAGAAATCCATTAAAAAATGTTTTGTGTGGGGTGGGACTCATTTGCATGCCAGAATCCTTACTAGTAGCACAATTGATTTAAAAAATTCTGCATTTTAGCCTCAAAAAATGAAGCATTGCTTTACATGAAATTATTGGGTAGTTACTTTTACAATACTTAATATTTCTCTCTTTTGGTCTCTAAATTTTAGAATGCACTGTGACATCATTTTAACTTCAATAGGCATGTAGGGAGGATGCATTTAACCGAAAGGGTAATGGAAATCAGTTTATGTGAGGATTAATAAGCTCTTATTGGTTCTTAGTTACTTTAACATTTTAACCTCCAGAGAAAATTAATAAATATTAAGTGTCAAAGTTACACAATCAAATGAACTTATGAGATGACTGGGGATACTTGAGAGAATAAACTAAATTATATGTGTGTGTTCTCTTTCAAGCATTTGCTATCATTTCTGGGCTGGATTTCTATGCTAGTTTCTAAATAAGACTAAGCTCCTTTCTCTGCTAAAGGATGTAGTGATATCATTATCTAAATAACCCTTTTTATTCAAGTTGACTGCCTGTTTTTATTGAATTGGTTTAGTAAAACGAAAAAACTTTCTATAGATTTTTTCTATAGATTATACAAGTAAATATTGTATATTTTTCTTTTTTGGCATAAAATCAAGATACATATGAGGTAGGGGTGTGTGTATGTGTGTGTGTGTGTGTGTGTTAAAAAATACCATAGGGAATAAAACTCATGGTTTTTGAAATTTTTATGGATTACAGTAATCACAGTAAGCCCCTTTGGATAGAAAATACAGAACATACTTGTAAGATTTTCAAGACTTAAGTCAATTTCATCAATTTTGGGGGATATTAATGATATATAAAGACAAGCAAGAGAAATTTGTGTAATGATTGACTTATATTGCTGTAACAATACAACTGAATTATGTGTCACAGAGGGTACTACTATTAACTACTACATATTTGTTTATCATTTTAGAATTTCAAAGGGTAGTTTTCATAACAATAATAGTCTACAAGCATAAATTGACATTTCATAACTTGGAGTGCATGCTCATCTATCAGGATAAACTGTACTGTAGTATGTGATCCTTAAAGAACCGTTCCCCTTTTTAATGATTAGATGTAGATTCTGCAATTTATCTGATACTATTTCAGACGAACTTCTGAATGGAGGGTACAGGGCGCAAGGTTTTTATAATGTTGTAGTAAATGTGGAGGAGGAAAAGGACATGTGCTCTGAGGCTATATACAATCTCAGACAATACAAACGAGTACAACTGCAGTATTATTTGCATAGGATAATTGATGACAGTCCTTTGTTGTAGCTTTCATTTTTCTTTATTCCTTGACCTGCTTCATTAAATTTCAGCAAATAAGAAAACTTGGCTAAGGATAGATTGTTTAGTCCTGTGGTCCCTGCTTCACTTTCCTTGGACTCATTCTATCTTTCAGTAATGCTCACCTTGCACCGACAAACGAGTCAAAATGCTTTGTGTTTCATAAGCGACAATGTGCCGATTGTATTCTGCAGGTTATATTTGATTGCATATGATGGTCATTGTGTCTTATAATTGTTAACTATTTCTAAACACAAGAACCACTCAATTATACCAGTCAGTGTGTGGCAAGGAAAAATAAATGTCAGCTTCCAACTGCATAAATAGAATTACTTGTTTTCTCTGGAGTAGTGTAATCATAATCAAAGCACTTTTGTAGAACTCCCAGGATGTGTTCCTTTTAAGCAATGTAATATCACCTTGAGAGAAAATAATCTATCTTTAATGTAATATTCAGTGATATACTACTGATATAGTTTATATATGTATTAATTATTATCATACAACAATAAAGCAGCACATAATATCTGGAAGCAATAATGTTTGTTTATATTTTTGTTTCACAAAATGATATATAAAGAGAATGTACCAACATTATTTTATTTGGTCCTAACAAAAATTCTTTAAGATCAACAGAGGGTTGGTTATGTTCATTTAACAGATAGGAAAGCTCAGATTTGAAGTGCTGACTTGTGTCTAATAACATATTTTAAGTACAAGAGTGAAAGCCTCATGTACTTCATTTTAATACTGAATATTTATTCTTCTACATTACAATTTCTATTGTCAGAGATTGCAAAATTTTTATAAAATAATTTTGATTAATTATAGTCCCTTAAACATATATTTTAGGGGTAAGATGGAGTGCAAATGGAAGGGGAAAATAAGATAATTAGTGGGTATTAAGTAATGGGATGATAAAGACTTAATTCCACCTAATTTATTTTGGAAAAGCAAAATATTTGCCCAACACATATTCCTATAAGGGAGTACTTGTATTGAGGCCTTTGGCTCAGTGCTTCTACATTGCTGCTGCTGATTTCAGGGCTGCTGTCCATTCAGCTTTATTTCCCATAGTCTGATCACTCATGTTGGATCAAGTCAAGAGAGAGCTATGGTTTCTCTTCTCCATTTACTTCATTTGAATTTCAGTTTTTCTTCTTTCGTCTATACCTCACCCAACAATGAGTGATTGAGGAATGAGTGAGATGTAAAAAATATCAAAGGTAAATCACTCTTCTCTACCTATTCAGAAGCAAGCGTTCAATGCTAATAGAAAAGACAATATAGCTTTCATAGGTAAATTTTCCTGTAATTCTATGATGTAAAGTTGATTGAATGATTAATGCCATTATATATGACAAATTTGAAAATGTCTAATCAGTTCTGTATATTAGCAATATTTTTGGTTTGGGATTTGCATTTACTTCAAATATTCAAAACATTTTATTCTGTATATAGGTAGTTTCTTATATGAATATGCACCATGGCTTTCTATCTGCTAGTATAAAAGTCCAAGTAGCTTTTTTCTGTGACAATAGCTATAGACATATTTTCCATATACTTGCCTATTTTTATTTTGATATACAAAAAAGTTGGACATTTGAATAAAATTGAATATATTATTCTATTTTTAAAAGTCATATAACCTCTTCTTCAACACATTCTGCATACAAACCAGATTAGATTTGTTTCTTAGAAATTTTGACAATTCAAATGGGGAATGGAAAGGAAATGGAAGGTGTTATTGCTGCTGCATATTATACACTTATGAAGAAAGGGTCATGCTATACTTCTTTAGCTAATTTATAAATTCCAGAAGAGGTTCGGAACTTCCCCTCCCTGTCCCTTAGGTGAAGCTCAGATATTTGATATCTAATTATTCAGTGCTAACTGAGATCTAGCATTATTCAGTACTAAATTTCTGGTTATCTGAAGTATATAACTAATATCTCTTATTATCTCTCTTTTACCAAATTTCTACAGCCCCTTTTCTTCTTTTGTTCCTTTGAGTATTTCTGTTAATTATTAACAGCACAAACTTTGATATTTGGCATCTTTCTTAAAAACATTTTTTAAAGTTCAGTGGTACATGTGCAGAATGTGCAGATTTGTTACGTAGGTGAACAGAATACCAAATACGGTGTGTTCTCATTGGGCATTTCTTAGTTTGAGTCTTCATCTTCTTCCTTTGACCATTTCCCTTAGCTTGACAAGTCTTATCGTTATCTCACTTTTATCTGTGCTCCTGCTATGTATTTTTTCCTATCTTGGTAGGCTTAACATCTCTCTCGGTATATATCATTCTGAATAATATACAGTTATTTCCTTTGGTAATTGAAGAAAGAGGTAGTTTCTGGTAATATGACTAGAGGAGTGTAGTAACTGTGATAAATAGTGTTAACTGCCTACTGACTGTTCAATCATTCTAAATATTAAAAGAAATACAATAGGTATTTAAGACATGATCTCTTTATCTCAATTTATTTATAATATTGTGAATAAAAATGTTAATATAAAAATAAACAGTATATATTATAATAAACTGATTATATTTTATTGTCTTTCATTTATTCGTGGTTCTTAGGAGTTTTTACTCCACCATTTAGGAGTTATTACTGTACCAGTGTGGAATTAATGAAAACAACAAGATCGTCCTTCCTGAGCCAACTTTATAATCAACACAGTAATGTCATTCGAGCTATGTTGTATATGTGCCATGAAAGAAGGTGTTTAGTCTGACTCCTGGTTGATCTTTTAGGTAATATTTTTTTTTTTTTTTTTTTTTTGAGACGGAGTCTTGCTCTGTCACCTAGGCTGGAGTGCAGTGGCTGGATCTCTGCTCACTGCAAGCTCCGCCTCCCAGGTTTACGCCATTCTCCTGCCTCAGCCTCCCGAGTAGCTGGGACTACAGGCGCCCACCACCTCACCCGGCTAGTTTTTTGTATTTTTTAGTAGAGACCGGGTTTCACCGGGTTAGCCAGGATGGTCTCGATCTCCTGACCTCGTGATCCGCCCGTCTCGGCCTCCCAAAGTGCTGGGATTACAGGCTTGAGCCACCGCGCCCGGCCTTAGGTAATATTTTAAAAGCCCTGGCCACCATCCCATAAGGTCATTTTGTGTACATAATATTTTTCCGAAGGGCTCTGAAACTGTCTCAACTTATAATCAGAGTAATGAGCATTATAATAGATTAATAGATTAACAGTGATCTTCTTTCCCCATGTAATTAGGTCTACAGGATTTGAATATTGTCAATAACACCTCATCGTATTTTTCTTATGTGGAAGAGTATCATTACGAAGAATGTATTCATTCAACACGACTTCAGCAAATATCTGTCAAGTATCTATTATAAGCTGATAACTAAGCCAAATACATGTATATAAACCTAGATTTTAACTATGTTCTCTCTTATACTTTTATATCTTATAACATTTAAGTGAGTGCTACATGATAACATAGGGCTGTTTTGTTTTATATAAACCTTAGGGTTGCTTTTTCTATAAAACTCACACTCTTAGGGCATGTCAGCCTCAGATATTTCTCTAAGTAATTTTGAAGTTCTATCTTCTGAAGAAAAAATACTGAATGTCTCAGAAATACCTTTGTGACTTGCACTACATCAAGCAGCAAGGCAGGAATGATGTCTTTGTGCATTTACATAGCACTTTTATTTTTAAGAGGTCAGGGAATTTCATATGGATTATCTTTTTCACCCAGATTTTCCTTCTGCAGTAGTTGCCATAGAGGAATGAAATTTCTTGCCTCAGGTTATGTAGTCCTTCTTAGGCACCACACGTGAACTTTCTCTAAGTCCTGGTTTTCTTCACAGTGTTGTCTCACAGATTTGTCCATTTCCTCCTAAAATGAATGAATTAATTCAAACAACAAGTATTGAACATCCACTGTTACTAGACACTGTTCTAGGTCGTTGGGAGAAATCAATGAACCAAACAGGATAAAAAACAAAACAAGATCAAGCAAAGCAACCCTTTCTTTGTCCTCCTGAAGTTTATATTTTAATAATGGGAAGCAGGGTGTGGGAAAGACAGAAAATAAACACCATTCATTAGTAACATATAGTATTTTAATAAGAAATAAATGCAATGGAAAAATAAAGTAATTATGGGGAAGTTAGGCCATGTGGTCGGGACATGTAAGTAAGTTAAGCCGTTGATTCAGAAATGATTGAAGTTCCCAACTATATAAAGCAATATAATTAAAAACTAGTTCAAAATTGAAAGCATAAATACAATCCTGTGTTTACATATTCAGATGGAGAATAATTAAATTTATTAATTCAATCAGTAGATATTCATTGATGACCAGTTGGTAGAAAGTGCTGTTCCAGGGGTTGTGACTATAGGGGTGGATATAGTGCAGATTCACTCTCAAGCTGTTCAGAGACTGGGGGACAGGATATTATAATCACTTATTGCTACTTAAAAATAACCATCCAAAAGCATAGCCCTTTAAAGCAGTAACCACTTTATTATCTCTTGTGATTCTGTGAGTTGACACAGCTTAGCTGGTGATGCTTCTGCTTCTCCCAGTGTTGGCGGGAGCTGCAGTCCTCCGAGGACTTGTCTTGCCTGGACTGTCAGAAGTGGCTCATTCAATGACCGATGCTTTGGTGGGAGAAGGCTGAAAGACTCATCTCAGCAATGAATTTGGGATACTAGACCATTTAGGTCTGTTTCTGTCCAGGTGTCAGAGCCTCTTCCTCTCCATGTGACCTCTCCCTGCATGGTCTCTGCGCATGATTTCTCCAGCAAGTAGTGAGACATTTACTTGGTGGCTCAGTGGTACACAAAATGCTAAAGAACTTGACAGACTTTCCCAAGAGTTAGTTTCAGAACTTACACAGGGTCATTTCCTCTATATTCTACTGGTTAAAGGGAGTCCCAGACCAGACCACTCCAGATTCAGGGAGGTTATTTCATAAGGAGAAAGTTACGGGTTGCGCAGATTATTTGAAGCTATTTTTGGAAGCTAGTGATCCCAAGCGACAGTGTTTACAATATACACAAGGTACTGTGGAAACCCTGAAGAAGATAATCTATCAGTCTGGGTGCATTCAGGTGAGGCTTCCAAGAACAAAAGGATGCTGAGCTAAACATTAAGAAAAAAAAATCAGAATTAACCAGTCAGTGAAGAACAGGATATGCCAGGAAGAGAGACAGCATGAGACATACACAGGACATGGTATCAGAAGAGAGTGTGGTGTGTCCAGAGAACTTTCAGTTATTTAATATGAGAGTGAGGTATAAATCCTTTCAGTAAATTCTAAGAAGGCTACATAGGACAAAGCTTTGAATCAGAGGTATTTTATAAAATGAAAACAATACTGTCACAGAGAGTTGATCTGAGGACTAAATTATATCAAGTATCTGGCACATATAAACTAAGCATGTGTATATATATATATGTCTGTCTGTCTCTATATATATGTGTATATATATATATATATACACATGTGATTTTAAACATTTTTTGTCATGATAAGGGTTTGAATTTCAACCAGAAGTGGATAGGAAGCCAATAAAGAATAAGATTTGCATTTTGTAATGACCCCGTTCTGCAGAGTCCAGAGAATTTATGAGAAAGATAGATGCTGAAGAAAGAATAATCAATTTGATGGCTTTCTAGGTCAAAAGAAAATAAATACAGAAGGCAGAGACTGTGGAAAAGGGTTTGAAAAAAAAACCTAGAAATTGTAAGTTAAACACACAATTTGTTTTAGTTTCCTGTTTTCCTAATGTAGTAGATCCATTTAATAATTCACTCATTATTGCAATATGTATATTTATAATTTTTAGGGTCTCTCACAGTGCAGGCACTGGGTTAGAAACTGTGGATACAATTTCTATTTGTAAGATAAAATTTTACATTCATGAAGTTCACAGTTTTGCTATGAAGATTGCAAAATTAATGATAATTACAATGGAATATGACAAGTGCTTGCTAGATGTAGGCACATAGAAGTCTCACTACACCCAGATGGTAAATGTCTGTGAGGGTTTTACCAGTAAAGTTTTCTCAAGACATGAAAGCCAGCAGGAGAAAATTTTAGAAAGATAAAGGCCTCACCTAGCAGGACAAAGCAGGGGCAAAAACAAAGAGTTAGAAATAAGGAACAGGCCAGCGGAGGAAGAGCACAGTATAGACCTGGATATGTGAGCAGGCCTGTTGAAGTGAGGAGCTGGATATAGCGTAGCATCATGATGGCCAGAGTTTAGTATACAATGAAGAGAATGGGAGAAATGACATTTATGAGAAAAAAAAAACTGGCAAATTATCGACAGCTGAAATCAATAAGCAAAAAAGTCATTTACAATTCCTGAAATCATGCTCTGCATTTTTTAAATCCATGAAGTGCAGAATAATCACAGAAGCTTAAAGTAGGCAAAGCTATTAGTAACTTAAACTGTGTAATAATTAATATTAATTTTATGAGCAGTATTTTATATTCATTTGCTATTTCCATAGCAATGTGCAACTAGAGCTGAGATGTATAAGATGTATCTTACCCTCAAAAAACTTTCAAGTGCAACTTCCTTCAGGAAGTGTTCCTTGACCATCCATTACATGTAATCATATTCTAATTTGTATTTAACAAATTGCCTAGCAAATAATATTGTCAATAGATACTGTTACATATTACTATTATTATTAATGAAGATAGATCACAGATCTTTCAGGGCAAGAGCAGATGCCACTGATAGGCCATTTACCCACACTCCTGAAATTCAGTTCTACTCTCATTCTAGAAAACAGATTTGATTGAGACCTTGACTAGGTCAGGACAGCGGCATGTATACAAGGCAAAGGACATTTTAGTTTTATCTAGGCTTAACCTTAGAAAGCCAATATAAACAGAAATCACATAGTTTTTTCAATATAGCCGTATTCTTTATCTGAGCACCAGGTGAATAAATCATGTGCCAAATTATGTGTGCTCGTGAGTGTACATGTGCACACATGTGAATTTTGAAGGAAGAGAGGATATATGTAAATATAAGTACATGGTGGGGGGAGGGGTAGATTTTGTTAGATTCTCAGGAACTCCAAACAGTGTAAAACCCCTGCCTTAAGGTGATGCTTAACTGAAATCCCTGCTTTAAGGTGATGATTAGTATTAGAATTGCCCTGTTTCTAAACCTTTAAGAGGGACATGTTAGGGTTCATTAAGTACTCCAGGACTTACCCCTATGCCTGAAGCTAGAGAAGAAACAAATTTTCCTAAGTCAAGGGTTGTACTGCATTCTGCTAAAGCCTTGCTCAATGTTACTTTTCAGTAACCAACTATCAACTTTAAGTATTTCTCAGCATTTCGGTTAAAATTAACAGAAAGTGATGTTGGCAAGATGGCAAACCAAGAGACCCCAGGCCCTAATTCCCCCCTTGAAGACACTGAGTTAGCAATATATGGACCAGAATCCCTTTTTAAGAACTGTATTGTCCAGTTAAGAAGTAACAGCACCCAGACCAATGCAAAACCAAAAAAAGATCCTAGTAAACTTCAGAGAATTTTGCATGCCCATGTCCTTTTCTTGAGTCAGAGTAGCATAGTGCACACTGGAGGAAACATTCCATACAAGGGCTCCTCTTTTACAATAGCAACAAGAGAGTGGATTGTGAATCAGATATTCTGGTTTGTCTAGGGGCTTCCCAAAGTATTGATTTCTATCTCATAGCACTGATGGGAACAGTAGCAGAGTTTGGAAACCACTGAAAAAAGAGGCAAGAGGTTTGGCATGTTGGAGCCACAGAGCTGCAGAGATTCTGTAGTTCTACAGGCAGATGCTAGAAGAAGCAGGAGATTATGAGCTCCTGAGAAAAATAGGGCAAGCTGCTTAGGGAATTTGAGAGAAGTAAAGACACATACACAAGCCCAGAGGAGAAACATCCTCAGAAACGTTATGAGAGTCTCCCAAACATATAGCTAGGCTCACTGATGAAGGCCATTCTCTGCACACATCCAGTACATAATGGCTAAGGCAGGTGAATGTCTTCACAAATGCCCAAATCTCAAATATCAAGAAATATCACAAGACATGCAAAGAAACAAAGAAATGTGGCTTGATAAATATACAAAACAAAACCTTGGATATAGACCCTAAAGAAAGGCAGATCACTGAACTTTCTGAGAAATAATTAAAAACAACTGTTTTAAATATGGTCAGTGAGCTCAAAAAAGAACATAGAAAGATGACTAAAGAAAATCTTGAAAATAATGTATGAACAAATTGAGAATATCGGTGAAAACTATAGGAAAGAATCATATAGAAATTCTGGAGCTGAAAAATATAACTGAATTGCTGACTTGAAAAATTATTTAGAGAGACTTAATAGCAAACTTGATCAGGCAGATGAAAAAAATCAGTGAACTTGAAGACAGGACATTTTAAATCGTTGGGACAGCAGAGAAAAAAAAGAAGGAATGAAGAAAAGTGAACAATACTTAAGGGACTTATGGGGCACCATCAATCAGACCAATATACAAATTATGGGAATTCAAGAAGGAGTAAAGAGATAGAGAGAAAAAGGGGCAGAGAGTTTATTTGAAGAAATAATGACAAAAAAACTTCCCAAGTCTGAGGAAAGAAATGGATATACATGTTCAAGAAACTCAACCAACTACCACCAGGATGAATCCATAGAGACTCCACCAAGACCCATTACAATCAAACTTTTGAAAGTGAAAGAGAGTTATGAAAGCAGCAAGAAAAAAGAGACTCATCTTGTACATTGTAGCCTTTATAAGATTATCAGAGAATTTATCAGCAGAAACCTTATAGGCCAAAGGAAGTGTGCTAATATTATTCAAAGTGTTGAGAGCAAAAAATGCTATCAACCAAGAATACTACAGCCAACAAAATAATTCAAAAATGGACAGGAATTTAAGATTTTATCAGACAAATCTGAGGAAGTTCATTCTACTAGATCTACTTGACAAGAAATGCTAAAGTGAGTCCTTCAAAGAATGCTAGATGAAAATACAAACTTCAGTAAAGAAAAATACATGACCAAGTATAATAACCTGTATTATTATAATTTTGGTGCACAAATTTACTTTTAGTTCTTATATAAAATTTAAATGACAAAAACATAAAAACAAATATAAATATATGTTAATGGATATAAAACACATAATGATGTACTTTGCGACATCAATAACATAAAAGTGGGGACAATAAGGAATAGAGTAAGTTGTTAGTAGTTTAAAATAAAATGTTATAATTTGTTTAATATGTTATATATAA
>NW_012115378.1:3811199-3897369 GCF_000951035.1 Colobus angolensis palliatus
TTTAATAAAGTATCAAGGTCATAAACAAAGACAAACTGAAGAAACATATGGCTTAAATGACACTAAAGAGATATGACAACTAATTGCAAAGCATGATCCTAGATTGAATTCTGGTCTGGAAAAAATATATTAATATAATATATAACATATATAGAATGTTTTGTTATAACTGTCTAATTGCAACAGTAACAATGTACACAAAAGGAAATGAAAAGAAAATCAAAGCATGCCATTACAAAAAGTCAAAAGACAAAAGTAAAGCAATAAGAGAGGAAAGGAGAAGTAATAGAGTTACAAGACATACAGAAAACAATTAACAAAATGGCAATAGTATCTCCTTCCCTAAATCAGTAATTACTTTAAATATAAATGGATTAAACTCCCTAATCAAAAGATACAATTTGCTGAATGGATTTAAAAAATTAGGATCAAACTAAGTGCTGTCTATAGGAGACTAACATATTAGATGTTAAGGACACACATAGGCTGAGAATCACAAAGATTAAAAACATATTCTATGCAAGTGACAACTATAAAAGAGCAGAGGTGCTATACTAACATCAAAAAAGGAGACTTTAAAATAAAAATGGTTAGAAGAGACAAAGAATAATACCACATAATTATAAAAGGGCCAATTCACCGAGAAAATATATAATATTTTATAAATATTCATGCGCCCAACATCAGAGTTCCCAATAGATGAAGCAAACATTGGCAGAATTGAAGGAAGGAACATACAGCAGCACAATAATAGTAGGAGACTTCAATACCCCACTTTTAATAATGGGTAGAACCACCAAACAAAAGATGAATAAGGAAATAGAGGACTTGAGCAATTCTGTAAGCTAATTGGACCTAACATACATATAAAGAACACTCCAGTCATTCTTCTCAAGTGCACATGGAACATTCTTCAGAATAGACCTCATGTTAGGCTACAAAGCAAGTCTTAACATATTTAAAATGATTGAAATTATAGCAACTATCTAGCATTTACAAATAAATAAAATTACAAATATTTCATAATTACAAATAACTACAAAAGAATTTGCTTGCATGACTGACAAGTACGTGAATTTCCAGTATTCACCTTTAACATTCACTTTTGTCTTACTCATAAACATGAGTAAATAAAAAAATGAACCCACATCCATGTTGAAGCATACTTGATCATCAATTGCAGTCATCTTGATTGTCATTGCCTACAAATATAATAGTTTGGTAAAAATCAATGAGAGTATTCTGAGAGAATCAATTGGATATATGAAATTTATAATAGAGTATTGAATATTTTATAATTCATAAACCATGTTAAAAATCTTTTATATCAGTAAAATCATAATATTGTACCCTTTTTTTGGAAACTGGTTATTAAACATTTATCAGCATAGAACTGATATTACCATTTATCTGTTTCCTGTGTATTCCTGACATTATTTTCTTAAATATGTTTCTTAAGTCTGGACATTTGTATGAAAAATAGTAGAGTGATAATAGAGAGAGTCTTAGGAATGTTATCTGGAGTTTCCCATCTTCCAGCAGATAAAGGGGCACAGATCATTTGAATTAAATTAAGTATTGAACTGACTTGATGCCGGGTTTTAGTTCTTATCTCCATATATTTCCTTCCACTCATAGGGTCTAACCTACTGGTGGTCCCAACTGAGAGCCAGGACTCCTCATAAAAGCTCATCCTTCCTAATGGTCTTTGGCTTTTTAGTTTAGAAGTGAGAGTACAGCAAACACTACTGTATTTTTTTTTCCAACACTTTTCTGCTGGTCTCATTTGTCTTTTGCTCTTGGCAATTTAAGAATATGCAAAGCCTTAAAGGCAAATCCATAGAATGGTGGTCTCACTTCTCTGCTACTACCTTCTCTCTGCAATCTTGACTACTTACATCATTGCTACCATCTTCAATCTGAAATCCATTTTTTCTTCAGTATTTTAAGAGTTCCAAAAGTTATCTACCTATTAGCAATGTATGTTCATATTCTTCATCTCTCTTTTCACACCAAAACTGGTGTTTCCCCTGAGGGAAAAAGCTGCTTACAGAATGTTGGTTCACATTTTCTGATGTCCTTCCCTCAGGGATCTTGGGCTCTCAAGTCCTAGTTACCTCTTAGCTGTCTATTAAAAATCTTTAAATAGATTTTAATCATCTATATTTCAAAATTAGCTATTCTGGTTATTCTCAGTGGGAACATTGGACTGCTCCAGTCTATTCCATTATGATTGTATCTACATGCTTGTTAGATTCATACGCCTACCTCCCTATACCAGGAAAAAGTTCTCTCCTAGATTGTATCATAGCTTTCTGTGTATAATTTTATAAAAATGATTAGCACTTTGAATGGTAAAATCTTATGTTTTTGTCCATCTGTACTATAATACTAGACCATAAGCTTCTAGAAATTAAATACTATCTTATTTTTCTTTTCTATTCCTAATACTTTGCACATGACTGCTGCTGAATAAATGATTGTTTAACAAATAATTTAAAAGTGTGGAAATAGATTTGTAGATTTCTGGACCAAACAGCCAATTATTTATCTGACAGATACTCCAAAGTTTGTTTTCCTCTATGTTTGTGTTTAAAACATTTTCCTTAACTTCTTTCAGTACTTGTACAGCTTTTAAAAAAAGATTTAAATGTTTAAGCCAGCTGGAATTTATTTTGCTGTACAAATAAAGTGAGTTATAATTATGCTTCTTTAGTTGTTTTTTATCTTAGGAAAAAAAAAGACAATGGTGTCAAAAGTAAGAGCAATTTACTTTTACTTTTATAGATCAGCCATGTATTACTCCATTTGCTGGAATAACATGTTTTTTAACTAAAGGAATATTTTTGAACATTGTAAACCTGTAATGGATTGGTTATTAGACTAATTTCTATTTCTCTCCTGATACTTTAGTATCCTTAGATACTACATATTGACTGTGTTTTATTAGATATCAAATTATATAGATGGTGTGAGTAAATACTGGTTAATATATAGATAAGAACCTTTTTACATATTTAACCCTCATTAGATTTTGACTACTCCCTCTATGAAACCTGCCCATATTCCTTACGAGAGTGTTAGCCACTCTTTTTCCTAGTTGCATGGTGCTTTCTTTGTGGCTCTTTTATGGCCCTTATCAATTTGCATTAAATGTATCTGTTTAAAATAAAATTTTATACCTATTTCTACTGCCTTTCTTTTTCCAAAATTTGAATTTATTTTCCTCTGAGGCACTTATACTTAAAATATATTCATTTCCCCTGCCCGAAAACATACACACACACACACGCGCACACACACACACACACACACACACACACACTAGCAGGGAGAAACTTCTTTATAGTAGACATTTCTCTGTGTTTGGTTCACTGTCATATCTCCAGCACCCAGAGCAGTGCCTGGCACACAGACTATGCTGAGTCAGTGTATGCTTCCCGCATTAAACTGTGCACTCAGTGAAGACAGGCATAGTGGTCTAAGTCTTTGTATCCCAGCACCTACTACAATATCTACTAAAGCAGATTCTAAATCAATTTTCTCATAAGTGATAACTCATTCTGTTATAAAACTAAAGGATATGTTGTTGTTATTCACAGTCAAAGATAATCCTACTTATGTTGTTTACTTATCGTTTAGCAAATAATTTTTAAAATATAATGAGCATAAAAGAACATGATATATTTAAAATGTACTTCATTGATTACTTGAATACATATTCATTTATTGAATTTTATAAACCAATAATAATTATGTAGAAAGATTTATATTTTTCTTCTGATACATTTAGAATTCTAAAGTATTGTCTATTCACTTTGCTTCATTAAATATTATAATCATATAGATTTTATGAAAAATACCTTTCATTTATTAAGTATATACCTGATAGCAGTCTTTATATTAAGAACAAGGGAGACAAAGCTGAATAATATTTAATCCCTGTCTTCAAGGTCCTAAATGACACCTAACACTTACATAGTATTTTCAATATGTCAGGCATTATTATGAGAAATTTATACATATTTACTCCTTGAATTCTCATAAAGGTGCTATTATTATGTCCATTCTGATGGTGAGAAAACTGAAACAGAGAGAGATTAGTAATGCAGTTTGTCATTAGAGTTTGTTCAGTGTCTAGACAAAGTCTAGAGGCCATATTCAAGCCTTTCCATGAAAGGCGGCGTTTTAGAAAAAAATTGTTCTCAGCTTCCCATTTGCTCCCCTTAATATAGGCTCCAATATTTCAGTCTTTTTACTCAGAACTATCTTGGGGTTTATATTTAAAACTTGTTTTGTGAAAAGAGCTGTTTTTCCTATTCTCACTTTCCCTATTTCCCCTAAGACAAACACATATTATGTTGAAAAATTAGGGCTCATAAAAATAATACATGAGAAAAAAATTTAAAAACTATTAAATTTCTTGCAGTAGTGATTTCTGGAATTCATATAACTTTAGTTGTTTGTAACTCAGTTTTAACATCCAAATCTAAGTTGTGGCACACTCACCATAACTACTTAAATAATGTTTTCTGCGAACAATATTGTCTTCTTGGGGAAGCTAGATAATGTATAATATGATTGATGTCCAGGTAGTCAGTCCTAAAGGAATAGCAGATAGTAAACATTATCTATTATAGCAGTAAATTATTTCAACACATTTTTAACTAAGAAATTATTTAGAAATAAATAATTCTGGTTGATTGATTTTGAAAGTAAACCATGTGTTGTTTACATGTGTTGGCATTTATCCAGTCTCCCTGAATATAAAAGTGAATTTTTTTTTTCAAAAAAAGAAAGCCCTTTACTAATTAGATAATAATGAACATAATGAAAGCAGGTGCTATAACTTTTTGAATTATGAGAATGCATCTTCAGGGCAAGCTCTGAAAAGAGGATCATAAGGGGAAAAATTATCTGCATATATTGTGAAGTGGGTACATATGTATCCTGGAGATACATTCCAAGGCACACAGTAGCAAAAATGTAACTGCATTTTTTACTATGATGGAAATAAAAAATACAAATCAAAATAAGTTTTAAAATGCCCCGTCTCTTTTAAATGAACTACTAAATGTAAATACATGCATTATGTGCAATAATGAGATTCTAGTTAATATCATAAAGCTTTTCAAACTCATTAGGGTGACAAGCAAGAAGTAACTAAAGATAGCCCTGTGATTTTCTAGAAGGCCAATGTGGCATTGAATCTAACTAACATATAGATCCTCACACCTCTGAGTGGCAGCTACATCCATAAAGTCCTGTTCGCTCTCAGCACTTGAAAGCGTAGATGTAGATGATATAGATTCTATTGCTTCAGCCACAAAGGAGAATAATTACAGTCAGTGGGGGAAGGGTGGCATGCAGGAATAGATGCTCCTCACATAAAAGGTTGAGAAATAGAAAAGATTACGGGGAAATTAAGGAGTAAAGAGGACAGGTCAGATGACTCCCTGGGTGAGCACCTGACTCAGGGTGATTGAGTTAACTGAACCTCTGCTGCTGAGAGGGGAAAACTTTTCCTGCCCTGTATCTTTCCTTCCAATGAAAAGGATGTAGTCGTTTGAATCGCAGCAATGTTTCTGAAGAAAAATGAATGTTCAATGTTCAAAATAGTCAGAACTATCACAGTGTACTATCAACTGTTTAATATGTATATATTAATGTATGTGTTCATTATTTTCCAAAAAATCTAACTGCCATGTTTGAAAATAACATATGAAATCTGCCCTCCTACAATATGGCTTAATACTAGATCGCTTCTGCTGTGGCACAGGCACTTAAATTCTACTTGTAATTATTTTTCTAAATGATTAGCACTTATTGTGGTTATTCTCTGGCTAATATATGTATGCAAAATGTGGCTGCAGGATTTGCTTTTGTTAGCATACCCTTCCCCCACCCTGAAACCTCAAGGCTCCAGACGTTGACGCTGGAGAGGAAAAATGGATGTGTGTGTGTGTGTGTGTGTGTGTGTGTGTGTGTCTGTCTGTATGTAACCTTCAAGTTGATACAATGGTGATGATATACAAACAAAAAAAAAAGGTAAAGCTTCTCCTTGACAGTGCCATTCTCAACTCATTATAATCATTTTTAAAAATCTAAAAGTAAGCAAAATGCTTTTAATTTAAATGGGGATAGTGTTTTAACAAAGCTACACAGAGTATTCAAACTGAAAAATTATTAAAACTGAAAATGGCACTTTTATTAAATAACTGTGATCTTCCAGCCATGTTCTTAACCAGTGATCTCCCTGTAGCAAAATGCACAGATAATCAACAACCCATTCTGACAGAAAACTTGTTGGGAGATTAAATCCTCAAGGAAGGAGCCCATAGCCCCGGAGGAAGACTGAGTGCATGTTTCCCTGAGTCTTTGAAGGCTCATCTCAGTAGTCCCACTGCTAGAATGTGCTCCGTTGTCATAGCAACACCATCTCCTGCTTCATACAGGAAAGATTAGCTCTTACTGTGCAGAGGAGAGAATTTAGGGGAAGTCAGACTAATCCCTGGGTGCACTTCGAGAGAAAGGTTGGACCTCGCCTGAGGGATACTGGATCTGCAATGATAGAATTGGCCTGCCACAGACATTGGTATTTAAGTTGAAGAACAGAATTCACAGTAAGTGTCAGCTCCTCCAGAGTAGAATATTGATGAATGAGGTTTGTCTAAGTCTTGTTAAAGACTGTCCCATGAAGCAGTAGAATGACAGGAGGAGACTGATAAATGCCAATGTTTTCCTAGTTCAGTTGTTATAAGGTTTGACCAGATCAGAAACTTGAGGAAAAAATTTAGGTACTTTTGAAATATCCATCTAAAATCTCAGGAGCATGGTAAAATCAGATAAGCAAAAAGAATGTGTTGTATGCTTTTGGTATTTAATGTATTTACCCTAGATTGTTGTGCATTTAAACCTAAAATTCCATAAAGAGAGAGAAAAAATATTCACGGAAAAATCTGTATGTGTAAGCAAGTTGTATTTCTTCAACACCAAAAGTGATGAAATTTCATTTTAGGTTTGTAAATGTCCTTTTTCAATTATGCATATATATTTTAAAAATCCATTTAGAAGTATGCAAGTGGTGTGGTTTTTTAGGTCATTATAACATGATGAAAAGGCATTTTTGAGGAAAGAGCAATTAATATAGCTATTCTGTCTGGTGCTGGTACTTCAACTTTTCAGCATAAGGCATGTGCAATGTGTATACCTTTCAGGATTTTTTGTTGATTGCCTCAAATGGATTTTGTTCTGGGGGAATGTCTGGGTCTATATGGGTTTGTTTATTTTCTTTTCGCCTTTGGTTTGTACTTACACAATTCCTTCCACAATTTTTATGAGGCATATGATTTTTAGCTTAGAAGCTAGAAACCTTGTTATGGATTTTAAAAATCTGATATTAGTATCTATTGTGGAGATATCTAGTCTTTCAAAAACTTAATTACCTCAAAAGACACTTTAATCCACATACAAAATTGAAAAGAATTTTTCCAAACTATGTAGATTGTACATATTATATTAATATATAACCCTTGTGTTTATGACTATCAGTGTGTATTCCCTGAATGTATTTATTTTGTATTTAAAATAATTCATGATGAAAATTGTATCAGGCTACATCCATGATACATGATGTTTTTTAATTGTTTCCTTCATGTCTACATGTTGGTAACATATATTTAGAAGCTGGGATTTTTTTCCCCTGTGTAAAATCCTGCTAGTAATGTACTACACACTACAAATAACATTACAGTCTATGCTAAATATAGCTATTATCATAAAAATATTTAATTGCCAATTGAAGTGTGCTGTTTTAATTTCTCAGAATAGAGAGACTTGGGTGTTGCTGCAAAAACAGAGCACAGATAACACATGCACTTCTTTTCCCTGAAACTTAATGCTAGAAGAGACCATAGGTCCTAGAGTTGAACAGGTATATTAAAATGTTAGATGAAATTATTATCTTCATATGTTAGGAAGTACACACAAAACCAGAAGGGTTATACTTTGCTTAATAGCATTTAGGTTGTAACTATGCAGAACCTGGTACTCTTAAGAAAATGGAGACAAAGCAGGAAGTCAGGGAGTCCCTCTCAATGAATGATCATAAATTATTCCAACAACCTCTTTTTGGTGATTTCTGTTAGTAGTTCAGGACAGGACCCTTAAAATTACAAAAGGAAAGAGGTAATTGTGTTCCTTTTGTCCTCCCCAGAGAACAAACAAAAGTAGTTTATCTCCCTTCATAGACTTTAGGTAGAAAGGAGAGAAACCAATGACTTTATTTTAGGAAGAGTGAAACTTAGAGGGTCGCTGCATGATGCAGGGAGCAGAATTAACAAAATAGGACTAGTAAAGAAAAAGAATAGCTAAGAAAAAAATGGACACCATTTATTGAGATAACAGAGTAAAGTGTGTGTGTGTATATATATGTATATATATATATATGATAATTAAATAATAAATTTTAAAAACAGTCAGGGACTTAGCCAATTTATTACCTTAACCAAAGTTTTTCAATAAGTATTTTCAATCAGTTAAAATAAAATTTTATGTTTCTTAGAATTCTCCATTCCCTGTCATCTGTGCTTATGTCTTTTGAAAATATAGTGGTGGCTGACCTAGACACAAATGGCTAGTCAACTGAAGACTAGCACGGATTTGTAATCTCCCTTAGGCAAATTTTGGTTTGGCCCCTCCTGCTCTCCTAAGGTATTGCTTGGTGAGGACCAGGTCATCCTCCATAGTCAGATTCTGTCTTGAAAGGCAATGCTTCAGGAATCTGGGAAAGAAGTTAATCTATTCTGAACTGGTCTCAGAGTTTGGAATCGCATTTGGAAAGTTCAGGAGTCATTTTAAGAGTAAAAATCTTCAGGTCACCAAGGTCTTCTGAAAGCTCTGGGATTGGTAGGTGATATGGAAATGGTCTGAATTTTTGCATGGGAAACCAGAGTACAGAAAAGGGCAAGAGGAAGGAATGGGCAGGAAATTTACAACAGAAACCTCTGCTAGGGAACACTCAACAAGCCAACACATAAAGCATTAATATATATTTTCATAATGGTATAATGGTCTGTTAAATAAACTAAGGATAGTTTCTAAAACTGCCAATTGTGATTGATGGTTGATGTGTGTATTTTAAAATATATTGAAAAAATATTATTCAGCACAAGAGGTAATACTGTAATATGAACACGTTTTGTATTAGCTTTTAAAAATCAAATTAATGTTTGATTTGACCATATTTGATTCAATACTACGCTACATTGTTAAGCTAGAAGGGCCACTTTAGAAAACGGTTAAATAGCAACAATTTCTCCTTTAGAAAGAATGCTAAAGAATGCTGCCATGAAAATTTTTTCTCCATATGCTGTAAGTTTGACTTCATATGTCTCAGGAAAATTATGTAAGATGCTAAATTGATTTGTTTTCTTAAAGTTGCATGTAAGCAAATTGCTAACGTGGTCTGTGGGGAAGATAGCCAGAGCAATTGTTGAAATTAGGTTGTAGAAAGAAAAGAATGTCAGACTGGGATATGTTCTTTTGATGTTATATACTTTTGAGGGCAGATAGGGATCAATGGGCATTTGTGAACCAGGAATGAAAAGTAGAAGCAGTGGTCTGTTAAGATGTATTTATTATTTAAATGTTGAGTAAGGGTAATAGCTGGGGAAGGCGGTTAGGACTAAGAACCTAAACTAGCATAGAAATACTGGAAATTAAAAGTAGAAAATAAATGGAAAAGAAATCATAGGCATATAATCTATGGAATTTCATTTATTAATTTATTCAACCAAGATTTATTTGGCAGGCTAGGCTCATGGCAACCAGTGACTCATGCCGGTTAGCCCAGCACTTTGGGAGTCTGTTGCAGAAGGATCACTTGAGGCCAGGAGTTCAAGATCAGCCTGGTCAACAGAGTGAGACTGTCCCAAAAAACTTTAATACAAAATGAAAGGTAATTCATTTGGCTTCATCCAAATAACAGATGAAAAGATAGATGATAAGAAGGACGGAGCAAAATGCTGATGTTAAAGATTTCATAAAAACAGTCTGGTGAGCATGACCAATAGAAAATTGTATTATTTTGTAGTGGGCAGTGTGGTAAAGTAAGCACAGAAGATAGACTTGACCCACGACTGGGTAGCATTAAAGAAAGAACCTTCAAGACTGAAAATGCATGGGTGCCATTATAGACATAGGAAAGTCAACAGAAAAAGGGAGTTTTTGAAGAGGGTAGTGGTGGTAATGGGAGGCAGGAACGAATTTGATTTTAGACATCTTCAGTTTGATCTTTTTTTTTTTTTTTTTTTTGAGGCGGAGTCTCGCTCTGTCACCCGGACTGGAGTGCAGTGGCCGGATCTCAGCTCACTGCAAGCTCCGCCTCCTGGGTTTCGGCCATTCTCCTGCCTCAGCCTCCCGAGTAGCTGGGACTACAGGCGCCCGCCACCTCGCCCGGCTAGTTTTTGTATTTTTAGTAGAGACGGGGTTTCACCGTGATAGCCAGGATGGTCTCGATCTCCTGACCTCGTGATCCGCCCGTCTCGGCCTCCCAAAGTGCTGGGATTACAGGCTTGAGCCACCGCGCCCGGCCAGTTTGATCTTTACGTCTTTAAAAGCATATATTGCATTTAATTATAATAGCTAACTTATGCATAATGTAGATCATTTACAAATGTCTGTTTTAGATTACATTATTGCATAAAATTTCAAAGCATCTTTAGCATTCATTGGACTACTCTATATGTTGTTTCCTCTTTCATGCTGGTATATAGCATTTAGAGTATATGAAAACTTGTCATGTATTTTTCATTTAAAGTATACAAACTCCTAGTATAACAAAAAAATTGTCTTTTATTACTGGAGTCTGACAGTTCTAAAATTTAATAACTTTTAATTTGGGAATTTTTATATTTTGCTCTTGGCATTCATATATGGTAAAAATAAATTTGAGGCAAAGGAAAAAAGTATATATCTAGCTCAGTTTTGGGAAAAGCATTTTGTAGTAATTATCCAATTAGTTAAAGATAAAAGTATTTTATTTTATTTTCATATAGATAATTGCTATAATTTTATATCATTGTGGTCCTGAAATGATGATAATTATAATAATTACAATAACAACCTCAACAATTAACAGTTGTTTGGTACTTTATAGTTTTTAATTGATGGAGAAATAAAACAATTCTAACAAAAGATCCCTCTGTACCTATTTAAAAGAAAGAGAGATAACACAATATTTTATGGAGTATATTAAGTGACATAAAAGTGACTATGAAGTCTGAACAGAATTTCATACACATACACAGTAAAGTGAGAAGAATGAGCCATCACAACTTCTCTATCTTCTTGATAGATATGGATGCAACTCTTTTTATTTATCCCGTGAGAGAGACCCCTAAGCTAATTCTGGAGGTATACATTTATACATTTATAGTTTTAATGGTCAGAAGTCCCCAGTCTTGAATTGGGAAGTCAAAAGTTTGGGCCTTTTATTCAGGCCTATATGTTTTTGAGAAGACACCCTAAAGAGGAAAACACACTGAAGAGCGTATGATGAAGAGGCAACTGCCTCCCTGCTTCCAAGAAAACTTATCCTTTAACCCTTACGCTATGCACCCTTTAATTTACATTATCTCATTGAACTGTCACAATACTGTAAGATACATACAATTACCATTATGTCCCAGATTTATGAGTGAGGAAATTGATACTAAGAAAGATTGAGGAATATTTTTAAAGTTATATAACTAATAAACAGAGGTTGATTCCAGCTCATTCTGCACCTCACATTGTCATTTCTTAAGATGCATTGTAGAGAGTCATTCTTGTATCCTACAAGAAAAGGTAAAGAAAAAATTGTTTTTATTGTTTTTTCTTGGGTACCTATGTATAACTTTGATCTCTGTAAAAATAAGCAGATTATTGGTCGTAGTCTGTTATCTCACAAAAACTCATCCTATTCTAGGAAGAGGAAAATTATAAAGATGATTGGAGCTTTAATAGGGAAACTACTATCATAGGATGCAAAAGATTATCCATTCGTCCATCCATACATGCATACATACATATTTGCATACATACATTAATTCATTTATTTGTCATTCATTCAATGAGCATTCAATAAACCCCTACTATGGACTTGCTTTTGCCAAAGCACACTGTAAGTACATGAAGAAAATCAGAGGCTTTCTCTCCCTTCAAAGATCATACTACCTTCCTTGATGTGGACGAGGTACTGGGCTAGCTACTCTTTAGACATGAACTCATTTATTTGTAACTTGTGTGCTGTAATGTAAATCCTACAGCTGCCCCTGTTCTCCCTGTAAGGAAACTAAGGCTCAGAGAAATTACATCCAAACCACACAGGTTGTGAATGACAGGACTGAGTTCTGATTATATGTTTTTCTGGCTGCAGAGCTCATGGTCTCAACCACAATGTGATTCAACCTGTTTCCCAAGTGTGAAAAATGTCATGATGAAGATTAGTGCAAGATATAGTGCTGGCAGAAAGGAGAATGTGAGGACAAGTTGGAATGATAGTCTGGGAAGACTTTAGCACATGAGATTTCTCTTATTTGTAATATGGAGATAACTAGTTCATGGAATTGTTTGGGGAATTAAAGGAAATAACTAATATAAAGGAACTTGCTGCACTGGATGCTTAATAACTGAAAGCATCCACTCACTATCACTTATCGCCACTTTCAGTTTCAATTACTGGTCACATTTCTTTTTCTTGCCTTTCTTCCATCTTTGGTGTTTCAGAAGCATTTAGTCTATGAATATACATTCTACCTCTCCTACCCTTTACTTAAAATTTTGGAATATGACTAAAGATCAACAGACAACTTTTCAACATTTGATCATTCATGTGAATCCACTGGGACATAATTGGGATAGGAATCATGAACATATTCCTCTCAACTTTAGAAAATACCATCATGTTTCCTGGCATAGTTTAATTCTTTACTTATAGAAAGGGGTTTAGTGGGAGGGATATCTTCAGAGTTTTTCATCTGGGAGAGTGAGCCATCATTACTAGCTAGGGAACTTGCCTTTTTATGTATGTAGCCTTATTCAAAGATTTGATTGAATGGGTTGCAGAGAAGTGTATGAAAATTAGAGTAAGGAAAAGTGTATAGTCAGCTCCTAAAAAGAGTCAATGAGATCAATATCTGAGCCCAAACATCAGAATTTACTAAAGTATATTCAAAACTTTGTATTTATAGAAAAAGTCTTCATTTTTTGCTCCTGACTTCATGCCTATATATAATTTTATATTGCTGCTTGAACCTGTATTTTTGTAAATCACATGCATAACTTCATGCAACAGAAAACTGTTTAAAGATTATTATTTTGTGATAGAATAAGTTATATCCCATGCCTTTAGTAAAATCTATCTATAGCATTATAAACTGTAGCCCTGTATAATAAATACTAAGAACAATAATCAACATTATAATATGGCTAAATATGATTTGTAGAACAAACCCAGGGTGTATTTTAAAAGTAGAATAAGAAATTATCTTTGATTGATACTGTCTGTAACTTCCAACTTTGTCTAATATCGGTCACTCCAACTACGAAAACGTTGAAACTTAAAAAGGAAGAAAAAAACGGAAATTCTATAATGTGTTTCTAATGCTTTGAAAGAAGTTTAGAAATTTAGAAAATCCCAGAGGCCACGGCTTTATTAAAGAATGCTGCAAATGTGAATTCACTTCTTAGAAATTGCTTTAAGCATGTAAGAAATGTAAGGGTGATAATGAAGTGGGTTTTTTTTTTTTCCACTTTAGCTAATAAGGTCCCCATGGATAACTATTTCCCATATCAGGAAAGAGACATGTGCTTCCTTTAATAAATCTGCCACATAGAGGATATTAAGGATTTTCTTTGCCTTTAGTTCTTTCCTCTGTTTGCCATTCTTCACAGTAGGGAATGGGGGGAAAGGCCCAAGAATGTGATTTTTTTCACTTAATTTTTGTTACAACTGCTCACAGCATTGTTCCCAAGTTCTTCTCTTAAGCTGAGAATTTTAACCTTTTACTTTAGCCTTGCTTCTTTTTGACCTCAAGACTTGATTTTCTTAGTGGCTCATCCTATCTTAGAATTTATGTCATAGTTTTTATCATCTCAAGAAAAGTAACAATGCTGGGACTAACATTATTAGTAACTCTCTTATTTTAAATATTTGGGTTCAGAGGAAATAGTAATTGAAAGCAAAATATGTGTTATTGGACCTGCAATAGAAAACTCGATTTATAATCTGACATATTTTTTCATGATGTTTTTTCATCCTAGAATAGTTTTGATTATCAGACAAAATTATCTGCAGTGTTCCTTGCCAACTTAAATGTTCTCTGCACCCATTTCTAATATTTTGGAGAACAAATAGATCTTTTACTAATTCTACAATAAAAGGACACAAATACAAAATATATTTCTAACCAAATTTATATGAAAAATTTTCACATGGGATTGCCCTGAATTCTGGGCTGTATCATTGTCACCAGAGCATATCTCACATGGTTCTTTTCATTGTTCATCCATCTCACATGGTTCTTTTCGTTGTTTATCCTCCATGATACCTAAGTTAGAAACACAAGGAGATTCCATTAAATGATACAATTGATTCATTTTTCATTGCTCTGCAGCATAGGAAAGTGGAAAGTACACAGTTTGGTTTAACACACTATCTCTGTTTGTATCTCAGACTCACCCTTCCACAATGGTTTGCTCATCCATGTACTAATTGGCTAAGAACCCCTGCCTCGCATATTGTTCAATGGATTAATAAAGTATTTTAATAAAGTATATTGAAGCCTCAGGAAAATGGCTTCAATCACCTCAAAATAGCTTTATCCTCAAAATAGCTTCTATCACCAATATAAGATTAATAAAATATTACATATTCACGTGAAGTATATAGTCATGAAAAAATTCCAAAAAGTACCAAAATGTATAAAGAAAAAGGAAGGGTCCCCTGTTCTTCACTCCCAGTGTACTGTGCCCCCAGCAATAATCTCCATTAACAGTTTGGCATGTACCTTTCCAAGCAAGAGAGATAAATAGAGCAATCAATAGTTTTTATTTAAAAATATAGTCACCAAAATTTTGGACACAGATGCTTCTCAACTTTCAACGTGATTGCATCTCAACAAATTATTGTAAATTGAAAATATTCTAAATCAAAATGGATTTGATATGCCCAAGGTACTTAACACCATATCTTAGCCTAGCCTACCTTAAACATGCACAGAATACTTACATTAGCCTACAGTTACATGGAATTATCTAACATAAAGCTTGTTTATAATAAAATGTTGAGTATCTCATGTAATTTATTGAATGCTGAGCTGAAAGTGAAAAACAGAATGGTTGTATGGGCGCTCAAAGTACGGTTTCAACTGAATGTGTCTTGCTTTCACACCATCGTAAAGTCAAAAAATTGCTAAGTTGAACCATTGTAAGTCAGGAACCGTCTGTATATGTTTTTCATTTTTATCATGATTTTGAATCAGTTGTTGGAAAGAACATTTTGCCAATGTTTTGCTGATGTTTTCATTGTGTTCAGCTGTTACTACAAAAGAACTAACAATTTACAGGCTAAAGAAAAGTGGAATGGGATTGACCACACACATTTTTTTGGAACCATTCATTAATTGTGGCAAGGATTTGCTGAAATGACAAGTAAATGCACATCTTAACTTTATACAGAAATGGAGGCTAAGCCAAATAAAGACTCGCTCTTAAAATATTGCTCTGCAAATGTCTGCAGAGCTGAAATGTGTAAATTAGAGATTCATTGAAGTCTGCTAGCCAAAAGTGAAAATGAAAGTGCTTTCAGCTTGCTAATTAATGCTGCATGTGGAATTTGCAGGGGGAAAAAAAAAAAAACATCCAGACCTATGAGCAAAAGCAGTGATCTGGTTGTCAAAAGAATTGTGTCTCATTCTATTATGCTACTCAATATGGAACTCTTAGTAATAAACCTGTCTTTTGTCCCCAGCATAACCACTTAAAATTAGGTGACATATTCTCTACCTTGTTATTGTGTGACAATAAGATGAGGGAAAAGAATATCCAAAATTGATCAAATTCCAGAAGAAGACATGATATAACTATAATATATAGCTGTGATTTTAATGTTCTGATTTGTATGTTGTTTATATATTTTACATTTTCTTTCTTTTATGATACATAATACTTTACATACTTATGTGATACATATAAGTATTTTTTACATGCATAGAATGTATAATGATCAAACCTGCTTATTTGGGGACACCCATCACCTTGACTATTTATCATTTCATCACCTTGAAAAGGGTAACATTTCAAGTTCTCTGTTCTAGTTATTTTGAAATATACAGTACACTGTTGCTAATCATAGTCACTTTAGCCTGTTATCACACCTTAGAACTTATTTTTCTATCTAAACTGTAAGTTTATACCCATTCATCTACCTCTCTTCATTTCCCCTACTCATTCTAACACACTTACCCACCTCTGGTATCTATCATTCTATTCTCTATCACCATGATATCAAATTTTTTAGGTCCTATATATGAGTGAGAACATGTGGTATTTATCTTATTATACCTGGGTTCTTTGACTTAACATAATGACCTCCAGTTCCACCCATGTCACTGCAAGTGACATGATTTCAATCTTTGTTATGGCCAAATCATATTCTATTATGTATATATACCATATTTTCTTTCATTTGTTTATTGATGGACACTTAAGCTGATTCCATATTTTTGCACAATAAACACGCTAGTGTAGGTATCCTTTCGATATACTGATTTCCTTTGGATGGACATCGAGTAGTAGGATTGCTGGATCATATGGTAGTTCTATTTTTAGTTTTTTGAGAAATCTCCATGCTGTTTTTCATAGTGCTTGTACTAATTTGCATTCATACCAACAGCGTATAAGTGTTTGCTTTTCTCCACATCCTTGCCAACATCTCTTACATTTTATTTTCTGTGATAGCCATTCTAACTGGGCTAAGATGATCTCTCATTGTGGTTTTGATTTGCATTTCCCTGATCATTACTGATGTTGAGCATTTTTTCATATACCTGTTAACCATTTGTATGTCTTCTTGTGGGAATTGTCTGTTTATGTCCTTTGCTGAATTTTTAAGACATTATTTGGTTTTATATTGTTGAGTTGTTAGAGTTCTTTGTGTATTTCGGGAATTAGTCCCTTGTTGGATGAACAGTTTGTGCGTATTCTTTCCCGTTTAACAGGTTGTTTCTTCACTTTGTAGTTTGTTTCCTTTACTGTGTAGTGCTTTTTAGTTTAATATAATATTATTTGTCTTTTTGTTTTAGTTTCTATGCTATTGAAGTCTTAGCTGTGAAATATTTGCCTAGACCAGTCCTGAAATGTTTTCTTTATAGTAGTTTTCTTTTAGCAGTTTTATAATTTGGGGTAAGTTTAAGTCTTTAGTCCATCTTGAGTTGATTTTTATATATGGTGAGATGGATCCAGTTTCATTCTTCTGCATATGAGTATTTAAATTTCCCTGTACATATATTGAAGAGGGTGTCTTTCCCTAGTATATATTCTTGGTTTCTTTGTCAAAATTAGCTGGGTGTAAATATGAAGATTTATTTTGGGGTTCCGTACTCTGTTCCATTAGTCTATGTGTTTATTTTAATAACAATACCATGCTGTATTGGTTACTATTGCTTTGTAATATAATTTGAAGTCACATAGTATGATACCTCCAGCTTTGTTCTTTTTACTTAGGATTGCTTTGGCTATTCTTCTCATTTTTGGTTCTATATGAACTTTAAGTTTTTTATTTCTGTAAAAAATGACATTGGTATTTTGATAGGGATTGTGTTGAATCTGTATGTTGCTTTGAGTAGTATGGTCACTTAACAGTATTAATTCTTCCTTTTCGTGAGCATGGATATATTTCTATTTGTATCCTCCTGTGTTATTTTAATCAGTGTTTTGCAGTTTTCCTTGTAGAGACCTTTCACTTCCTTGGTTAAGTTTATTTCTTGGGATATTTTGTAGCTATTGTAAGTGGAATTGCCTTCTTGATTTCATTTTCAGCTATTTCACTGTGACGTACAGAAATGCTACTGATTTTGGTATGTTCATTTTGTACGCTGCAGCTTTACTAAATTTGGTTATTAGATATAATAGTTTTTTGGTAGAATCTTTGGTTTTGCTAGATATAAGATGTCATCTGCAAAGAGAGACAGTTTTACTTTCTTTGTTTTTGCAATTTTTATGCTATTTATTTATTTATTTTTTAAGATCGAGTCTCACTCTGTTGCCCAGGCAGGAGTACAGTGGCACAATCTTGGCTAACTGCAACCTCCACCTCTCGGGTTCAAGCAATTCTCCTGCCTTATCCTTCTATAATCCTGAGTAGCTGGGATTATAGGTATTTGCCACCACGCCCGGCTAATTTTTGTATTTTTAGTAGAGACGGGGATTCACCATATTAGCCAGACTAGTCTTGAACTCCTAACCTCAAGTGATCCAGCCACCTCAGCCTCCCAAAGTGCTGGGGTTACAGACACGAGACACTGTGCCAGGCTGATGCCATTTATTTGTTGCTATTACCTGATTGCCTTGGCTAGAACTTCCAGAAATATGTTGAATAGGAATGATGAAAGTGAGCATCCTTGTCTTGTTTCATATCTTAAGGAAAAAGCTTTCAACCTTTCCCAATCAGTATGACGTTAACTGAGGGTCTGTTGTATACAACTTTTATTATGTTGAGGTATGATCCTTCTGTGCCTAATTTGTTAAGGGCTTTTACTATGAAGGGAGGTTGAATTTTATCAAATGCCTTTTCTGCATCTTTTGTTTTTTTCCCTTCATTCTATTGATGTGATGCATTTTCTTTTTATTGATTTGGTACATGAAACCACCCTTGCATCCCTAATATAAATCTCACCTGCTCATGGTTTATTATCTTTTTGATGTGCTGTTACATTCTGTTGATTAGTATTTTGATGGGGATTTTTGTATCTCTGTTCATCATGAATATTGGCCTGTAGTTTCACTATTTGTCAAATCCTTGTCTGGTTTTGGTATCAGGGTAATATTGGCCTTATAGAATGAGTTAGGGAGAATTTCCTTCTCTTTGATTTTTTTGGAATAGCTTGAGGATTAGTATTATTTCTTCTTTATATCTTTGGTAGAATTCATCAGTGAATTTATCTGGTCCTGGTCTTTGCTTTGTTGGAAGATTTTCATTACTGATTCAATCTCACTACTCATTACTGGTCTGTTCAGGTTTTCTATTTGTTTCTGATTCAATTTTAGTAGGATGTATGTTTCCAGAAAATTATCCATTTCCTATAAGGTTTTCGATTTGTTAGCATATAGTTGTTCATAATAGTGTCTGATGATCGTTTGTATCTCTGTGGTATCAATTGTAATGTCTCCATTTTCATTTCTGATTTTTTTAAAACTTGAATCTTCTATCTTCTTTTCTTGGTTAGTCTAATAATTTATTAGTTTTGGTTATTTTTTAAGAACTAACATTTGGTTTTATTGTTTTTTATATTGTTTGTTACTCTCTATTTTATTTAGTTCTGCTCTAAACATTATGTTTTTTCCTTTTGCTATTTTTGGGTTTAGTTTATTCTTGCTTTTCCAGTCCCTTGGGGATCATCACTAGATTGTTTATTTGAAATCTTTCTACTTTCTAAATGTAGGCATTTATTGCTATAATATGCCCTCTTAGTACTGTTTTTGCTATATACCATGAGTTTTGGTATATTATGTTCCCATTTTCATTTGTTTCAAAAAATTTTTAAATTCCCAACTTAATTTCTTCATAACCCAGTGGTCGTTCAGGAGCATACTGTTTAATTTACAAGTATTTATGAGTTTCCAAAGTTTAACTTGGTGCTGATTTTTAGTTTTATTCCATTATGGTCTGTGAAATACTTGATATAATTTTTAATCTTTCAAATATTTTTAGACTTGCTTTGTGGCCTAACATATAGTAGGTCCTGGAGAATATTCTATGTGTTGACGAGAATAGGGCATATTCTGCAGTTGTTGAATAAAATGTTATATTAAATGTCTGTTAGGTTTCCTTGGTCTAATGTGTAGTTTAATGTTTCTTTGCAGATCTGTCTAGATGATCTGTGTAATGCTTAGAGTAGGGTGTTGAAGTCTCCCGCTATTGTTGCTTTAGAATCTATTGTCATATTTAGACATCTTTAGATCTAGTAATATTTGCTTTAATGAATCTGGGTGCTCCAGTGTCAGGTGCATATATATTTAGAATGTTTATATCCTTTAGCTGTTTTATCCTTTTATCATTATATAATGACCTTCTTTGTCCTTTTTTTTTTCCATTTTAGTGTTTTTGACTTTAAGTACATTTTATGTGATGTAAATATAGCTATTCCTGCTCACTTTGGGACTGTTTGTTGTTGCTTTTTTTTTGGGGGGGGGGCGGGCAGCAGGGTCTTACTCTGTGGCACAGACTGGAGTACAGTGGCATAATCTCTGCTCACTACGACCTCCACTTCCTGAAATTCAAGTGATTCTCATACCCCAGCCTCCTGAGTAGCTAGGACTACAGGTGTGCACCACTACGCCCAGCTGATTTTTGTATTTTTAGTAGAGAGAGGGTTTTGCCATGTTGGCCAGGTTGGTCTCGAACTCCTGGCCTCAAGTGATCCACCCAGCTTGGCATCCCAAAGTGCTGGGATTACAGGCCTGAGCCACCATGTCTGGCTTCACTTTTGGTTTTCTTGTGTGGAATATCTTTTCCATCCCTGTACTTTCATTCTATAATGAGTCTTTACAGGTAAAGTTTATTTTTTGTGGGCAGTTTGTAGTTGGATTATTTTAAAAATTCACTCCGCAAGTCTATGTCTTTTAGGATGAGAATTTAATTCATTTACATTCAAGCTTGTTACTGATGTGTGAGATTTGGTTCCTGTCATACTGTTATTTTCTGGTTTAGTATATTCTTTGTTCCCTTACCTTTTCCTCATTTGTATCTTTGCTTTACCAGTGATTATTAGTTACTATGTGTTTTCATGATGGTAAATGCTGTCCTTTCACTACTGGGTTGGGGACTGCCTTGAGCATTTCTTGTAGGGAGAGCCTAGTGCTAATGAATTTCCTTTGCTTTCAATTGTCTGGGAAAAATTTTATTTCTCCTTCATTTATGAGGGATAATTTTGCTGGGTATAGTATACTTTGTGATTTTTTTTTTTCTTTTTAGCACTTTGAATATGTCATCCTATTTTCTCCTGGCCCGTAAGATTTCTGCTGAGAAATCCATTAGTCTAATGGAGTGTTCCTTTATAGGTAACCACATGCTTTTCTCTTGCTGTGTTTAGAGTTCTCTATTTATCTTTGACTTAAGATAGTTTGATTATAATGTGCCATGAAGATCTTGTTGCATTTTATCTGTTTGGGGATCTCAGAACCTCCTCTATCTGAATGTCTAAATCTCTTCCTAAATTGGGGAATTTTCATTTATTATTCTATTTAATAAGTTATTGAATGCTTTAATTTTCTCTTTGCCTTGTGGGGCTCCCATAATTTTAATATTTGGTTGTTTTATGGGCTTATCATATGTCACAAAAACTTTGCTCATTCTTTTTATTCTCTTTATTTTTTTCTGACAAGGTTATTTCAAAAGACCTGTCTTCAAGTTCTGGGAGTTTTTTCTTCTGCTTTATCTAGTTTGTTGCTGAAGCTTTTCAAATGTATTTTTTATTTTATTCAGAAAATTATTCAGTTCTAAAACTTCTGGTATTTTAAAGTAATATCTATCTGTTAAATTTTCATTCAAGTCCTGAATTGTTTTTTCTGATTTCTTTGTATTGTTTTTCAGATTTCTATTGTAACTCACTGAGGTTCTTTAGAAGCAATAATTTAATTTCTTATTCTGGGATTTCATGAATTTCTTTCTGATTGGGATCTATTGCTGGAAAAATATTATGTCCCTTTAAAGGTGTCATACGTTTTTCCTTTTGCGTGTTTCCTGTGCCCTTACATTGGTATCTCTGCATCTACTATATAGTCATTTCTTCCAAATTTCTGAATTTGCTTTCATCAGGGAGGACTTTTTCCTGAATATGTACCTATGGTGTTGGTTGAGTAGGGCACTTTGGCTTGGATTTTAGATGTGTGCAGTAGTGTAGTCTTTGTAAAACTTCTTTGGCTGTAAACATCATCAGTAGTATCTGTGATTTTCCTAGTGGCTTAGGGTGCGATTGCTATTGGAGGCTGTGGTGAAGTTTTTCTGTGGGCTAGAATGCCAGGAAGGCCAGTCTTTAGGCCCCGTGGTGGCAGCAATGGGCTGAGATGCCTGTCCTTGGGTCCCAGAGTTGTGCACCCTGGTGTTAGTTGGTTCAGGTGAACCGATTCTTGAGCCTCCAGGTGGCTTACTCCAATTCTTGTAGATAGCAGTGGGCCAGGTGGGCGGGTTCTCAGGTCCCTGGGCAGCTAGCATGGCAAGGGTGAAGGTAATAGGACAACTATCTGGGTCCCACATGGGGAGTGCTTATATTGGCAGTGGGACTGTGATGAGCTAAGTGGGCCAGTCTCAACACTCACAGGTGCTATGTGCAGATAGATGCCAACTGTGGTGGTAGCTGGTGGGTAGCAGGAGAAGTGTTCATGTGCATTGGTGGTAGACTGGGCTAAGCAATCTCTTTGCCTCCAGACTCTGTGCTCTGCGATGGGAAAAGTTGGGCAACACTGGGCCAGGTGAGCTCATCTTCTGGCCTCCTGATGGTGTGTGTGAGTGTCAGCATGGTAGGCAGGGGTGGGGTGATCCCCAGGCCACCATCATAATGCTTAGGTTGTGGGCAGCAGTGGTTATGCTGCAGTCCTGCCACTGGATAGGGTGGTGCTACCTTCAGTGGCAGCAGCCGAGCCTGGTGGCTGGGGAATGTGCACACCACTTGCACCCAAGCTTTAGTAGAATTCATACCTAAGTCCTGCTGTCGTAGCTGGCTTCTTGCTTGCACTTTCTGTGTGCTTTCCCCTTAGACGCAGTAATGTTTGGTGGTTGCTCACACCTAAGTCCCAGAGGCAAGAGCCAGGGCTTGTCGAGCACCTCAGCTGCAGCACCACTGGAAAGCGGAAGAGCGCAGTGTGTTGCCACTGGCGCTCTAAAATGGCAGCTTATTGGAGCCCCTTAGATCTCCGGGTGTTTTTGGGACCCAGTGTGAGCCCTCTCTCTGGGGCAGTGCCATTGTAAGGTCTCCCAGCAGCTCCCTTTGTTGGTTTCAGGACCTATGAAGAGTCAAAGGGCTTTCCTGTGGCTCAGATTGCCACAGTCCATGGTGGAAATGTGGACTGTTGAAGGTTTCTCATTTACTCTTTCCTTGTATTGAGGAGTCTCTCTTGGTATCCGGCACCCAGTTGATGTCAGGTGAGCAGATGCCTTTCTTCCTTCTTCTTTAGGTAGTTGCTGTCACTTTCATATTGAATTTTAGCGTTTTCTCTTGGATAATATAAAATATCTACTCACTATCTTGGTTCTTCTTAGTGAAGGAGGCAAGTATAAAATGCCTCTAGGCAACCATCTTGAAACTCCTCTACAAATTTTTTATGAGGGTCTACCAAATCAACAAGAAGTTAGTGGCTTATTGCTGGTCCTCAAAACTCAGTTACTTATCCATGACAAGATATGTATGGGACTTGGAAACAAGCAGTGATATATCTGTTGAATCTAATAATAAATGGGCTTGGATTTTGCATGTCTTTTCTTTACATTTCATGTTCAAAGTTGTTGCTTTTGTTTTGTTTTGTTTTGTTTTGTTTTACAAACTGCTTGTCCATGATAAATTAGAAACACAAGACTGGACTCTTCATCACGGAGAGTTTGAGAAGCACTGCAGTAGGCGCTAGATACAACAGAGAACAAAAACAGACCTAGCCTGCTCTCTCAGAGCTTGAGTCCTGGGAGACACCCAGATATTAATCAAATAACAACTCTCCAGTGATTTTGGTATTCAAACTGAGATAAGTGCCCTTCCTGAACTACTCTTCTCCTCTCTCCACCCCCCCCTTTTATTTTCTCATCCATTCTACCCCCTTGTGATCCCCTATCCTGCCACCTCTTTACCCATTCATCTCTCCTCTCCCTCCCTCCCCCCAGCATGACTTGTTCTCCCTGTTGTCAACCTTAATCTTTTATTTTTTTTTACATATTTTGATTTTTATATCTGACAAACTGCCAATTTAAGCAATTGAGTAAATAATCATCTTTTAAAATTTTATTTTTACTTGACAATAATCACACTTATGAGGTACACAGTGATGTTTTTCCATATATAGTATATGTAGAATAGATCAAAGTAATTAGTATATCCGTTATCTAAAGCATTTATTATTTCTTGGTGTTGAGAACATTCAATATGCTCCTTCTAGCTATTTGAAACTATATGTTATTATTAACTGCAGTCATCCTAGAGTGGTATAGAAAACTGGAACTTATTTCTCCTATCTAGCTGTAATTTTGTATCCATTAATAAATGTGTCTCCAATCAACAAATACAAAGCTATTTCAATATTCCAATGTTTGAAGAGTATTATATTCTCTCTTTGATTACCAAAGAGTATATTCCTATATCTCTTTTCCTTTGTTCCTTCCTCCTTTCCTTCCTTTCTTCCATCCTTCTATTGAGAAATTTACTTAGAATCTCTTGAGCCCTAGATATGTGGCCAAGATTAGGCTTTTTGTCCCACTATATTTTCCTCTCCATACCCCTAGAAGAAAAAATAAGCAAAAGAAATAAGAGAATTTGAATTCATGATTCTTTGAATATTTAACCTAGTTATGCTATGTCTTAGGATGCAATTTCCTTGCATGTATTCTTTAACAATGAGTAGAGGTTAACACGGCTTTTGAAAATTATTTAGAATATCAAATATAATTGGCACTGCTCATTTTTCTAAAAGCCCAAAAATATAATCAAAATGGAATTTTATTTAGATCAGTACTTTAAGATAGGACTCATTATATAAATGAAGAAACAGTTTATTTTCTGAAGCATAGAATCACTGAATTATAGTACATTTCACATTACTTAGTAACATTTGTAAGTAATAGTTGAAGTGATTTGTGTGTGAAAAGTTGTGGAACTTTTTCCCAGTTTAATTTATTAGTTTATTTTAGTTTTTGTCACTATATTTATTATTGAAAATTGGTTATTATATTGTATTGGTTGTATAAAATAGTACTTTAAGGAAAAAATATTTGAATAGAATTTTAAAAATCTCACCTCCTGACTTTGTAATATCTAGAGAATAATGCTCAATCCACACTATAAAGCATCTAAACATTTCATCAGAAAACTAGAGATATAGAGCATAGTATCCAATAAACAGAAACTTTCTACGCCCTCAGAGATGTTCATGTATGGCATGGTTTCCTTCCATGGCAAGTGTTCGCAGTATCACCAGAGAATTGGGAGACATAAACTCATAGCCTGGAAAGGCACACAGTGGAGAGAAAATGCCACAGATTATGGAGTCAGCTGCCCCTGAGTGTTAAGTATGCTTTGGCACATAGACCATCTGGAGAAAGCCATTCAGTCAGAAGCCCAGGATATGCCCCTGTGACATTAGATAACCTGGGCTTGCTTTGAAGATTGATAAATTAGTACCAAAATATAATTTTTAATTGCTCTTTAATGGCACATAGTATCTACTAATTAAATAGTAAAATTTTTATGTGTGTGAGCTACTTCAAATAATTAGGGCACAAGGGTGTCAATTTTTGTAAGAATGATGTGTCCCAATAAGGGAGACAGTGATTTAAGGACCCAAGACTAGAATGTGCAGAACAGCTAGGCCATAAAGAAACCTCACTGAGTTTCATACTGAGACATTATATAGTTTATTGTCCAAACCAGGATATATTTGAGAGCCAAAGGAGGGCATGATTAATAATTATACTGAAAGAATAACTGTACACCAAGACTGTGTAAGGTAGACCCCACACAATTCCCTTATCTTTTATGTTTCTACATGTCTCCCTGCTTTGGCTTTCTCTGATGAATTTGGCTCAAGAGATTCTAAGTAAATTCCTCAATAGAAGTATGGAAGAAAGGAAGGGGAGGAGGAAGGGACAGAGGAAAAGAGGTATAGGCATATACTCTTTGGTAATCAATGAGAGAATAGAATACTCATCAAATTGGAATATTGAAAGAGTTTTGTATTCAACATGGACCCCTGTAACTTCTCTAGCCCAACGCTCCCCTACCACTTTTATTTCTGCTGCAGCTACTATGTTAGTAGTTTCAGCTTTTCAAATTTTACCATGCGAATGAATCTTCTGGGAGTCTGGTTAAAATGCAGATTCTGATTTAGTAGTTTTGGGGTAAAGTCTCTGATTCTGTATTTCTAAATTCACTGGTCGTTTTGATGTGGTCATTGGCCCACACCTTGAGAAGAAAGTGTTAGTTCAAATTCCAGGAGATGAAATACTTCGGCCTAATTCATTTTTCTGGTTTGACTGCATTGGCTATGTGTTTGACTTGTTTGATGGCCCTTTGGTCAGGTGCCTGCCTTGACAGTTTCAGCCTGGAGTAGTTGTGTGGCTATCAATGCAGTAGGATGTTGGCATGTTAATTTGTACTAGAAGGGAGCATAGAAATGAGATGTATACAATCAAATGATATACTCAATGTAATTCATTGTTCTGTTTAGTTTAGTTGCATGGATAACCACTGAGGAAGAATCCTGAAATGTGCCATCAACAGTGAACACTCTGAATCAGGGGCTTGAATGCTCAGTAAATGTTCTCTCTTTGGCTTAAGTAAAGAAACAGGGATTTTCAAAATAGAATCTACTGTGCTTTATCCAAGGAAAGATTTTATAGATGGCCATGCTTATGTGGCATTGGTGTAGCAGCATAAAACATGGAATGGGGTTGAGGGGAGGTACTATAACCAGCTCTTGATTAATTTGTAGTAATCACATTGTAAGAGCTCTTAATTTGACATTATTCAAAGAGTTTAAATTGACACAGTTAGTACAGTAACAGATTAGTTTTTCTTAATGGTCAACAAAGACAGATTTTTAAATTTTTATTTGATGATAATTCAATGTTTTATTATGACAGAAACAGTTTCCATGAAAATGAGTATATATACCACTACTATGAAAAGGATACTCATTATCTGGGAATCCTTTCTATTCTTAGTTGTGTTTTTTCCTCAAATCAGTCTGACATTACTTCTTGGCTATCCTCTTACTATAACAAAAATAAAATATCCACAAAAACACAATGTTTTCCCTTCTTTCATTGATTTTTTAAATTACATTTTCATTTGGTGACTTGCTGTATATACTGCTTCTGCTTTATGCAAAGAAGTATTAGAGTAAGGTCCTCACTACCTATGACCATTTGGGAAAATATGACTTACATGCATGAAAAAATTAGTGTATAATACAATACAAAAGTTTTGGGCTATGAAAATCATGAGTTTAGAAAATAGAATAAAGGTAGTGTTGAGTCATTAATTTATAGCTTTAGGCATTTGCTGAATATCTACTTATCACAAAGCATAATGCTGGCTTCAAGGCACACCGCAATGAAGAAAAACCTAGCCTCTGTCCTCCACCTGTTTGTAATTTAGTTGATTTGCTCCTCAGAGGAAGAGATGTTCTCCTTAGAGGGTTATTTCTCCTTCTCTGGTACCTCCACACATCAACCCCCAACAATTATCACTTAATTTTTGATAATTCCCAGGATATTTCTTGCTAATCCCATGATTCCTGACCCCAGAATCCTTTACCAAATACCTATTCTCCAACCCACATGACAGCTCCCTACTATTGAGCTTGTTTCAAGCCACCATCATTATCACCTTTCATCGTCTTTCTCCTCTCTATCCTCCTCTCTGTTCTTTGCTCCTGAGTTTACTTTCTTTATATTCTACTATTTCTATAATCCAACTCTTTCTAAAGCTTGCCTTCATTGAGAGACAATATAACATAGAGGAAAGAATGTGGAATGTTACACATGTCATTAAGTTCTAATATTGCCATTAATTCATCATAAATGTAAGGTTAATTCATTTTCTTCCCCAGCATAACATAGCACCTGTCTTTTTCAGGCTCTTCTCACAATACCCAAACATGTGTTTCCTACTGAGATATACCAGTAGAATTTAGATGGAAGTTTATTTTGGAATTAGGAAACCAGTTTCTAATACTATGTTTGTCACCAAAACTTTTATTGATTTTTCATTCTTTAAGATGTTGATAACTTCCTTAATGCCACTATTACAGACAGCAATTAATTTCAGTGCAAGAGAGAGAAACAGTAAAGGGAGCTGGGTGAAATTATCTTGTATATTAAATAATGAATTTGTATTATTAAAAAATTATAAAATATCATCTATAATAATATCAAAGTTTTCAGAAAAAGTCTTGAGGCTAAAGGAAAGGAAATTGTATCAGTTGGGATTGGGATCTGATCTGGAAAATGGAGCCCATTCCATGACATCCATTGGGAAAATTTAACACTAGGCACTCACAGTGGTGTTTGAAGAGCTAAAAAGCCACGCAGGGGTTCGTGAAGCAACTCAGGAATTGATAACAGAAAGAGGTGGCTCCCATAGTTAGCAGTGGAAGGGCCAGGGAAGATATTACTAGATATTACTGGAGCTCAAGCCCAGAGCTCCTACATGGGAATCAGATTAGCAAAAGAGGCTTCTTAGCAGGAACTAGGGCATAGAGGATATTCTCCCCATGCTGGAGATGGGGATACTGCCTGAACCAGAGAGGGTGTGTGCATGGGGAGGGAGGAGGGCATAACCAGTTATCCTCTTTTTGTCCTATTATTCATCTCTGCCAGTGTTTCTCATTGTCTAAACCCAGTCATAAGGCACTAGGCAAGAAAACCTAGGAAATACAATTTGCAATAGAAGGAGAACAGATCTGAGAACAAACCAGCCAGTGACCATTGTAATAGATAAGGGAGCATGTATTGTGAATCCTTACAGAATAATTATTTTAGGATGTATTTGTTCTGTAAATCCAAGAAGAGGTTTGTAGCTCAGGCTTCTTGCTGTCTCAGAATATTGACAATAAGAAATTCAGATTCATCACTGAGTAGTCCTGGCTCACCCATTAACATAGGGAGAAGAACTATTGAAGGGCAGGGGTAGGAGAGTTTAGGAGAATACCTAAATGAGTATACATTCTAATCATTCACCTCTAAGTTTCTTTAAAAACATGAGTACTTAATAGGTCTAAGATGATCACAGGGTTTCCTCTCTCTCCACACACACTCCCAAAACACAATACACTTTACCTGCTTGCGAATGGCTGGAAATACCAAGAGAAAAAGCCTTTCATTCCACAATTAGACATAAAAGGTTTAAATTACAAGTGCCTAGTGGAAGTAACATTTTTCTGTGAGGGAATTTCAGATAAAGGATAATCAATCAATCAATCTGTCAATCCATTACTCAGTAAAGTGACATACAGAGAGCTGGTGTGCACACAAATAGCTAGAGAATTAGCAATCAAGAGGGGAAGGAGAACGTGCAGGACCCAGAGGACACACTTTGATGGTTTTGACAATTCTTCCCAGGGTGATACTCTTTACCTGTTATGTGAGCAAAACTGACAGTGACTTCAGCACATGTGAGTGCTTATGTGATAGGCAGCTCTACTCTGTAAGGAGAGTAAAGATTCTTGATTTTCCAAACATACACTTGACCCAGGTAAAGACCTTTTCTTCCAGGAGTTTGTTAACCAAGGTAATTAAGTTTATCCTTTTCCCCCAAATAAGATTTTTAGCTCCTTAGTTACACATTTATCTTTAATTCTTTGGGAAAGATCATATCCTTTCATGAATCTTTTTAAAAAATGGGGCCATTCTGGTAGTAAGTATTTTTGTTTATTAGTTTTGATAAATGGAAAAAATATTTGACTTTTGGCTTCTTTTCCTGAAATTTTCCCAGATTTTTATAAAATGAGATTAAAATATCCTCAGATTCAGCCTTACGGAACCCAGAATTGAGGGCTGTTAGTCATTTTTAGTTCTGTTGCTATCCACAGTTGCCTCCTTTAATTGCATGTTCCACTGGCTAATTGTTGGATATCATTGACATTAATTTCTCACATGTGGCTCCTAAGCACTTATATGAGAAATGCTTCTAGATTTCCTGACTTCAACCGAAATAAATTAAACCAAGATTTCTAGACTTTATTATGTTAGAGGTTTTAGTGCCCACATAGATCCTACAGATACTTATTTTTAATCATCTCCCTCAGGAAATTCTGAAGCAATTAAAGTTTGAAAACTACTGATACACATCTATTGTTTGAAAGATACTTGAATAATTTTAAATAGTATTATGTATCCTAACATACCTAGAAAATTCTTCATATTTGTACTGTATTCATTTTATGTTGCTTTCTATACTACAAACTTGACAGTGTAAAAAAACCCCACATACCTCATAGGTCTATAGGTCAGAAGTCCAGGCAAGTTTGACTGGATTCTATCCTCAGGATATCACAAAGCCAAAATCAAGGTGTCAGCCTGCCTAGGCTCTAATTTGGGGACTTTGGGAGAGAATTCACTTCCAAATTTACCCAGGTAGTTGGCAGAATTTAGTTCCTTGTGGTTGTAGGACCACAGTCTCTGCTTTTTGCTGGCTATCAATGGAGGATCGATGTCAGCTCCTTGAAGACTGCCTGCATTCTTTATGTGGCTTCTTTCATCTTGAAAAACCTGTGTGCTGTGAACATCTCTGACTTTCTCTTCTGCTACTAACTGAGGAAGCTCTGTGCTTTTAAGAACTCGTGTGATTTAATCAGCCCACCCAGGTAATCTCTCTACCAACATCAATTGTACCACATGACATAACAATCACAGGAGTGATACCTCCGTGTATGTACAGGTTCTAGAAATTAGGGTGTAGAATCTTGGGTTGGAGAGCATTTTTGGAATTCTTCCTATCATAGTCCCCAGTTCAGTAATGCATACAGTTAATTCAGGAACACACATAAGCATAAGAAGCCCCACAGTCTATTTTCTAAAGAGATACTAGCAGTGCAGCTGTGAACTACTGCGATGGTCTATTCTAACAAATAGTTATTGAATATTTAAAATATGCTAATCAAAAATCAATAAAGGAATAAGAACTGGAAATTACCCTCCAGTATATTAGACTTCATCCTTAAATGCCTCCAGAGATAGAGACACTTATTTGATCTTTTGATAATTTCATCAATGTTTTCTGATATACTGTACGAAAGACTGATTGTGTATAATCCTTAATCTTTAAATCTTTAATGTTCTATGTTCCTGACAGGTAATACAAACATATTAAAACCATCAAATATTTGATTCAATTCTATCCCTCCCCATAGTCCCTGAAAGTATTCTTTTTAGGCTTAGTATTCCCTATTTATATGACTATACTTTATTACATAATTTGAAGTCCTTTAACATAAAAGTTATAATTTTAACTGAACACAGTCAAGCCACGTAACATTTCTGCTCTTCACTTTTCTTACATATTTTTACTCATTTCTGTGTGGCTGGCTTTGCACTCACCCAGGATGCGGGAGCCTCTCAACTAATTTCTGGAATTTTCATGAAGAGAATGACGTGTATTTGTGTTGAGTCAGGGCATTCATGGGGAGAAGGAGGGTCCAAGGCTTCCTATTGCACCTTCTTTCTGACATCACTCCTTAGTTTTTGGCTTTCTCAAAAGCAAAACAAATTTTATGTATTTCTTAAGGTTGCTTTTTCAAGGTTTTTTTAAAAAACTGGCTAAATTAAGCAAAAATGGTGCAAAAATGATTATCTATTGAAGAAGGACTGGAATATCTCAAAATTCACAAAAGAGTTGATTACCCCAAATCTGGAAAGTTAGGAACTAGAAAAATGATGGGAACCTCAGTGAGAGTAGTTTTAGTTCTCTCTAGTGTTTAACATAAAAATACTTAGTTCCAATGACATCCATTTCATCTGTCTCACAGCTCCAAATTCTTCCAAGGCAGCAAGATATCATGCCTACACTGGCCTATACTTGTGAATTAGGGGGAGAATGTAGGCACTAGGTTGCCATCCCAGTGAGTGCTTAGTACATGCTATCATTGGCTAACACATATACACATATCACACCATCACACAACGTTCTCATATGTCCAAATATACTTCCACCAAATACTTAATCACCTTCTTTGCATAAAGTACATAAATCCTATTATTTCCCCAATAGAACTAAATCTGAGCCATGTTCAGCAACTGCAGTAGTTCACAGCTGCACTGCTAGTATCTCTTTAGAAAATAGACTGTGGGGCTTCTTATGCTTATGCTTTTCGTGTTGAAAAGACTCACTTTTCTGAGTTGAAATCACAAAGTGATGTTCATTGTTCTGTAACAATTGAAATTATACAATTAATGGACTAATTCATGTATTTATTTACTACCACCACATGCTATGTACAACGATGGAGATAAAACTTAAGGAAATGAGCAATATGTTTATTTAATATTCAGATACTTGACAGCAAGCAAGAAATCCAGATAAACATTGCACTCCTTTTCTCTGCATCTGGTTTCTAAGCCATAGCTTGACTAAAAACCTCAACTACAAATTCCATGTTTTTACTTCTTTAGCAGCAATAAAACTACTTGGGAAATTGTCCAGATGCAATGGCATGTCAGGGAATGTGATCTTCTTGTCTCTGCCTACAAGAATTGCCTTGATAATATTTTCCTTCCTGCAGAATATAATGAAAAATACTTTAGATACTCCCTGAGTATTGACCTCCCAAACTATTTTGTTTTTGGGCCATCTTTCATTCCTTTGGTAGTCATGATTAATGACCTCAACCAACACATGGCCGTCCTTTTTAAAAATTGATTCCTTTAGTGGCCTGCATGGTGTGAAATGTTCAGTTTCTATTCCACTTGTTGCAAGTATCCTTTCTGCAGGTGAGCAGAACCCGCAGTTGTAAAGAAGAGTTATAAGAAGTTTTGCTTCCATCTCTGGAGCACCTTGTTTCCAGCCTGCTGTTGTGGCTAAGAAATAAGTAGTCCCAAGTATTAGTAGCTGACTTAAAGCACACATCACATCCTAAAAGGCAGCCCCTCAGGCTCAGGTACTATCTCTCGGTGGCATTGAAGTTGAGTTTTTAACAGTTCATTCCATCATTTTATAAGGTCACTATTCTGCCAGTGATGAAAGAGATAACAGCAATAACTCCCAGGAAAATCATATAGTTGCTTCAATGCTTCTACTATGATGTGATTTCCTTGATTTAATGTAATGTAGTATCAGAAAAACTGTAGTATATAAAACATTCTGAGGTCAAAAATGATGTCTGAGGAAGAATGGGCAAGAAATGCAGGAGTAAGTAAAAAATAAACATCTGTTCCACTAAAAACAAGTAGCTAGCCCATACCGAATTAAAGAGATCCAATACAATTGATCTACTACAGTGAAGTTAGCAATCTTCTCAGAATTATGTACTTTATCAAAATTTTAAGATTGAACACTCTGTTGGACAACTGAGTACTCAGATTAACATGGCCAGTGAAGCACCCAGAATGAAGCACCCATGCTCTGCTACTGCTCTGACTGCCACTCCATTCATAATCCCACTGAGCAAACCTGGGTCCAGCAGGTAGGATGCTTCATATCCATAGGAAAAATCACACTTATTAGGATCACCTTCTACTATAGTGGTTTTCTGATGGACATGGACATGGCATGAACATTTTCAAGCCCTTGACCTATTATAAAAGATTTATCAATATCATGCTTCCACTTCTGTCTAAAAATCATCTAGCCTGGCTCTTTTAAGCCTCTATGCCATTTGGTCACTGCCAAAGACATAATGTGATAACCCAACACTGTGTTTGTCCTAAGGAGAGTATACAAAAAGACTTACTTCTCAGAGTCTTACCCATATTTCCTTCTTCATTTGGGTCTATCTATGTAAACAACTGTACCAGTGCAGATTTTCACATTATCATTTAAACAAGGCTGACCTTTCTTATTTTTAACCAATTTTTCATTAAAAATTTCTTTTGAATTAGTAGACAAAGATTAAAGAAGGAACTGTTGTTTTGTGGGTTTTGATCATCCTATTCATATACCATGGGAGCCTCAGAAGACCCATTCCTCCATGTCACACTTCCACTTGATGAAAAAGAGCTACTGAGCATGTCTAAATTTAATGAACATGTCTTAATTTAATTAAAGTGGTACTCAGTTCATGATGCCCAAGTGTATAAAGAGACAGCAGAAGTTCTCAAAAGGCAGAGTCACCCATTGAAGACTGCGGGGCCTTACACTAAAGCTTTATTTGTACTGATAAAATTTCTTTCTTTGAAAATCACCTCAGGCTTCACACATATAGATACCTAGAGTTCCAGCTGGTCTATTCTGTCATCATGAAGGCCAAATGGAAAAGCCATTTTCACTGCAGTCTAAACCAGATGACGCCTACTATGTAATGTGTCTTCTTCTAAGTAGTAGAGAGGTCAAGTTTTAGGGACTTAACCTTCACTGTGGATGTGGTATGTATATACATTTTAAAACAATAGTTTCCTGCTCACTGAGGAGACAGGGCCCTATATTTTAGTTATCTTATATTTTTTATTGTTATATATCTTACCAAAGTAGACAAGACTCAACCATTTTTGCTCCTCTGAGCATGGTTTTATCCTTATGTAGAATAATGGGGATGTATATTAGGATATGGTTTCCAAAGATCCTGTGAATTAGATTGTAATACGGAACCAGAGAAGTCAGATTATCCTGGGACATGAGCATGAAGGTGAGAGTAAATTCTGGTCTGGTTGGACAGAGACTCCGAAAAATGCATTAGGCAAAACAACAGCTGACTTGGTGAAATAAGTGAGAGAATCAATATCCAAAACAGGCCATCCCAATGGTCAACTGACAGAAGAGAAGCATAGTTTCTGGTAACTTATCACTGTGTATCAAGAACAAGTCATGGGATGGGGATGGTAGGGTTCTGTAAGGTGGATAGCCACCACCAAAGTGCTTCTTACAAGGACAAATTGGAAGCTAGCCCAGGTCCTTCCCAGCTCCAAGACACTGTTTCAAACATAAACTTGTTACAGATGGGTCTTTTTATTTTCCAAGATTTTCATTGCTTTCAAAATAAAGTATTTTCTGATTTGTTATCGGCAAGAAGAAACCCTTTTGATTTGCTTTTGGCTAAACACCAATTTAGGGCAACCGCCTTTTGGATCATATTGATTTTAGCTTCAATTAGAACATTTCTTTCCAAAATGATTTACCCCAATCTGGGACATTTGTTTCCATAACTTAGTTAGTGGTTGGGGATAAGTAATGATACATCTCGAAGCCATTTCCTTATAAATTGCCAAATCATTTTCTAGTAGAACGACTCTATAATAATATATGGCATTGTTTCTTGTTTCTATTGCCCATTTGATGGGTTTTCTGGGGCATTTCTTTCCAGTGGTTAGCAGTCAGCTCTCTTTGAAAACACTGACATGCTCTAAAATGATTGTCTTAGATTCACTTTAAATCGAACAGGAGATTTTCTTATTATATATACTGCTTGCTGTATGAGACAGAACATCAAAAATCTCACATATTGTTTTGGTTTTAAGTGGTAGCGGTAAATAGCCTCGTGAGTATGTGACTAATACATGGATTTCACACACACCTGCATTAATGCATTATATTGTCTGTGACATTGTTTGCCTTATTTATATCTTTATCATCTGTGTCTGTAGTGTTAACTGTGTAATAAAACACTAGGTTGAATTCCATAGAGAAACACAAAGAAACAAAAGATGTAAAATACCTACCTTGTGAAAATGTACATTGTAGCTGGTAAATAGATTCTAAATGTCACAAAATGACAAGGTGTTGTAAGGTGAGAAGAAGGACAATACAGACCCCCACTGAAACCTACCGTATCAGTGTTGGACTTAGGGATCTGAAACCTGTGAATTTTGATAATATTATGGTACTATTTAAGATAAGTGAAAAAAGTAGCATAGAATCTACTTCAGGAAACTTACCTGGATTCCATAAGTAGATCTGAGCTGTGAGTTGCGAGGAAAAAAATCTATGTATGTATTTTTTCACTTACTTCTAAATGAAATTTTAACTTTTTTTCTATTATGACTATAAGAAATATAACACAGTGGTATTTGCAATAACTGTGACTTTGTCAACCAAATAAATCTGATATTTTCCAACACATAAAAATATCAAAATATACTTCTGCATATAATTTTATATAAAATAGCTAGTTCTGTGAAATCCTGAACAAGCTAATGGGTAAGCATGAAAATAGTACAGTCATGTGTCACATAATAATGTTTCATTCAATAACAGATCTCACATACAACAGTGATTTCATAAGATTATGTTATACATTTTGCTGTACCTTTTCTATGTTTACACGTTTGTTTACACAAATACCACTGTGTTATCCTTGCCTACAGCACTTGGTACAGTAACATCCTGTAGAGATTTGTAGTCTAGAATAATAGGCTATACCACATAGCCTAAATGGATAGTGGGTTATGCCATCTAGGTTTGTGTAAATACACTCTGTGATGTTCACACAATGGTGAAATTGCCTAACAATGTATTTTTCAGAATGTGTCCCTCTCGTTAAGCAATGCATGACTGTATTTTGCAATTTGTTTAGACAATTAAGAAGCCATTTACAAGTTATTGCATAATAGCCAGTTTTAAAAATGTGTTATCTTGGAATCAGGAGAAAATTTTGTTATGGGTCAGTTGATAGTAGCTTAGAGGTAGGAACAGAGATAAATAAGCTTCCTCAGACTACACTCACATAATCAATGGGTTTTTACTAGTACCCCATCCCCTTCCAGGAGAATAATGAATGATTTTATAAGTGTTCCCGAAAAAAAGGGTATGCAATAAAATATCCACTACTCTAAAATATACTGTTTTGTTCAGACACAGTGGATTGCTAATGCCTGTAATACCAGGACTTTGGAAAGATGAGGCAGGAGGGTTGCTTGAACTCAGGAGTCAAGACCAGCTTGGGCAACATAGTGAGATCCCCTCTCACAAAAAATAAAAATAAAAAAATATCGAGGCATGGTGGCACAACCTGTATTCCCAGTTACTTGGGGATCTGAGGTAGGAGGATCACTTGAGCCCAGGAAGCTGAGGCTGCAGTGAGCTGTGATCTCATCACTGCACTCCAGCCTGGGCGAAAAGAGTGAGATCCTGTCTCATATATATATACATATACATACACATATATATACACATATACATATATATACACACACGTATATGGGCACACACATATGCAATTCTTTGTTTTAGTATGTACAACATACTAAATTCCCTGTCCTCTTCCAGCTTTTTTCTGCCTCTGATGCTTTTTCTTATGCCCTCTCATAAACTGGGATAACCTTCACCATCCCCATTATACATCTACATATATCTCACCTTCTTCAGATTCCACCTCCTGTAAAAGACCTTCCCTGATACACTTTTCATCCCCAGCAATACATAGGTGACTTTTCTTTCTCTGAGAAACCTTTTTATTCATGATGCTTGATATGAAACTCTCATGGAACAGATAGTATTTTCTACCTTGCATTGTAATTTTTATGGTCTAATCTTAGATAAGAACAATTTTTATATGGAGTCTCTTTGGACTCAACAGTGCCAAGAAAAGTATCTTGTGCACATAAATGCTTGGTTAAATATTGTAAACAGCATAATATAAATAATATAAATTAACTCCTCATTGATATGTAAGAATTAGTTTTATTATTTAATTATTGCACTGAAATTTAGTTATATGCTTTGAGACATCCAGCTTATCTCTGTGCCTTCACTGTAATAACCTCCTTCAAGTAGATCCCATTCTTTCATGACAAAGGATGGATTAGGAGCTGTCAAACAAGAGTAAGTGTCCCCCTTCTGGACAATTTAGTAGAAGGCTGAAACATCTGTTATTTTCTTGCCTCCAATAAAATCAGTTTTATCATCTTAAAACAAATGTCCTTTAATCTTTTAGTAGTAGTTATATATATATATATATATGTTTATATATACCTACATATACACATAATATGTATATACATATGCATTTGTTTGCATCAATAAACTTAAGTGTGAATGTTTTGACTTCACAATGTCCCATTATTCTTTTGCACATGTTTAAGATAACGTTACTAAACAGTATATAATCCAAATTATATTTTGCAAATAAAATAAAAATTGCAATTTGCAATTTTGGTTATTTATCTTTCTGCAGGTTTTTGTGGTGTTGAGACTGAAGGCACAGGACTTTGTGGTCAGGAACTGAGGTTTTTGCATGTGAGATAACAAAAACAAAACAGAGAGCAGGGCTATGTCATTAAGTGTTAAAAACTGTGTTGTAGAGGATAGGTAAAACATAAATTCAAAGAATGAAAAGGTCATAAGCAGGTTTTAAGGAAGGAAAATGAGGAATTTCTAGATGACAAAGGAGCTTAAGCCAGAAATGAATCAGAGAGTCAGACTCCAGGCAAAAACTGGACTGGAAAGTGCTGCAAAGGATTCATTCAGCCTGCATTACCTGCTTTGTGTTGCAGAGTAGAGGGAGTGATGGTGTAAGATGTAAGGTATGGCCTAGTGGTAGATAAGCTTATTTATTATTATTATTAATTTTTAACCCCTTGCTGGGAGAAGACATAGAGCAAAGACCACAAGGGGTAAAGGAGAGTCGCACTTAAAGTATTTTGCAATTAGATTTCAAAGGAATTTTTAAATTTTTTTCTACCTTTTTGGATATGAAAGTACTAATCTTTTCAGCAAGGCTATTTACATCTATATTTTGGACTTAATACTTAGTTTTATGGTAAGATATGAAAGAGAAGTTTTCTAAGGGGGCATCAAAGGACTAGAGGAGGAAAATTGTGGTGCATTTGGGGAAAATAATAAAATATTTTTGGACCCTGTGAGCATCTGACCTGAATTTTAGGACTAAACTTCCAAGTACTAATGTTAAAATGAGGATTATATATATATATAAATTTTTTTCCTGTTCATTTTGCCTAAGGCACTTGGCCTAAAGGCCATGATGCTAAGCTACTGAAAGTAACTAAATAAGGAAGTAGGTCAGGTACTTTGGGACATTACATATATACACACACACTTAAATACACACACATGTACACATATACGTTATACATAATGTTTTAGGTCAGTTCTCTTCACACAGAGACAGCTAATTGTTGAATGTGACGCTGATGAAACCACTTTTCTGCAAAATGCTGGTGGGATAACTTACAGTATTTCTAGGGTCTCTGCTAATTCATGGAGGGAATGGGGAGTAGCAAAAGAGAAACAATAAAATGAATAGTCTGCCATTTACTGTGTTACTAGACCTTCTAGACAAGAAGGAGCCTCATTTGTGCTTGCAGAGATAGCACAAGAATTCTTCACAACGCTAAATCCATCCCATCAAAAGTAGCCACAGAACAAATTAACTCCCAATATCCAACTGCCTTCCTGATGTCACTAGATTCCACACTTCCTTGTCATCACATTCCACATTCTCCTCTGTTGCTAGGTACCCTGGGCACCCTTATTTTCCAAAGCTCCAGGTGCTGTTTTCCTTGGGACTCAAATGCAGAGTCTTTGGTTCAAATGCTATGGTACCCAGGCTGAAACCCTGAGAGAAGAACCATCGCCCTGGCCCAGTGAACCTGAAGGCCATACCCACAGATCTTAATACTGCACCCTCTGTGTAGCAGCTACTCAGGATGGAGCAAACTATGTTAGGTAAGGAAGCAGATTACCCCTTTAAAGTGGTGACCTGATGTGAATTGGTTACAGGAGTCTGAGGTCTGCGATTTTAAATTCTTAAAAAGTATCTTTTAGGGAGAGAGGGAAAGAGAATAAAAACTGTTAACATGATTACATGAAACTCAACAATATACAATTTTTAATTTATACTCAGTTTAATATCTGGTCACTGTTCTATATGGTATATTTAAAATAAAGACATCAAAACTTTGTTTTAAATTTGGATTTATAGGACAGTGTTATGAGACATTATTGTTTTTTACCATTTAAATTGCAAAATATGTGAGTATGTATATTTGATACAAATGAGTAAATCATGTGTTTGTTTTTCTTAAAACATACTGATTTACTGAGGAATGAAATATGTAACGCTGTTGAATTTAGTTACCTTGGTAACATCTGGAGTGAACTACTCCATCTAAAAATATTTTCTACCTTATTATTGATATTTTTTATTGAAACGAAAACATGGCACTTATTAAAGCCTTTCCTGACAAATAATAATGTTTACCTTACCTGAAAAATAAATGAATGATATACCATTTATTAGATATACATAATGATTTCAGATTGAAGAAAGAGATGTAGGATGTTTAATTTTTAACCAAGATAGACATTGGATTTGTCTTATGCTAATGTAGATTTTATTTTAAAATGTAATGTATACTTAGGGTTATTTAACCTAAAAATGTATTGACAAAGCTTTCATATATTAAATGTTACTATATTTTTTAAAGGTTTCTAGAACACAAATGTTAAATCACTTTTTTCATGAAATAAAAATTGCAGTTGAATATGTTCATTGTGCTCTTCTTTGGACTTTCATGGGAAATAATAAAGTAATCAAAAATTATCTTCATAATTTAGCATAAGAATTTGAATTGGCATAAAAAGAACATGCACACATCTATCTGAATTACTTATATAAGTCATCCCCTTAATTCTGCATTTCAAAAACCCTAGACATTTCATGTTAAAATAATATTTTGAATCCTTGGATTAATACCTATGGAAAGTACCATGTAATAAAAAATGTCATATTATTTATGGCCAGTTTCCCAAATTTTCCCGTGTATTTTTTCTTTCCACAACAATTCTTTCTTTGATGGGTACATAAAAAGAGTAATTTAATAGAATTTTGCCATTTGAACGTATTTTAACATTTTTCACAGGATAGTCTTAGAAAACTGTTTGAAAATATTATTTCAGGCTGGGCGTGAAATAATAATTCAGTCCAGGCATAATTTGTAATGAAAAAATATTGTTTCATTATGAATTAAACCTAATGGGCTTTGTTTATTTTATTTTGTTTTATTTTATTTTATTTTATTTGAGACACAGTATTGCTCTTGTTGCCCAGGCTGGGGAGTAATGGCGTGATCTCAGCTCACTGCAACCTCTGCCTCCCAGGTTCAAGCAATTCTCCTGCCTCAGCCTCCTGCGTAGCTGAGATTACAGACACATGCCACCATGGCCAGTGAAGTTTTGTATTTTTAGTAGAGACAGGGATTTCACCATGTTAGCCAGCCTGGTCTTGAACTCTTGACGTCAGGTGATTCACCCACCTTGGCTTCCCAAAGTGCTGGGATTACAGGCATGAGCCACCGTGCCCAGCCTGTTTTTTAATTTTTTACTACAGACCTGGCTTCATCCTAGACTCTTGCCTATTCCATTACTACTAGTCATACCAGTTCTGTTCTCACAATTTTTCTACTTGTCTCTTTTTCTGCACCGCCACTGCTTCAGAAGTTTGAGCTTTTAAAGATGCCAACTTAGATGACTTCTACATCTCTTAATTGGTCTCCCCAACTTCCATTTTGCCCCTTCATACCATTCTCCTCATCAGAGTCAGAATAGTCTACCTGAAATATAACTTTTTCCATGTCACTTCTCACAATAAATTAAAACTGTTATTTGCTCTCAGAATAAAATCCAAGTTCTTTGATAAACAAAATGCTTTTCTTGGTATTCTCTTTTTTTCTTTCTAGGTTTATCTTTTCTCTTTCTCTTTTCTTGCACTCCAGACTACTCTTACTTCTCACTTGCCCTGCATATGCTGACCTCTGTGACTTTGCATGTGCTGATCCCTCTATAGAGAACGCTCTTCCCCAGCTTCTCCACCTGGTTAAGGCTCACTCACCTTTTGGAATTCAACTCATATCCCCTTCTTTAGGAAGCCTTCTATGATGTCTTTATCCCTTGTATTAGACCACAGCCTTCTTGCTCTGCATTTTAATAGCATGTTTGTTTTTCTGTCTCTCTTAATTATCTGTGAACTTGTTGAAGGCGGAGTCTCTACAGGCTAAAAACTTAACCCCATATTGGTCAGAGTAATCACTTAACAAATGTTAGTGAATAAGTGAGTGAACCTGTGAGTTATATTACTCTTTCAGAATTTGAATGTAATTCCCATGAATGTAATTGATCAGAAAGCATTAACTATTTCATTATACCCCTCGAAAAAGCATACTTGATAATATTCAGAAAATTAAAAATCACAAGTATTGAATAATATTTCTTTTGCTCACCCATATTTATATGACTTCACTAATAGCTTTTAACTAAAGGAAACATTTTAATACCTTTTCCATCATAATTTTTAAAAATCAGTAGCAAATTGTTATATAAGATAAAATTAATTAAGAAAAATAGAATGTTATTTCATGTAATCTTTGTCTATGTGCTTTCTTTTTACGAAATTGGGATCATACCAATCGCACTCTTTTGTAGCTAGATTTTTCTATTTGGTACTTCATGACTCACATCCCCATATCTTAAAATAGAATATTTAATAATTACATAGTATTCTAACAATTTCAACATTTATTTAAATAATCTATTTGTGGTAATTTAGGTCATTTCTGATTTTTTGCCATTATGAACAACACTGGTATGAATGTTTACCTACAAAAAGATACACACACTGATTGAATTTCTTAGGTGTTAAACTCCCAGACGTGTAACGAGTGGAACAAAGTTTATGAGCACTTTTAATGCTTTAGATGCATATTAAACACTCATTCAGCTTTTACTGATGCACATTCTCACCAGTAGGATAAATGATGCTTTTTATCAGAGAATATTTACCAAATCTAGATATTCTCTCTGGAAAAACAAAAGCTATTTGCAAAATAATTGGTAGTTGTTTAATTCTCTTTGTTTTTTTTTTTCCTTTGAGATTGCATTTGAGATTGAATTGTTCTCTCAATTCTGTTTTCTTATTATTATTTTATTTCACTTCTTGTGCCTAAATGTGCTGTGTTAGCCCATTTGCCATTTGCATTGCTATAAAGGAATACCTGAGACTGGGTAATTTATAAAGAAAAAAGGATTATTTGGCTTACAGCCCTGCAGTCTGTACATGAAGCATAGTGCCAGCATCTACTTCTGGTGAGGGCTTCTGGAAGCTTACAATCATGGAGCAAGATGAAGGGGAGCCAGTTTGTCTCATGGTGACAGAGGGAGCAAGAGAGAGAGAGAGAAGAGGTGCTAGCTCTTTTAAACAACTATCTTTCCTATGAACTCCCAGAGCAAGAACTCACTCATTACCATGGTAATGGCACAAAGCCATTCATGAAAAATTCACCCTCATGACCCAAACACCTGCCGCTAGACCCCACTATGGACACTGGAGGTCACATTTTAATGTGAGATTTAGAGAGGACAAAAACATTCAAACCTGACCATGTGCCTACTAGATTAAAAATAACAATAACTGGTTACAAGCTTATTGCTGAGGATGAATTACATATTATATGTAAAATGCCATTCACATAATGGGAGCTCAATAAATGCTAGTTGAAGTAGAATCTGAATAGCATATTAATTAAAATCAAAATATAACTTTTCCTTTCCAACAGATGATTCTGCTGCAGAGAGCTTTAATGGCAATGAGACTCTGGGGCAGAGTTCAGTTGCTTCAGGGGGAACACACAGCAGGGAGATGGGAGACTCCAACAGTGATGGCAAAACTGGGCTGGAGCAAGATGAACAGCCACTGAACCTGAGTGACAGTCCCCTCTCTGCGCAGCTAACTTCGGAATACAGAATAGATGATCACAACAGTAATGGGAAAAACAAATATAAGAATCTTCTAATTTCTGACCTCAAGATGGAACGAGAGGCAAGAGAAAATGGAAGCAAGGTATGGTCACATTACAATTTCCAGAATTTTTGAGTCAGTCATGAAGGTCACAGAAAATACCCATGCATATAGGAGATAAACATTATTGTTAATAAAAATATTATAAACAAATCCAATAAGAGGATGCCAAGAAACTTATGACCAAGCATATTGTGTGTTTATAACATATGATTTCAGGAATAATAGTGAGCAAAAGAAATCGTGTCTCAAAGCTGTGGGTGTTTTTTGATATGGAGAATCACTTGAGTTAATGTTTCTCATGTATATAATCTACTTGTATGAATCTCTCTGGGAATATGTTCAGCTCAGATGTGACAGTTTCAGTCTCAGTACACAATTTTTTACTATAAAAGGATCACTATCTAGTTTCTCCTAGATGGATAGGTGTACATAAAGATAAAGTTTCAATTAAATTCTTCAGTTTGCTTTAGAGACCTGGGGACTTTGATCAGTAATTTTCTTTGTGGACACTAAAGAACTGTTAAGTGTGAGGGTCCTGGATGAAGTTTGTGGGTTAAATAATTATTTTAAGAAATGATTTATCATAAATTATATCATACAAAAGACAAAAACACATTTCAGACATATCTAAATGTTTAGATTCTTTATATTAATATTAGAATAAATTACAATCCTCTCCCATTCCCAGCTGACTTTTTTTTAAATTAAGCTTAAACTTCTGCTAGTTTGAGATAACACATGCTGGTGACTTTGCTCTATGATTTTTAAAGGTGTACTTTGGAACACATGAGGGTTTTTATGGAAAATACCTTTTGAGTGCCTTCCCCAGCCCCTACCTCTAAGTCAGGGTTGTAGAACTTGTTTTTTGACATAGATCCTTAAAGCAAAATGTCTTAATCTGGATTAATTTCTGAATTTGCTAAGGCACTATGCTTCCTAAATTGGCTCTATTTAAATCTTCTTGCTTGCCTGGGGGTGTGTTGTTTTATCCTCTTTTAAGCAAGTCACTAGACATTAGCAGACACTTAAGCACTCCTGCCTGAGGGAGTCTGCTACAACTTTTTCTGTGGCAAATGTTCAAATATCTTCCTCAGTGGTTTAAAGCCAAATTACATAAACGCAAATGATTTTATATTTGCTAACATGATCTGATTCACTGTGCACTGTGTTACATTTTACAGAACAAAATAACTCCTAAGTTTCCCTGCACTCCACATAAACCTGTCTTTATGAAGTTTAAATAATCGTGAAATGTCCTTTCTATGCTATGTGTCTATTAAATTTTTTTCTAAAATTATTGGATGGTTTGCTCTTCTTTTTCTTATTCTCTTATTCAGTATTACTCTGGGAACGATGCTTATTAAAACATATTCTTGCACATATTAAACAGAATGAAGTGACCTTTCTACCTCTATTACAATGGAGTTTAGAAGCACAGATGGTTTGGGCTGCTCGTGAGGGTTAAGATGATAAACAAGCCTAGAGGAGAAGAAGATACTCCTGATGCACTTAATATTTTATGGTTTGGTAAATGAAGAATACTTCCCACAGCCAACTGAGGAATAGCCAAAGACGCAGAAGAAAAATCAGAAGGGTGTAATGTATGAAAGCTAAGCAAAGTCCACCTTTCAAGGAGAGTGTAGGCAGCTCCCATGGACAATGTCGAGAATTCAAATAAGATGAAGATAGAAAGTAGTTAAATTTGTGAGAGAAGTTTTGATTGGGAGCACATCAGGAAAAGAATCAAGAGAGATTATTTTTATTATTTTCTTCAAAAATAACATAGTAAATACTTATCACCTATGAAGGATAAATACATCTAGAGATATAATAAACAGTAGGAGAACTAGAGTTAATAGTATCGTATCATCTATTGAAAATTTGCTAAAAGTACATTTTAGATGTTCTTACCATATGGAAGTGATGGCTGTGTTAAGTTGCTTACCTGGAGTAATCATTTAACTATGGACAGGTATATCAAAACATCATGTTGTACATCTTAAATTTATGCAATTAAAAATACTTGGCATACTTGCAGCAATGGAGTAGGTAGCAGAGACAACTCACAGAAATAAAAGTCTTTATTCACAAGGCTCTTGATACATAATTTTGAGAAAGAGGATACATAGACATAGAAAAGTTTCTTAGAACAAGCCCAGGCAATACTTATTCTCATATTAAAACAGTAAGAGTTTAAGTAAGAAAATACTATTTCAAGTAATAGTCAAAATAGACCTCCTAGAGGAACTGAGCCTTGAACTTTGAAGGAAATACAACATTACCATTTTATTTCTTTCAGAAGGGGTCTCTTGCTAGACACTGTGAAGGGCCTGGAATGCAGATAGGGAAGATGACTTATTCTCAGGCTAGGGAATCATTGTCCATTCTGACCTCAGTATGATTTTATCACTTCCTCGTGGCATTGAGGAAGAACATGACATCCTTATGCAGGATAAACTAGTTGCCACCAATTAATTTATTCTCTAAATATTTACTAAAGGATTCCTACACACAAGTCACTGTTGTAGGAAGCAAAAATATGTAAATGAGAAGAGCAAGATTCCTGCTGTTTAAAAGCTCATAGTCTAGCAGGGGGGACAAACATATGGTTAAAGTCTCATTCTGTAAGTGATATGAGGGACGTATGGTCAGGAGGGTGAAATGAAAGAACAGAGGAAGGGTGCCAAGGAACTATAATGATTCTTAAGGAAAACTCTAAAGAGAGATTGATGTCAGAGGTGAGTGTGGAATGGCAAGTAGGAGTTATTCTGATTATGTATGGGAGAGGGGTAAGCATGTTTTAAGGCACAGAGCTGTGAGAGAGCATACCTGGCATGGGTATTTGCAAGGAGCTCAGCATGGCTGCAGCAGAGAACATGTGTGAAGTGATGAAGTATAAAGCGGCTCCACCAATAAATGTAGGCCATTTTAAGGACTTTGGATTGTCTAATAGAAAGAGCTTAGTGGTCAGCTTAGAATTTTAGAAAGCTCATGGTCAGCTTGAAATTTTATAAAAATTATTCTGGCAACGGTTTGGTGAATGAATAGGATAGGGAATAGAAAAAAGTAATGAGAGAATGCTGGTTAGAGAGCTACTGTGGCAATCCAAGAGGAAAATATTGACAGTTGGAATCAAATAACTGACAATGAGAAGGAAAGGCAGATATGTAGTACAAAAAATTACTGAACATGTGATTTTTGTTCTTTTGACATTGTATTTGGAGGACTAACTATCTAACCTCCATGGGTTGTATTCATATATTGCCAAACTCCTGGGAGTGCCATTCACATAGCCTGCAATATGAGTATCATATTTACCTTTCTCTATCCCATTAGTGTGAACATTCTGTGAATATAAAAATGATGTTTACCTTGTCCGCTGCTGTATGCCTCACACCTGGCTTACTATCTTGTCCATAGATGTTTCTCAATACTTTTAGGAAATATACAAAGGTTTATTGAATGTGGAAAGCAAAGTATAGAGGAACATTCTAGAATGACTCCAAGATTTTTGGCTTTCTTGCCTAAGTGGATGATGAATCCATTTACTAAGATCCAGAATGAGAAACATTTGAAGAGGCAGGTTTCCACACGTAAAGTTTGCGATGCACATGCAGTGTCCATTGGCCATATTTAATAGGCATTCGGGTGACATGTGTCAGCTCTGAAGAAAGGTACAGGATGGAGAGAGAGACGTTTTAAAGATTTCAGAACAAAAGTGGTGCTTGAAGCTGTGGTGGTTGATAAGATCACCTTGGGAGAGCATAGAATGAGGAGAGAGTCGAAATATGTCGTCTTGCAGAATATCAACCCACTAGGAACAAGTGATATAAAAGGAATTTGTAGAGAAACAAATACTCAAGGAGAAAATGAAAGCAACTGGATAAGAAGGGGATGTTTTAGAAGGCAAAATGTGGAGCATTTCAACATTGATATAAATTATAAAACTAAGCAATCCTTAGATGAAGTGACATAGGCCTGAACCTGAACATTGCTTAGGAGAGTTAGTGCTCAGAGGTGGATTCAAAACACATGGCAGAAGAAACACTAACAGAATTAGTGGGCAATTTGATTGAAGACAGTTATAGAGGCTGAGATAGGAAAGTGGAATCATTTTAATTGCAAAGGAGAGTGTGTCTGGAATTTCTCTTTAGAGATTCTTCCTGCAATCTTAATCCAAATGTAGAGTGCTCTAGGGTTCCTGCATCTGGATCAATACTTGCTTTACCCCAAGGCTATGAAGTGAACTTCATAATAAAGTTCTGTTCAATCTGTGCGATCTTTTGTAGTCCTCAGGATTGTTCCATCACTTCTGTGTGACCTTTTGAAGTGACACTACTATATATTTCTTCTTCCTTTGAGGGCTACAAAAGCTTAATTATATAGAATATGTGAAAAGCTTAGATTCCAGTGAGTTTAATGTTGACCTATTTCACAATTTTACTGTGAATAAAACCAAAAAAAATGATTATAAAGCATTGAAAAATTGAACAGTGAATACAAGTGCTTAAAACGAATAGTTGAGTTGGACTATGTCATTTACTGATTACTTATTATTATGCAAATTCACTCACTAGACTAGCAGGGAATCACATTAACTAATCTAAGGATTAAATATATTGCACTGAATGAAGTTAGGTGATATTTATTTTCTACTTGCTGTTGGCCGCATTTTAGAAGTACAACTAATAACATTAGAGCTCCAAAGAGAGTTGAAATGATGATAAAGAGCTTGGAAAATGAGACCCATGAGGAAGTGTTAAGGGATTAGCTATATAGAAAATGAAAGGCCAATCAAACACCAATCTAGGTATAGATGTTTTAAATTATTAATCAATGAGAATAGACAGACAACTGGAATTCTAATGGCAGTGAATACTTAAAAACACTGTATTATTGGCTTTTTAATTTTTTGTTTTCTATTTATCTTTTAGTATTTATAACCCAGCTGCATTTTACTTTATATGGTTAAATATTCTGAACCAATTTCCCCAAAGAATGTTTCCAGTAAGGACTGCAGTGGGCAAGTGATTATTGTCGAACAGTTTATGTGCAACTGTGGTTACTGCATATTTGGATTTTAGCTCAGTTCCCAAGACCCCTAAATCTTCACTTTGTTTAGTAATATTTTATTTTGTCCAGTGTGTTTCATGTAACTTTTTTCAATTAATCTTTAATTTTTTACCAAAATTGATACTACCATTCAGTTAGTTTATAAAATATTAATGGTAACTAACATTAATATTTGCAATATTTAATTTCATTTAAATATGATTAATGGAAGCAGCACATGCTTCAAAATATCTCTTTAAAAAAATCAAGTGTAATGAAATTGTCTGTTACAAACTAAGAGTGATGAATTGACTTCTCGAATATCTTTGTCTTTGTTATACGGATATTCCTTCTCATTATTGTTTCAATTTAATGATTTTTAATGTCTGGCTTTTAGGTGTTATACATTTATTTGGCCCAGGTGTTGTTTAGGGTAGAAACAACAGTGTATATTCTTATTCAGGGTAGAAACAACAATAGGAAATGTGCTTAATATGTGTGAGACACTCTCCTGAGTGCTAGGAGGACAAAGGAAAAAAAAAAGTCTCTATCATTAAGAATTCACATTTTGGCCAGAAAAAGCAGACATATCAATGAGTGTATTATAATACGGAAATTGATTTGTGTGTGAGAGTCTCCTCTAGGCTTACTAACTATGCCTTGGAAAGTTCCTGAGTTAATTCTTATTGGTTAAATAGGAGATGACCACTTAGCAATAGGGAATTCCAAACAGAGGAACATTGATGAACAGAGCATTGAGGTAAGGACTAGAAATGCTGAGGATGGAAGTGATGAGTTAAGTCTGGAGACTAGAGTGCCAGACTAGGGAAGATTTTGAATACCCTTTTGAAGCTTGGATTTTACTCTTTAGTTGACAAGGAATCACTTAAGGGTATAGGATAGGAAAATAGTGTGGTCGAATTGTTTTTTGGGGTAGAAAAATTCTGGCATCTGTTTTACAAGATGGCTTTAGATGGCATAAGAAGGGAGAAGTCTGCTAACAGAGAATAAGACTTGCCTTGGTAAGGTAGTAGTTGGGATGGAGAGGAGGCCATACATTTAAGAAATATATAGAAAGTTAAATGAACAGAATTGGGTGTTTGATTAGATAGGTGGTGGAGAGTATAAAAGAAACTTTAGACACAGGATAAAGGATATATCAGTTTTAATATTGGGATACTGTATCAACTGTAGTAATTATGAATATTGTATAAAGCTTTCTTATTCAGAACTCAAAGCAACCCAATGTAAGAAGAACAAATACAGTTATTAGCTTTATTTAAACAAAAGTAAATAAAATCTAGTGCCATGTAAGTAATTCCAGTGACATAATTAATACAGTCAGGTAAGTGATAAAACCTGGTATTTAACCCAGGTTACCTGCCTCTGCAGCCCATGTAATTTTCACTACACCCACACCTGCTGGTGCTGTGTGAGACCAGTCATCTCTCTGCATCCTGTGGTGACTATGGCAGGCAAGCTGTACAGAAAGGAATAGTATCTAATACAATCAGTGCATAGCTTTTTGATAAATAGCAAATACTTGCAGTAGCATTTCTTATTTTCTTATTTCAAATATTTTGCTTTTGATATTTGAGTTACTTTACACCATGAAAAGAATGTAACAGATGCCTCTATCATAAAACTAAGTATGTCTTCAAAGTATCCATTTATTGCTTTGGTTCATAAATGTAAATGAATGCGTAATTGAATGAAAGTGGTTCTTTTAACAGCTCTAGGGTAAATTTTGAGCTTATATTTTATTAAATAACAATTTAAAATAGCATCTTCATATTATATACATATATAAACCTATGTATTTTGCATATAAACACACATATAAATAGTATATTCCATACTTAAAGATCACATATTCTTCAGTTCTGCTCGTTACTGGATACATTTTTTTTCTTATGTTCTTAGTAGATTTTTAGAAAATAAAATGATGCACAAGAAGGATATAATAAGGTTAATAGCTTTGTAGTATATGCCATATTGCAATCTAAACTTAAATGTCTACAATGCTTTTATGAATAAATACCCACATTACTAGGGATTGTAAAATCAACTATATTATAGAATAATACAATTTTAAAATCAAGAACCACTTCATTTTACAGGTGAAGAAATTGAGACCCACCCAAATGACCTAACACCCAAATCAGTGTCCTTTTGAATCATTATGCTACCATGTTTGCCATTGCATATGATCATATTCTCTACATGTTATTACAGGAAGATGAAGAACAGGGCCATTAATTACAAGTGCCTCTGCCTACCATGCATGTTCCAGTCTGTATTGGTTCATTTCACATTTTATATCTCAGGAAAATGAAGAAGGTGAGGGGCTTCTATAATTTATGCCTTGAAATGTGCAAGGTGAAGTTGATTTTAATTCTGCACATTCAGTGAAATGTGCATTTTGAGTTTCTTTTAGGCATATAATAGTTCATATGGGTCAGTACAAAGTCATAACTAGCCCTCCAGCCACTGATGCCATGTATTCATAAATAATCTGGTTAGTTATAAATTGTATTTTTGACCAAAATACAAAACAAAATTGACCCGTCATTATCCTTATCTTTATTTGATGGTTCATCAATACCTCAAAAAGTTGTCTATTTTGTATATTTTTGTGTTTAATTTTTGTTTATTTGTTTATCGGCTTTCTGTTTTTGTTTTTTGTTTCTTTGCTTATATGTGTGTGTGCTTATCTTTTTCCTCTTGAGTTCTAGCATTAAGAATAAGGTCAAATGCTTAAAATATCATTCCAGTCTGTAGATGTCTTGAGAATAGTGGAGCATCTCTAAAAGAAAAACTATATTTTAAATACTCAGAAGTGATTTATATATGTCTCAAGATAATTGCTATTACCAGGACTCCTTAAAATATTCAATATTGACCCAAATTTGGAGAAAGAATAAAAGAAGAAAAATTAATACTAGACTCATAGAGTTATATATTCTAATTTGTTTCAATTCATAGAGTTATATATTCTAATTTGTTTCAATATGCTAGTTTACATTTTCATTATTAGATGAGCCTTACATTATGCACCATAAAATAATTATCTGTAGCCTTCTTATTAGTATGTATTTTATTTTTTATTAAAAAATGTTAATTATTATGGGTACATAATAGGCATACATATTCATGAGGTATATGTGATGGTCTCATACATGCATATGATGTGTAATAATCACATCAGTATAATTGGAGTATCCATCACTTCAAACATTTATTTATTTGTGTTAGTAACATTCCAATTTCACTATTTGAGTTATTTTAAAATATATAATAAAGTATTGTTGACTGTAGCCATCCTGTTGTGCTATAAGGTACTAGATCTTAATCTTATTCATTCTTCTAACTATATTTTTTGCAAACTACCCATCTGACAAGGGATTAATAACCAAAATATACAAGAAATTCAAGCGATTTGATAGAAAAAATATAATAATACAATTTAAACAATAGGCAAAAGGTCTGAATAGACATCTCCCAAATGAAGACGTACAAATGGCTAACAGGTATATGAAAAAATACTCAACCTCATTTATCATCAAAGAAATGCAAATCAAAACTACTACGAGATGTGATCTCACCCCAGTTAAAATGGCTTTTCTCCAACAGACAGGCAATAATGAATACTGGCAAGGATATGGATAAAAGAGAACCCTCATATACTATTGTTGGTAAAGTAAATTAATACAACCACTATGGAGAACAATATGGAGGTTGCTCAAAAAGACTAAAAATAGAGTTAGCATATAATTCAGCAACCCCACTGCCATGCATTTATAAATAATCTGGTTAGTTATAAATTGTATTTTTATAAATTGTATGTTATAGATATATTTCTAAAGGAAATTGGTATATCAAAGAGCTATCTCTATACCCGTATTTATTGCAGCACTATTCACGATTGCTAAGATCTGGAATCAACCTGAGTGTCTATCAATGGATTAATGGATTAAAAATGTATTATATATACACAATGGAATATTATTCAGCCATAAAAGTAATGAAATCCTGTCATTTGTAACAACATGGATGGAACTGAAGGACATTGTGTTAAGTGAAATAAGCCAAGCACATAAAGACAAATTTTGCATGTTTTTACTTATATGTAGAAGCCAAAAATGACAACGTTTGAAATCTTGGAGATAGAGTATAGAATGATGGTTACCAGAGGGTGAGAAGAGTAATGGGGAGAGGGGTGAAGTGTAGATGGTTAATGGGTACAAAAATATGGTATGCTTTTTAATACTTTTAAAATGGCGAACTTAGGGTTAGCTGGGGTCAAGAGGATAATTCAGATGACAAGGTTAAAAAAATAGCCAAGTCGTAAACTCGGTCCCAAGGAAAAGTGAAAGATAGTGTATATTGAGTACTTGTATACTATGTGCCAGGATTATTCTAATAACTAACTTATGTAATTCTCACCGTGATCCAATGGAATTAGGCTCTATTAGTTTTCTCATTTTTACAGATTGAAAAACAAGATTCAAAGAAGTTGTATATATGATTGTACTAAGAATTTCTAAAATTTGGATTTAAATTCCAAATAATTTAACCCACCTTTTAACCACTACAGTGTTAAACAATCATGGTGTAGTCCCTGAGAAATGAGCAGCTGCAAACTTGATCTGATTCTGAGACCCCCAGCTACTAGTTTGTGGTTCATAATTATTTCCTGATCAGGAAGCACACTTATCAGCTCTGTGACTTTGAACAAGTCTCTATCTTTTGAGCCTGGACAGTTCATCAATAAAATGGTGATAATCTTAACCTATAGGCAATTATCAAGATTAAATAAGATGGTGTGCATTTTTTACAATAAATGAAGTTGTTGCAGTGGTTGTTATTGGCTCCAGAATTTAAGGTCTAGCTGAACCTTGCAAAAATGTCTTCCATTCGTTGATATTCATTTGGAAGTTTAATACCTGTTTTTAATAGCCTAAAAAATTCTCACTGAGATTGGCAACTTGAAGAAGCACAATGATTTATTTAAGCTAGTAAAAACTAGTTTTCTTTCCTTCTTTTGTCCCTTCTTCCTTATTTCTTTTTAGTTACACGTATTATCCAGAAATCTGGAATATACACATTCCCAGAGGCATTTTATAGGCTTTCTTGATCCTATTTCTGTGAGTAACATGCACTCATAAAATAGATTCTAGGATGTCTTATCTCTGCTCGTTAATATCTTTCCTGACCCCATTGGAATCTATCCAATTGAATTGTTACTTCCTTCATACCTCCTCTCCTGATCACTACCTCAGCTAGAATATATATATATATATTCTGAACTTCTAGAGGGGAAGATCCATGAGTGCAAGATGGCAGGGTTTTGGGTTGTAAGGTCACACACTAAAGTGATTTGCATGCGTGAAGCTTGTTCCCTGTCGAATGTTTGTTAAAGAACATGCAGTAACATAGGAATATGTTGTATTGATCTTATCCCATACACTTTTTCATTCTGGTAATTTCTTCTCATTGCCATTTGGCTTCCCTGAACTCCCAACTATGCAGCTGACTTTAGCCTTAATTTGGAATATGAGTCTTTTCTCTTTCAGGCAATGTGTAAGCAATTTTACCTCTCTCATGCATATATTCCCTTTTGAATATTTCACCAAAAACAGTGAATCAAATGAAATAAATTTCCATTATGGTGATTAGGGAGGATTGCATCATAGTGGGCTGATAAAGGAGATATTTGAGACCTTATGAGCTTTGCATTGCGATTCTCAAATCACAATGTGCAAACTTCATGTAAAATAATTAAGTATTTTTTATCAGTTACATTTTCATGTATGAGACAAATATTTTAAAGTCAAAATTAACCTGTAATGTTTATTTTTACATTTTTCATTAACTAAGATATTATCACTGGTGTTAGTCTTCTGTATTATTCAGGATTCTCCAGACAAATCGAACCAATAGGATGGATGGATGGATAGATAGATAGATAGATAGATAGATAGATAGATAGATAGATATAAAGAAAGTGATATATTATGAAGGATTGGCTCACACAACTATGGAGGCTAAGAAATTCGATGATCTGCTGTCAGCCAGCTGGGGGCTCAGGAAAGCCCTGGTATAGGTCCAGGGTAAGCCTGAAGGTCTGATAACCACGGGAGCCAATGGTGTATGTCCAAATCTGAGCTAGAAGATCCCAAACCCAAGAGTGCCAATGTCTGAGGGCAAGAGAAGATGAATGTTGCAGCTCAAAAATGGAGTGTACTTGTCCTTTCTCCACCTCTTTGTTCTATTTGGGCCCTCAACAGATTGGATGATGCCCACTCACATTGGTGAAGGTGACATTCTTCTTTGCCCAGTTTACCAATTCAAATGCGAATCTCTTCCAGAAGCATCTTCACAGACACACCCAGAAATAATGTTTCCCAGCTATCTCAACACCCCATAGTGCAGTCTAGTTGACACAGAAAATTACCCATCACAAGTCCCCTTTTTAGTAACTCGGCACCCATGTGCATCTTCTTAAACCATACTTAATCTCCAAATAAAGAAAATAACAAGGAGATAATTCTGCCTGACATGATACAACTATACTACGTATAACAGAAAACAAACTAATGCCTTACCCACAAGAAGAGGTAAAATCCATGAGGGATGTTCATTCTTCTGATATGCAGTAGTTTAAGTGCTATGATATAAAATTAACAATACTTAAATACCCTAATATAAAGTCAATACATAGTTATTTGTGAAGGGAATAAGACAGGAAAGAAAACAAAGATATTTGCTTAATATATGAATATATACATATAAAAATGTTCCATAACAAATTAGGGGGGAAACTCTCCTGGCAATTATTTTCTTATAGTCAGTGTCTAGTCTTGTATTGATGGCTGGTATTTATACCTTCTTCTATTACCCATTCTGTACTCCATTTGCCTTCAGCAAGCTCCTCAGCTAGTCATAGTTCTTAATTTTAGATTAAACCCAGTCTTTTTTCTCAAAGAGTATGGGTTATTAGTAGGCTTGTTTGGATTGGGTTATTGTGATTTTTAATTGACCTTATATCACAGGGCCTGGTAACACTAAGTAATGCCCTAACGGATCTCCTGTATTCCAAACATACCCTTCCTCATCCCCACTGTGGAGTAGTACTCAAATTTCTTCATGGTAGCCTGAACCAATTACCCCAGCCAGCGTAGCAACTCCCTTCTTACCCTATCGATTCAGAGGCATGAGAGGCTCAAAGTGGCTGGGTGGTAATTTTGACTTCCAGCTTAATGAAATCATTGTTGTGTCTCCTGGTGGAAGCATTTATCTCCCTGGAACTAAGACCTGTAGACCAGTAGAGCATAAAGTTATGGGAACAGGAAGCAAAACTTTTTCTAGTCTGTCATTGGTGGTAATAATAAGTGATGCCACTCCACTTTCACTCCTTGATTCCTGGACTCATGAATCCTGGCTATCAAAGACACAGCATCATACATTAATTGCTGATTTGAAGCATATGTAGCCTCTGAAGAACCTTGCCCCAGCCCTTCAAGGTATTCACACCTAGCTGGCACTGTAACTGAGTCTTCCAAAGACCAGCCCACCATTCTATTAATCAACTGTTTCAGGATGGTAGGGAACATAGTAAGACCAATGAATTCTATCAGGATAGGCCTATTGCCACAATTATTTTACTGTAAAGTGAGTCCCTTGATTAGAAGCATTGCTATATGAAATCCTAGGTAGATAATGCATTCTGTAAGTTCATGGATGGTAGCTTCGTAGAAGTGTTGTGTGCAAGAAGGGAAAATTCATATCTAGAGTAAGTCTCTGTTTCAGTAAAGACAAAACATTTTTCCTTCCACGATGGAAGAGGTCTAATTGAATCAGTCTGTCACCAGATAGCTGGCTGGTTACCCCAGGGGATGATGCCATATCTAGGGCTCAGTATTGGTGTCTGCTGCTAGTAGACTGGGTACTCAGCAAATTGGTTAATGCCCCAGCCACACTGGTGAGGGTGAGCTATTTTACTCTGTTTAACAATTGAAATACTGATCTCTTCCAGAAACACCCTTGCAGACACTCTCAGAAATAATGTTTTACCAGCTATCGGGGCATCCCTTAGCCTAATCAAGTTGACACATGAAATTAACCATTACATTTTCTCCTCAGAGATGTCTCAGAATGCTGAAATAATTTAATACATTTAGTATTATTTGGAACAATCTTTGGGTCAGGATTGTACAAGTTATCAAATAGTCATCAGTTTCTATATAAGTACGGTGCCCTACTAAAGACTGAGAGCTATACCATTGCTTCTGAAAGAGCAATACCAGTTATTGAATTAACTAAAATTTTATAAAAAGTAAAAAAAAGTCAGTTTTTATGTGCAAAAAATATTCTGTGAAAACACAAAGTAGGAAAGTGAAGACTTCAAGGAAGAAGGCATGTTGTATGGGCCCAAATTATAAGCATCACTTTCATGAGAGAAATTTGAGGAAGTAAAAAGAAAGAAGAGAATAATCATAGAAGCAGGAAGGCAGCAAGGTTATCTGGGAGAAAATAACCATGGAGTTCAGAAGGACTGAGGGCTGCATGAAGGCAAGTCAGGAGAGACACTTTCCAGAGGGTTAGGCCTGGCAGGCTATTTGATTTTTATCCCTGAGTATGGGGAATCATCAAAGTATGGAAGCATTACAGTGATGCAATGAGTGTCAGCCTTGGCCAGGAGGCCATCTCAGCACTACATTGAATGGTTTGAGGATGCGAGAGACAGAAGGTGGAGATCATCCTCCAGGGGACAGGCGTAAGAGCCATTGTCAGGGCAGGAGCATTGCCAGCCTCAGTTTCAAGCTTACGGAGTTTCAAGTGCTAGAGGATCATTAATTTTGGCTGATAGCTGGCAATGTGAGCTCAACAGTGAGGATGAGGCCTGGAAAAGAAAGAAATAGAGGCCACCTGAAGAGTGTCACCAGGATACCATAAGGGAAGTTGCCAGTCAGAAGATCTGAGCCTTTCTGTTATGTATGAAAGAAGAGAAAACAGTGATGAAGGATCAAGATGAAGCAGAGAGCCATAAAACAGGAAGAATCCAGCATATCCAGTCCCAAAGTACTCGAAAAGATGGCAAGGATCATTTTGAAGGATGCAGAGAAAGATAGAGTAGATGGAAAAGCAAAATAGGCCATTGAATTGCATGTCCCTGGAGGACAAATCTCAAAGCACTGAGGCATGAATCCATATATGTTTTCTTCAGAAAAAGAAAAAAACATGTAGTAAAAGGATTCATTGCAGTTATATTAGTTTTTAAATTACTTTGGTTATAGAATCTGTATGATTAAAACAAAATATAAGATAAAGTAGATATTTTAACATGATATCTCAACATTAGCTTTTCAGTTGAATTTAGCAGTTTGAACACCAAATAGGAAATAAGCCCTGAAAATGCAGAAATGGAAAAAGCATAGGTTCGCACTCCTAAGGCATCAAGAAAAACAAGGAGACATTAAACTTGCTACAACATGACAGTCTGATAAGTGCAATAAAGTAATATTGAAAGTAAGTCATGAATGTAAGAGGAAGATTCATTTTATTGAGAGGAGGAATAGGGATGTGAGTTTGAGGTGGTCTGGGAAGATTTTCCTGAAAATGTCACCTTGCCTTGGGTTTAAAAGAAAGATAGTTTCCAGCCAGAAAAATGAATAAAGCAATTTGAATTTGACTAGGGTGTGTAGGTTTAGACAGTTAATCTCTCTTTAATTCAATTTATTTATCCATAACATTAGAGAATGATCTTTATTGCAAACAATTATTTATGTAATCATCAACATAGGTTTGCTCTTTATTATGTGTTAAGCCCTGAGTAAAATGTTAAGGATATAGTAACTGTGATGAAAATCAAATGAAAACAAAACAAAACAAAAGTCTTTAAAATGTTTACTGTTGTCCCAAGACAAAATTAAAAGGCACTGTCATTATGTGTGTTATAACTATAAATCAATGAAATGATGCTGTTGACAAAAAGAATCAAAGTCTGCAAAATATTTGAAGAGATTTATTTTGAGCCATATATGAGTAACCAATGGCCCATGGCAGAGCCTTGGGAGAGCCTGAGAACTTGTGCCCAAAGTAGTCAGGCTGCAGCTTGGTTTTATACATTTTAGGAAACCATAAGATATCATTCAATACATGTAACATGGACACTGGTTTGACCTGTAAAGGTGGGATAACTGGAAGGGGAGAGGAGTGGTTTCCCGGTCATAAGTGGATTCAAAGATTTTCTGATTGGCAATTGATTGAAAGAGTTATCTGAAGACCTGGAATCAACAAAAAGTAGTGTCTGAGTTAAGATAAGGGATTGTAGAGAGGAAGTATTTTATTATGCAGATGAAGCCTCCAGGTAGCAGACTTCAAAGAGACTAGATTATAAATGTCTCTTTTCAGACTTAAATAATCTGTATTTTGATGTTAATGCTGGTCAGCTGTGCCTGAATTCCAACGGGAGGAGGATATAATGAGGCATGTCTGACTCTCCACTTCCCTTCAAGCCCTGAACTAGGTTTCAGGTTAACTTTGGAATGCCCGTGGCAAGGAGGAGGATCTATTAGTTAGTTGAGGGTCTTAGAATTTTATTTTTCATTTACGAGGCAGTAAGTGAAGCAAATGTTAACCAAACAGTCTTGCTGAATAACAGGAGAGTGTGAAGTGTGTATGAGAATGATGGGCACTAGGGCATCCTCAGACCAGAGGTGAGGCAGTAATGAGAGGAGATAAGGCAGAGGTCAGAATAAGAGTGTCTCATATGCATACTGAAGGGCTTATACTTTATCTTATAGGGAAAATTAATAAGAAAAAGATTTTCAGCAGCAGGAAATATGTGGTTGCATATGCATTTTTAGAAAGCTAAATAATATGCTCTTCTAATTCCTTAAGGTGTTTAATATAATCAAAGTGTTAGATTTGCAAAAGTGGTAAGGTAAACTTCACTTTTTGAACAAATATTTATTCAGGATGTACTGTATGCCACATATCATGCTGGGCACTGAGGATGGAAAGATGAACAAAATGCAGTCGCTACCCTGTAAAAACCCAATCTATTGAGTGAGACAACTACCTAGATAATTACAATAAAACACATACAATAATAAGGATACTCACTGGACAGCATATTTACATGAAAATAATTTCAGAACACTGGGAAATATCAATAAAATCCAGAAGATAATCATATACTTTAATGTTTGTTCTTAAGAAGTTCACAGAAAGGGTAGATTTTTGAACTAAATGGTTAAGTAACAAAAACAAAATGTAAAATAATGTCTGCACCTCCTGCAAAACAATTATACAAGGACACAGAGAATGATCTTGAACCAGTTTTCCTGGCACTCCTCTTTTTGAAAAATGGGGATAATGTTTACTTATACAAGTTTCATATAAAGAATTAAAGAATGCCTACATCAGGAATAAATGATCCCAGGTTTTTATCTTAAATATAAATCATGCTCATTTCAGACTTCAATTTTAGTGGAGTAAAACATGAGCCCTTAATGGAACCTTCGTGAATCCACAATGATTCTAAGTCATCATGTGGTGCCTTTTTTCATGAATGAGAAAGTAAATGGGGACTTAATTGTTATGAGTATTGCAAATTCTTATTTAACATTTAGATTGGAGATTTTTATTGAATAGTACATTTTTGATGCAAAGTGTTTACATTTTATCATTTAATGAATATTTATTAAGGCTCTCCTGTGAGCCAAGTGCTGTGTTGCTGCCTAGAAATACCAGAGTGAAGAAGATGGAGGTGGTTCTTTTTTCTCAGAGGTTCTCATCTGGTTGGGTTGTGCTGTTCATTAGCAAGACATTGGAGGTGGAACAAGAAGACATGGTATGGTCAAAGTGCAGGAAAAGATACTGGTTTGGGTCTTGGGAGTCAGGACCTTTTCTCCAGAAGATATAATATCTCATTAGGAAACAAAAGAATGAGTAGGTGCTAGATAAGAAAGAAGCTTTGCATTCTATGCTAAAGATCTAGCCCCGAGTGGAAACAAAACTTGGAGATAAGCCTAAGCATGGCATGTTTAAGGAACTGAAACAACATCAGAGCAGCAGGAGCTTGGAGAATGGGAGGGCTACTGGAAAAAAAATGAGTATGAAAAAGTAAAGAGGGCCACATTTCAAAAGTCCTTATAAATTATACTTATAAATTTGACCATTGTCACTACTATGAGTAGTGATGATAAGATTTTAGTTTTAAACCTGTTGAGAACTGGATGAGCCAAGGTGGAGTCAAGGAGACAATTTAAAATGCCTTTGAAATAATCTAGGCAAGGTGTTTTGTTGACTTTGTTTCTGGCATGAGTGGTACTACAAGTCACTAAGGTCGGTTTCTGTGTGGATGGCACTGGTCCCAAGCTGCTGTGACACCCAGTTTGAAGATAATTGCCCCTCCTAGTCCATGCCTTCACAGTGCCCTCTGTTCTTCCCACTTCAGTACCTAAGTATAATATTATGATTAATTTCAGTATTAGCACTTAACACTCTCTATGGTGAAACCTGAGTTCCAGTCTTTATGGACTATTGTCTTTGGCTGGTCTGAGTGCAGTGGTGTTTACAATTAATTGATCACACACAGTTATAGATTTATTTATTCCTTGTCCATTCCCATTGCTTCACTTGACAGGCCTAAAAATAAAAATAATAATAAAAAAATGAAATGTCATCATTGAACAAATATTTCTTCTACCTGGAAAGTTCATTGTGTCTGCTTTCCTTATCCTGCCCCACCCCTCTACCCTGCCCCTTGCCATCTCACACACACACACACACACACACACACACAAACAAACATACACACACGTCATGTTGAACCTGGTGTGCCTCTATCCATTACTTAGACTGTGTCAGGGCTATGAAGTCTTTAAGACATTAATATTTAGCACAATTTCTAGCAGATGCTTACTAAATCAGACTAGCTGAAAGATAACAAAGGGAATATTGTTCTTAGCTAATGCTGTAGGTATGGGAAGAATAAAAGGTAAGGACAATTATGTAGTTTGGAATTGCCTAGTAGAACAAATCTACAGTCTGAGATTAGGAAATGTAGTTTGCATTATTTGCAGCACTAAAAAATTAGTGCTTTGGAATGCATGCTAATCTTCTCAGTCTATTTAGGAAGAATTCACGTGAAGACAAGTTGTATTGAATTGTACCCTACTATACTAAAAATGATTCTGCTTTCTGAACCATCTATCTTATAGTTACTTGGAATAACTGAATTACAATCACTCTTATGTGAGATTGTTGATGTACATTAAGATATATTGTCCTAATTTCTAAAATATAGGAACATATTCCTTAAGATTTACTTTCTTGTTTTTCTGTGAGGACCTACCATTTCAGAGTTTAAACTGTTAACATTTTATTTTTGTTACATTTTCTATAATCACATTTATAATTCCTTTAGAAAATAATTCAGTATGAAATCACCATCTCTCAAAGTCATATTGTTGAATGTTAATAACTCCTTTGTTATAACAGCATTATCAGTATTCCTGAGTAGAGAAAATAGAAATTAGCATTTTATGTTGTCTGCAGAGAAGTTTCCAGGCACTGAGGTATTTTAGATAACCTTTGCCCATAGTTGATAATATGGATATTTTTGTTCCCTTGAGATGGAACAGACATTATCAAGTGCTTACACTGTCCAGAGTTTTAACCTTTTGGGATTCTTTGATTTAATTTGGGAGAACATCACCAGATCTCAAAAATATGATGTGGACATTGAGATCTTGATCCAATTACAGTTGCAAATCTCTTCCTATTCTTTCTTATCAAGACTGAAACTGACTGATATGTTCAGCAAGAACTTTGCCAGTTTAATGGAAAATAAAGAATTAACTATAGGAGGAAAAGAATAGTATAAAAACTACATAGGTTTACATGTCCTTACTTTATGATAATTAGAATGAAATAAATTGAGGGCAAATACAGTTTTTTTTTAATTCATAGTTGAATACTGACTACCTAACAGAGTGTTGAATTGTGGTATAGTATAACATTTAAACAAATACTGACATTGAATCAATCTATAATAATTGCAAAGAGAAGGTTGTGTTTTATAGGCCTTTTGACTGGCTTCCCACTCTGAGCAATTGGCCAACTCCTGAGCAGGTTGACTGTATGGGCCACATTATCTCTTAGAAATTACACTCCTCATGGACACTCAGGATAAGTGCCAAACAATTGGTCAAGTCTACAAGACTATTTGTTATCTACCTAACCTGGATTTCTTGGATGAGATATGTTCCCCGTCAGAATGATAATTGAATATCCTCCATCTTAGAAATGACAAATAGTTTTCATCTTTTGTCTTAGTTGCAAATACTTGGTAGTGGCTTCCTGTCCTGCTGATATATTACATTCAGGTTCAGAAGCAAAAATTTTCAATTAAAAGTTGTCAGGCTGGGCGTGGTGGCTCACGCCTGTAATCCCAGCATTTTGGGAGGCAGAGGCTGGTGGATTACGAGGTCAGGAGTTCGAGACCAAGCAGCCCAACATGATGAAACCCCATCTCTACTAAAAAAAATTCAACAATTAGCCGGGCATAGTGGTACACGCTTGTAGTTCCAGCTACTCGGGAGGCTGAGACAGGAGAATTGCTTGAACCTTTGAGGTGGAGGTTGCAGTAAACTGAGATTGCACCACTGCACTCCAGCCTGGGCAACAGAGCAAGACTCCATCTTGGGGGGAAAAGAAAAGTTGTCTCATGAGCATGGCATGGGGAATACCTTTGCCATTCCTAATGCTGTACAGCTCAAAATTATCAGCATCACCTTCCTCTGAAACATCTGGTCGCAGCTCACACAGGTACTCCGATCCCAACTCTGTAAAGGAAATTACCAATAAAAATTTACCTATAAAAATAAGCTCATAAAGATACTAGTCAATAAACACATTATATGTACATTCAGAATTGCCTTGGAAAGTAACATTTTTATAATATTTCTTAGTGTGTTATATTCAAAATAACAATGTAACAATTATTGTGAATATATAGATATTACAAAAGAAAACATTAGCATTATCTAGCCAGGTGTGATGGAACACACCTATAGTCCCAGCTACTCAAGAGGCAAAAGTAGGAGGATTGATTGAGTTAGCCCAGGAGTTAGAGGCCACAGTCAATAAACTATGATTGTGCCACTGCACTCCAGCATGGGCAATGGAGCAGACTCTGTCTAAAAACAAACAAACAAACAAACAAACAAAAACACAACAAAACCAAAAACTCAGCATTATCTGTATCAAAAAAAAATGTTGAGGGACAATACACCTACTTATCTGAATTTAGACATCATAAAAATGAGGGAGTTGCAGTAGGTGGTCTCTTTAGCTCAAAAATCCACTGTACAAAATCTGCTTTAAGATTTCTGAAGGACTGTTAGCAGGCATTTCAAGAAAACTGTCATTGTCTTCTCTCTCCACATTTTTTTTTTTTTACATTCTACTCAGCAACTATAAGTACATGGTGATGAAAAATGTAACTGAAGCATGTGGAAGGGGAAGAAGAGTGAGGAGGAAAAGAAATACATTTCAGGGGCCATCTATGTACTAAGCTTATGGAAGTGTTTTCCCTACAGATCCTCCGTAGCACATCTCCTGGTCATTCATTAATTTAATTGACAAGCAAGCAAACATTGAGTGAACACTTGTCATGTGGACATATTGAACCTGTACCTCATTAGTAAAATATTAACTTTTAGTTTTCATATATGTAAAAGGTGTTGTCCAAAATTATACCATCTATGTGCATATATCTTTGTTTCCTCGAATATTTTCTGTTTTTTAAGTCAGTTCATAATTTTGCAAGCTTTTTCTCTACAACTCATGTAATACATAGCATAAATGTAAGAAAGGCCTGGGCCTTTCTTTTTCTGCCCACCACTATATTCTTCTTCTATTAACCACATTTTCTCCTTCATTTGTTACTCCTGACCTCAAAAGGTATATAATACTGGGGAGCATTCATGGGGAAAAAGAGTGATTTCATATAGATAAAAAAGAGGTAAGCAAATCTATGGTTTATACTGAAAGGGAATTGGCTAACCTATTCCATCAATTCTTTCTTTTGTAGTAGCATTATTGGTAAAGATTCATATACCATACAATTCACCAATTTAAAGTGTACATTTCAGTGGTTTTTAGTATACTCGCAGATACATGCAAGCATCACTATGGTGGATTTTAGATTACCATCACCTCACAAAGAAACCTTATACCCCTTCACTATGACTCTCTTTCTTCCCATCTTACTCATCTCTAAGCAACCACTAAACTACGTCTGGCTGTGTAGATTTTTCTTTTCTAGAGATTTCACATAGGGAATCATATATGATGTTGTCTTTATGACTGGTTTCTTTAACATAGACTACTATTTTTTAAGATCTGCCCATTTTGTAGTATGTGTCAGTATTTCATTCCTTCATTATTCAGCCCAATGGACAGTAATATTTCATCATATGGGCATACAATACCAAATGTTGCTTATCTATTTATCGATTGATGAATATTTAGGTTGTTTTTACTTTTTGACTATTATGAATAATGCTATGAAATTCATGTACAAATTTTTATGTGAATATATGTTTTCATTTTGTGGGATTTATATATATGGAGTGTATATATATTAAGTATATAGAGTATATATACTTACATATAAATATAATTCTATATCTTTATATATAAAGTATATGTGTATATATATTTATATAAAGTATATATACTTATTATTTATACATATAAAGTATATATACTTCATATACTTTGAAGTCTAGTTTGATATGAAGTAATGTGATGCTTGTGGCTTTGTTCTTTTATAACCAGAAAAGTCAAAGCCATCCTATGCAAAAAGAACAAAGCCAGAGGCATCACATTACCCCACTTCAAACTATACTTCAAAGCCACAGTAACCAAAACAACATGGTATTGGTACAAAAACAGACATACGAACCAATCAAAAAGAATAGAGAACCTAGAAATAAAGCCACACACCTACAACCATCTTTAACAAAGTGAATGAAAATAAGCAATAGGGAACAGACAACGTATTCAATAAATGCTGCTGGGATAATTGGCTGTTGATGTGCAAAATAATAAAACTGGAAACCTACCTTTCACCATATCAGAAAAATTAATCCAAGATGGATTAAAGACCTCAAACTATTAACTTTCTCCAAGAAAACCTAGGAAATACCCTCCTAGACATCTGCTTTGGCAAAAAATTAATGAGTATGTCCTCAAAAATAATTGCAACAGAAACAAAAAGTGACAAGTGGAGCCTAATTAAACTAAAGAGCTTATGCACAACAAAATAAATTATCAACAGAAAACCTACAGAATTGGAAAAAATATATTTGCAAATTATGCCTCTGACAGAAGTTCAATATCCAAAATGTGTGAGGAACTTAAACTAAGAGTTGAACTACCATTTGACCCAGCAATCCCATTTCTGGGTATATACCCATAGGAAAATAAATTATTCTACCAAAAAGACATACGTACCTGTATGTTCATCACAGTGCTATTTGCAATAGCAAAGACATGGAATCAAACCAGGTGCCCATCAACAGTGGACTGGATAAAGAAAATGTTGTACATACACACCATGGAATCCTATGCAGCTATAAAAGAAGAATGAAATCATTTTATTTCTAGCAACATAGCTGCAACTGGAAGCCATTATTCTAAGCAAACTAATACAATACCAGAAGAGCAAATACCACATGTTCTCACTTATAAGTGGACACTAAGCATTAGGTACACATGGAAATAAAGATGAGAGCAACAGATCCTGGGAACTACCAGATGGGAGAGGGAAAGTGTGGAAGTACTACCTACTGGATACTATGCTCTCTACCTTGATGATGGATTCATTCATACTTTAAACCTTAGCATCATACAATATTGCCTTTGTAACAAACCTCCATATGTAATTCCTGATTCTAAAATAAATTTGAAAAAATATCTTGGACTAAAAACAAATAAATACGAAATTCATTTTTGCGTTGTTCATTACAAATGTACAAAAATACTATTGATTTTGTATATGAATCTTGTAGTCTTCCATTTTCAACTTTCTATAATTATTTCTAGTAGAGTTTTAGGAGATTGCTTAAGAATTTCTACATATGAGATTTTGTCATCTGTGAATAGAGATGATTTTCCTTCTTTTTTTTTTCCATTCTAAATGGCCCTGTCTCCTTCTTATCTAACTTCTTTGGCTAGAATCTCCAGGACAATTTTGAATAGAAATAGTGAGAGCATACATCCTTGTCTTCATTCTGATCTTTGCTGAATTCATCCACTCTTTCAACATTGAGTATGATATTAGCTGAAGTAGATAATATTTCAAGACTTCAATACCCTACTTCCTGGAATGGTTAGAATAACTAGCCAGAAGAACAACAACAAAAGAAGACTTAGACAACATTATACTCCAGCTAGACCTAATAGACACTGATAGACTACTCCATCCAACAACAGCAATATATATGTATTCTTTTCAATTGCTATGGATCATTCTCCAAGTTAGGCCATGTTCTAGGACATAAAGCCAATCTTCATGAATACAAATTTATTGAAATAGTACAAAATGTGTTCTGACTCCAATAAAAATTAAATTAGAAATCAATAAAAAGTGACATTTGCAAACTCACAAATATGTAGAAATTAAACAATACATTCATAAACAACCAATCAGTCCATGAAGAAATCAAAAGGTAAGTTAGAAAATACTTTGACATGACCCAATAGAAGAAAGGAAAGGAAGGGTTTTGGTAGACGTTTCTCTGAGATTCATTAAGTTCCCTTTGATTTCTAGTTTGTTAAGTTTTTCTCATGAAATGATGTTGGATTTTGTCAAATGCTTTTTGTGTATCTGTTGAGACAATATTTTTATTCTGTTGATATGATTAACATTTGTTTAGATATTAATCCAATGTAGTCCTGAATAAATCTTAGTAGGTCATATAATAGGTACAATTATATTCATGTGCTTCTGGACTTGGTTTGCTAATATTTTGTTAAGGATGTTTGTATCCATATTTATAAAAAATAGCAGTCTTTAGTTTTCTTTGTGATGTCTGTAGTTGGTTTTGGTATCAGAGTAATATTCAATTCATAGATGCAGTTGGCAACTGTTCCCTCCTCTTCTATGTCTTATAAGAGTTTGAAGAATTGATAGTCATCCGTTTTTAGATGTTTGGTAGAATTCAAAAGTGAAACAATTTGGGACTTGGCTTTTCTTTATAATAGTTTTTGACTACTAGCTCCATGCCTACACTTATATGTCTACCCTGATTGCTTATGCTTAAGTCCATTTCAGTAGTTTGTGTATTTCTAGAAATTTTTTCATGTCGTCTAAGGTACTAATTTATTGGCATTTAATCGTTCATGGTATTCTTTGTGGTCTTTTTTATTTCTGTTAGTTCAGTAGCAATGGCCCCTGTTTCATTTATATTTGGAACATAATTTTTCTTTTTTTTCATTGCTGATCTACTAAAGTTTTGTCTTTTTGTTGACCTTTTCAAAGAACCAGCTTTTGATTTTATTCATTTTTGCCTATTCTTTCTTATTCTCTATTTCATTAATTTCCACTCAAATCTTTATTATTTTCTTTCTTTTGCTTGTACTGTGTTTTATTTGTCCTTCGTTTTTCTGTGTGTTAAGGTGAAATTTTCAGTTATTGATTTGAGATCTTTATTCCTTTTTAATGTAAGTGTTTACAGCTAGAAATTTCCCACTAAGCACTGCTTTAGCTGCATCTCACAAGATTGGGTATGTTGTGTCTACATTTTCATTTACTTCAAAGTATTTTCTAACTTAGCTTTTGATTTCTTTATTGACCAATTGGTTATTTGTGAATGTATTGCTTAATTTCTACGTATTTATGAGTTTGTGGTTTCTAATTTAATTTTTTGTTAAAATCAGAACACATTTTGTACTTTTTCAATAAATTTGTATTCATGAAGATTGGCTTTATGTCCTAGAATATTGTCTAACCTGCAGAATGATCCACATGCAATTGAAAAGTATACATATATATTGCTGTTGTTGGATAGAATATTCTGTCAATATCCATTATGTCTAGCTGGAGTATAATGTTGTTTTTAGGTCTTCTGGTTTTTGCTGTTGTTCTTCTGCCTAGTTATTCTATCCATTACAGGAAATGGAGTATTTAAGTCTTCAGCTATTATCTATTATTATTTAATTGTCTATTCATCTTTCATTGATGTTATTTTTTCCTGTATATTGGTATAATACTGTATTATTAGGTTCATATAGTTTATAATTGTCTTATCTTCCTGATAGACTTTGTCATTGTAAGATGTCTCCTTTTATCTCTAGTGGCAGTTTTTTTGTTTTAAAGTCTATTTTGTTTTATGTTAATGTAGCCACTCAACTTTTATAGTTTGTATTTTCATGATATATCTTCTTCAATTCTTTTACTTTCGGTATATTTGTATCTTCAAGTATAAGCGTTTCACTTTTAAAAAGCAGATAGTTGTATTTTGTGTTTTCTTTTTTTTCCTCTCTCTTCTATCATGTCAAATCTACTATTAATCCCTTCTAGTAGATTTTTTATTACAGTAACTAAACTTTTCAACTCCAGAATTTCCATTTGATTCTTTTTATGATTTCTATTTATTGATATGAAATTCCCATCATATCTTCTTTTACATCTTTAATCATTGCTTCTTTTTGTTTTTCCAACATATTTATAATGGCTACTTTGACAACTTATTCTGTTAAATCTAACATCTGGTCACTCATACAGTTTCTGTTGCTTATTTATTTCCAGTATACAGGCCATACTTTCCTGTTCCTTTGCATATATTAGGGTTTTGTTGTTGTTGTGGGAAACTTCCCATTTTAAATACTCCAGTTACTTACCACCTCCTAACCCCCAACACAGGGTTTGTTATTGTTATTTGCTTGTTTATTTGGTTAGTGACTGTCTTGGTTATTTTAGTGAAGTGTATTTTCCCCTTTGAACTACATCGTGTTAAGGGTCTAATGTTGCTTCTCAGGGAAGTGGAGCTTTGGGTATGCCCACACTTACCCTGGATGACAGTGGTTTTGTTAAGCTCTCTTAGAATATTTCCTTCTCTAATCACACACAGCTATTAGTTGCCACTAATTACTGGCTGATATTTCTCTTGTTTTCAACAATGCACTGGAGTATAATTTGCTGTACAAACTAATGCTGTACAGACAATAAATGCTGTACAGGCAATAAAATTCAGGTGCTTTTGAAGGAATGGTTACCAAGGTCAGTGTTTGAGACTCGGTCTGTCTCCAGGAAGGCACCTCATAATTGTCTCTTTCCTTGTTCTCTCCTGCAGACTACCTGCCCTATAGTTTAGTCTATATTTTCAATTAATCTACCAACCTTCTTCCAGTTGCTTTCCACTAAAACTTCTATTTAGTTTTTAGAAGTTCCCTTAGCCTAAAACTTCTCTTTGCTCTGTTACAAATTAATTTAGTTTCTTTAGTAAGAGATTAAGTACTACATTATGGTCTCCTTCTCCTCCCAGGCAAAGTCTCCGGAGCTGGGAGTGAGGACAATGATGTACTTCTCTCTAACTGACACCTCTACGTTAGCAACTGAGCTCTAGTGTAGGTGAAGCTTCCATTCTGTAAGTGGAGCCTGACTGAAAGAGGTGTGCTCTCAGTTTGATTATATTTACCTAGAACTTGGCTTTAGCAATAAGAACTGAATGCCAGATGAGAAATGCTGACATCTTGCCCCTCCTGGGTAGATAGCCCTCTTACCGGTAGCTTTGAATTTTTGCTACCTCAGGCTGGAGTGAAGTTCCTGTCTCAGCTGGAAGGGAGTTGTTGTAAGAGTAATCTTGGTTCAAATACCACAGGCTCTCACTGTTATTACTAAATCTTAGCAGATATTTTTGAATAGATGTTTCCTCATTTACTCTATGCCCTTACGGCAACTTCCAGAGACTTTTTGTTTGTTTGTTTTTTTGGGGGGGTTTTTTTGAGACAGAGTCTCGCTCTGTGGCCCAGGCTGAAGTGCAGTGGTGCATCTCCGCTCACCGCAAGCTCCACCTCCCGGGTTCACACCATTCTCCTGTCTCAGCCTCCCACGTAGCTGGGACTACAGGCGCCTGCCACCACGCCTGGCTAATTTTTTGTATTTTTTAAGTAGAGATGGAGTTTCCTCATGTTAACCAGAATGGTCTTGATCTCCTGACCTCATGATCCGCCTGCCTTGGCCTCCCAAAGTGCTGGGATTACAGGCATCAGCCACCATGCCAGGCCTGTTACATGTTTTATAATTTTCACCAATTTTGCTGAGGTGTGGGTCTACAGAGCTCCTCATGCTGTCATAACAGAGTTGATCTGGCCTGTCAACTCTTGAGAAGTGAAATTAAGTAATTTAAAAAGACACCCAGAATTGTTAACTGTTCAATACATTTTTAAGGAAGTGTATCAGTTTATCTCACACCATTTTGAATTTAGACTACAAAAGAAAAATAGATTTAGAGTTGAAACATTAAAACGTGAATTTATTTAGTTTTATAAATCAAAACTTAGTTATGCAAATGCTGAGCAAAATTTCAGGTTAAGTAGATCAGAATGGAGAGAAATAGATTTCCAAAGTATAAAAACTATTCTCATGTTGTACTGGAGTATCTGTCATTAACATTCTCCTGTTAACGTTTAAAGAAGATCTGTGCACATGCTGATGGGGGAATTAACCTTTGAATCTGTAATGTCAAGTATTTTCCATAAAAAGCTTACAGATACATGCTTAAAGAATTTGCCTTGTTACAATTAGAGATGACACTACTAATTTTACAAAAATAACTTTATTAATTTTGTTTGCAGATATATCAAAAGTACAAAAACCTAGGACTTCATTTTGTCTCATTTTATGCCTCCCATTGATAACCTATCCATGTACAGTATAGAATTCAGTTTAGCTGGAGCAACACTGTTCAATAGAAAGGTTTGCAAATGACAGAAATGCTCTGCTCTGTCTAGTATGACCACCACTGGCTACGTGTGGCATTTGCAAATGACAGAAATGCTCTGCTCTGTCTAGTATGACCACCACTGGCTACGTGTGGCTATTGAGCATGGGAAGTATGGTTAGTATGACTCAAGAGCAAAATTTTTAATTTTACTTAATTTTACCTAATTTAAATTTAAATCGATACATGTGGCTAGCTGCTATTATATGAGAGCCACAGAGCTAGAGTAATTAGCTAATGGTAGTTCTGATGCATTGATCCATTTATAATTCCCCTGCCTATCCTACCTCTGTCAGTACACATAGAATAGCACTCACCCACACCACAATTGTAAAAAAAAAAAAAAAAAAAAAAATGCTGTGTAGTGGTTTCACTGTAAAAATAATAAAATAGAATTAATTGTGGTATCCCAGAGAAACCAAGTATACAAGATGATTTAGTGGCTGGCAACAGAGTAGATCTTAAAGAGTAGAAATAAAAACATTTAGTTAATTTTTATTATTTCTACCATTATATTTTGAAGCAATGTGCAATTTAAAATAAAAATATGCATTCATTTATAAATAAAGTTCCACTCGGGTGGATTTTTACATGAGAGATCCAAGAAATGTTGAGCAGTATAATAGGTGAATTTCCCAAACTCTGTGGCAAGTTCAATGAGTGGTAGAGTCGGACTGATAGAGAGTAGATGTTTTCCATATTTGAGTTGGCTAGAGGTGGAGGGGTAAGCTAGTTGTGGATATTGGTGAGGGGATACTTAAGGATATAATTAAATATTTAAGTTGAATGAGAAGAAAATGAAAGTGAGCAGAGACTGGTAAATTGGGAGAAATTTGAGCCGAAGGATTGGACACCTTTATGGTAACAGGCATAGTGGGTATAAGATATTGAAAGTTTGTAAATAGGGTTTTAGAGAATTGAAAATTCAGATTTTGTATTTTTTAAAAAAGCATTCATTATGATAACAAGATCTAGGATATGAGCTTAAGTCTGTCTGGCTGAAATGGCATGAAAATGAATGTCATTTGAATTGAGGAGTATATGGAATTATTAGACTAGATATCTGTATGAATACATCGATTTTAAGGACATTGAACTCACTCAGGACAGGGATGTCATTTAGGATGGAAAGGAAGACTGTGGGCTAGGTGATAAATACTTCTTTAAATTCTGGGAAGTGGACAATAGGTAAATAATAAAGAGGAGGGAGCAGGGGCTGTTTAATTGGATAACACAGATTTCAAAGGAAGAGTTATTTTCATGTAACTATAGAAGAATAAATAGCTGTAAGGGGCAGTGTAGGTCTAAGAGTATAGCAGCCCAGTGTCTAGACCTTGGTGATTTGTAGGATTTGGACAACCATGCAGTATAAATTGACAAACTGCACAAATAAGGCAGGAACTCAGGGAAGGCCAGGTTCAACATATGGCAAGGAGAAACAGGAAGCATGTTCTGTCTACAAAAAGTAAGGGGACAAAGAGATGTGTCTGCTATGGAAGCGGGGTGGTTTCAGAGGGTGCAGCTGGAAGATCTGGGAGTCAGAAGAGGAAACATATGTGAGAGATATACAGCATGATAGGATGTTTCAAAGAATGAGTGAAGTGTGTACATTTTGGGCAGTGACCAGTTATAATCTGATGTGAGACACACAAAAAATAGCTTACTTCCATTTTCTGAGAGAGGGTATTTTGTAAAGTTGTTTTGCTGTCACTAAAACTGATAACTTCTTTATCTTCCTGTTACAATTACAGTACCTTATTTGATTTTTCGTCATACATTTCGAAGTCTAAAATTATCTTGGTTACTTGTTTTTGATTATCTTCCCTCCCTAGTACAGGATAGTTTCCCATGAGAATAGGATCTTTTGTTTTAGTCTGCCACTACACCTCAGCCTCTAGAACAGTGCCTGGTACATAACAGGTACTCAATAAATATTTGGCAAACAAAATAATCAACTCATTTATATTCTGATATGTGATAATGAGTGGGAGATAAAACTAAAGGAATTATACAGTGCTTAATGAACATTGCACATGCTATATAGGACATAATAATCGTGTCACAGCTATAATGAAGTAACAGTAAGGAAATTGTAACACAGGTATGGTAATGCCTTTTATTTTGTCAAACATTTACACAGTGCTTTAATATGCCAGGAACTATTCTAATAGCTTTACTACATCAGCTCTTTTATTATGAATGATGAAGTGTTATACTGCCCTAGTAATTCCATAAAAATTTGCTTCATGCTCTATAAATATTTGGCTTTGATCTTTGAAATATGCTGAGCATGAGAATGTCATTTTCCCTCTGTCTCTACAGAAAATAAATATTATAAAAAGATGAAGCAAATATCCTTAGTAGATCTTCATTGGGCTACTCACTGTTGACAAAATTGAATCTTTCTTTTTCTAATGCCATACAATAACTGTTCAATAGATGCTGTAGTAAAAGTCATCTCTTGGCTTGGTTTCTAGCAAGCTATCTTCATTGTCTTGTATAAAAACAAGTATGCTATACATTTTTCTTATTTTTTTACTCAGCTGGTTCATAATTATTAACAAATGCCACCATTCAACTTAATAAGATGCAATGGTAAAAGGCAGCATATCCCTCTAATATCACTAACCAGCCTATGTTTTAGGCCTTCATTCAGGATGGCTTGCCAATGATTTATGTGTGTGTGTGTGTGTGTGTGTGTGTGTGTAGACGGGGTCTCACTCTGTCACCTAGGCTGGAGTGCAATGGTGTGATCATGGCCCACTGCAGCCTTGACTTCCTGGGCTCAGTTGATCCTCCCCACCTCAGCCTCCCAAATACCTGAGACTACAGGTGTGCACCACCATGCCTGGCTAGCTTTTTGTAGAAATGGGCTTTATCATCTTGCCCATGCCAGTCTCAAAGTCCTGGGTTCAAGCAGTCCTCCAGTTGGCTTCCCAAAATGCGGTGATTATAGGTGTGAGCCAGTGCGCCCAGTGTTGCCAATAATTTTAAACCTCTATTTTAAATAACTTTGATAAAAGTTTCCAAATTGTACTTGGTTCCACTGCCCACAGAGAAAGAAGAAGGTAAAATATGGGGGTTTTCAAAGCCTTTTTTTTTGTCTTTGACAGAATTCCAATATATACAGTGTATGTACTATGTGGTGTAGGTGTCTTCTTTTCCTTCCCCAGAGGATGCGTATCTAGCTATCTTGGCCGGGGTGGGGACGGGGGGCGGTTGGTAAACAAGTGTCTGCATCCAGATGATCAATTTTACTCACTCTTCAGCTGTATCATAATCTACATCATCTATACTGGGTTGAGCCTCACTGCCTCCAAATCTGTAGTAATCAGTGGGTGAATGCTTTTTGTGTTTGAATAGTCTGCAAAGAATCTCATGCCCATGAGAAGAGTAACTGTGAAAGAGGGGCTGCCCCACATCTCCTGAATTTTCTTACATGGACAGAGTTTCACAATTTGGATCATTTCCTGGGATGAGTAATCTTTCCCAAAATAAATGATCAAACCTCAACTATCTTCTTATGGTTGAACATTTCACATTTCTAGCGTCCTCTGAAACTGAAATCTCCACCTTTGGTTTTATGGCCACTTGCATGTATAGAAGTAGGGAGGTCTAGTGATAGCCGCTTGGGGTGGGGAAGAGTGGAAGAATAATATTGACAGTATGCATTTTACTTCTCTGGCTAAGGGTTTAATTTCCTCCAAAAGGGTAAAATCAATCATACCTTGCCCTATGGCGTATTTTTCTTTTTCAAAAACAAGCTTATGGCATGCATAAGAATTTCGTATTTCATTAAAAACGTTTGGACCTTGTTTTCTAACCTGGAAACCCAAGATTTCATATGCTTAAGTGAGCATTTCCCCCTGTGTTTGACCTCCTCCAGGAAAATGGCAGGAAATGAAGAGTTTCTTCTTGGTTCTTGGTTTTCTTCTTTGGTTAGGAAACTGGTAGGGTAGAGTATGTGGAGTGGGGAGGGTACCTCCACTTCACCAAGCTCCACTGATACAAATTGAAATCATCTGGCTTCAGTATGCATTGGGACATCAGGATGGCTCCAAGTCTCCTCAATTCAGCCTGCCCACTGGTGCCTACCTACTGCTATGCCCTTCCCTCTAGGTGGCTGCTAGTCCATAGGAGATCAACAGTATACCCGAAAAAGAACAGTGTTTAGATTCAGGAGGCCTAGGAATGAATCCTGGCTGTAATACCTTTGTCACATTGGGTTGATTATTTAACCTTTCTTCGTCTCATATAACTCATTTATAAAAATGAGAACACTGATTCTTTCCTGCAGTTGTCGTTGCTTTTAGAATGAGGATTATCACAGATTCTAAATCCAAACACACATTACATGCTGCAAAGGATCAAATATGGGATAATTATATTATTTTCCAGCGTTAGACCACAAAAGCAGGCTTTGCCTCATTATTGCCCAAACCATAACAGTTCTGAGCCCCTACTTAGGGAGTGAATTATTTTCTTCTGCTGTTCTCCTCCCCATGCCATTCCTAGAGGCCTTAGTGAATGCTTTCCAGTCATTCTGGTGATCCAGTGTCATTCATCTATGGCATGCTTCTCTGAGGCTTTCAGGGTCACTTTCCAACTGCTGTATGATTTACTTTCCAAGCTCCAATCATGATCACGGTTATTTCAGCCCCTACCCCCAAAGCAAATAGGAGACCCTAGTGTTATTTTTCAGTCTGGCTTTTATGGTATACTTTATATACAACAAAATTCACCATTTTTAGTGTAAGGTACTGTGAGTTTTCACAAACATATATAGTTGTATAACTACCAACAAATCAAGATATAGAGAAGATTGACTGGCCCAAAAAATATCCCCCCAGATTCCCACTTTCCATTCTGGAGTACATGCCTGCCCCAGTCCCTACCCACTGACAGTCACTAACCTGATTTTTGTCTCTATATTTCTGCCTTTTTCAGAAAGTCAGATCAACTGAGTCACACAGTACCTACCGATTAGTATCCCAATACATGGATCTACCACAATTTATTTACCAGCTGAAGCACATTTGTGCTTTCTCCAGTTTTTTGGCAATTATGAATAAAGTGGCTGTAAACATTTACAAACAGGTTTTTGTGTGAACATACGTTTTCATTTCTTTTGGGTAAATAAGTGTGGTTTTTTTTTTATTGTATAAACATATGTTACATTTTTTTAAATGCCCAACTGATTCTCAAAGTGGCTATATCATTTTGCATTCTGGCGGGTAATTCTTTCCAGTGGCTCTACAGTACTCCCCCGATCTTTGGTTTGGCTTTCCATGGTTTCAGTTATCTGGGGTTAACCATGGCCCAAAAATATTGAATGCAAAATTTCAGAAATAAACAATTCATGAGTTTTAAACTGTGCTTTGTCCTCAGCAGTGTGATGAAATTTTGTGCTGATCCTCTCAGTCCTGCCTGAGTTGTGAATCCTCCCTTTGTCCAGTGTATCCACACTATACATGCCTTCTGCCCGTTGTGAGTCCAAACTCACAATTACGTGCCCATTAGTGTTTTCATAAAAAAGTTCAAGGGCATATTTAGTTATTTATTTAGCTTGGACTATTCTGTTTGGACTATTCTGTTTCATGTAAATTGACACCTTTACATTGTACTTTGGTTTACAGTTCCTCTGAGTTGTAAAATAAAACAATATTATTGGCTTTTGTCCAAAAAGTAATTAAAAGAGCAATTCTAGATTTCAAACCAATATATTGAATAGCTACAATTACGGTTTTTAACAAATATTACTTTCAAATTGATAAATATAAGAGAATATAGCATGGTTTGCCTTATAAAGTACTTGTTGATTTACGTAATTAGGAAGTTCATATCTGGCACACTTGTTTTTCTTCCTTGATTTATTTTATTTTACTTTGGCTAAAGAATAAAGTCAAATAATTTTATTTTCATAAACGGCTTATTCTATAAAGCCAAGAAGTTTATTTGATGAAAAGTTTATGACCATTTCTAATGATTATTTATTCATCTACATATCCATATCCAATTTCTTCATCTGTAAAATATAAGTAGGTGATAACCATTGGCTCTTTGATTGCTCTCGGCTCAAGTTTATGATGAGGCAATAGATTTAGAGAGATTAAGGAAGTCAGAACTTTGCATTCATTTAAAATCTACTTCTGTATATTTCATGCCTTTCCAAACATAGAACAAAGATAGATTATGGATAAAATTTTACCCAATAATCTGCTGAATGTACAGCATTTGCTGCAAAACTAAAAATTTTGATAGCACTTCATTTCACCCACTATTGTGACAGTTAGTGTGTTTTACTATAATAGAAAATATTGAGGAAGACAAGACAGGCTCTTTTATTGTTAGCCTAGAGGAAAAACAAACTGGAGTGACTGAAAGGTGATTTTTGAGGATCAGGTCTAACCATGAGTAATAAATCATTGGTAAGCAAAGGGATGGTCCTGAAAGTTTCATCCTCTCAATAGATCACATAAAATAAATTTGTATAGGATTGAAAAATGTAAACAAAATGTGAAATACTTGATAACATTTTACGTAATCAAAATATTGGAAATTAAGATATTTAGAAACTAACAATTATGTGCCTATCAATGTTTTATTTCCCCATTGGTCAGAGGATATGTGCTGCCTCAGCAAACACTTTTAGATTCCTAACTTCCTCAGGCATCAAAAACATTACCCTCAAAAATAACCTTGTGTGAGATTTTACAACTGTGGTAAACATTCAGAGTTGCTTCTTTAAATTTTTAAGAAAATTTTAAAGCTAATTGTTAAAATAGTTAATGTTACTCATTTGATGCATTATAGCATTTTTCTCTTTGGGAAATAATTTTTGATCAGTTTTTGTTCTGAAACACTTCCTCATTTATTCCTCATTATAATCCTGTGAGGTAGGTACTATTATTATTCTGTTTTTATTGAAGGATCTCAGACTTAGGTAAAATAAATCGTCCCAGGTCACACAGACAACAAAATGGGGAAGGGGAATGTGATTGCTTAAGTTAAAGATAGCCCTTGTACAAATGCTAACAATTTGTAAAATCTTGAGACTGTATTACCCTTTTCCGGAGTCGAAAAAAAATAGAATTCACTAGGTTTTGTGTTATTGTTGTTTTGTATTGTTTTATTTCAACTGATAAAATTGACCAGTGTATTAGTCCATTCTTGTACTGCTATAAGGAATTACCTGAGACTGGGTTAATCTAAGAAAAGAGCTTTAATTGAGTCAGGCTGGACAGCATCTGCTTCTGGAGAGGCCTCAGGGAGCTTTTACTCATGGCTGAAAGGCAAAGAGGGAGCAGGCGTCTTACATGGCCAGAGCGGGAGCGAGAGAGAGGAGGGGAGGTACCACACACTCCCAAACAACCAGAGCTCATGAGAACTCACTATGGTGATGACAGCACCAAGGGGGAATGGTGTTAAACCATGAGAAACCACCCCCATGATCCAATCACCTCCCACCAGGCCCCACCTCCAACTCTGGGGATTATAATTGAACATGAGATTTGGGTGGGGACACAGATTCAAAACGTATCAAGTATTATCGTATTGGGAAGCTTGCAAATTCTCATGGGCCAACCTAGAGGGTTATTTCTATGTAAGTCTGATGTGTATGGTGTCTATCCTGAGGTATATTTCACTTTATATTTGACCCTAGGGTAAGATAAGAGTGAAAATTAGATCAATACTCATTCTGCATTCTATTTCTTCACAATTTGTTGTGTATTATGAATATATTGAGATTTCATTTGTTGGTAAAGAAATAATGTCTCCTTAGTTTCTTTGTCATAGACTAGATATTGCCCTAATCAAGAAAACATTTTTTGGGCCCTCTCATATGTAAGTATGAGGACTCGATTTCCTATGACCCTGGAAAATATTTTTTCACAGGCTGTATCTTGGTTGAGACCCAAATGATTTCTTTAGTCTGTCTCAAATTATGTGCAGGCAAAGAAATACATAATCTTTAATATATTATTTTGTAAATTAGGCATTTGATTTTTACTATTTTTTCTATTGTTAATTATTAATTAGTACTACTTAAAATTGCCAGTATTTGACTTTTTTTGACTCATACAACAAGTTTGTATGATTCAATCTAACATGAATGAGAAAGGGCAACTAAGCTTTTGGTTTAACTTTATGTTAAAGAATATTTTTAAAAAGTGAGTGAAAAGTGAAAAAGAAAGTCAAAGATCCAGTGAGTGGTTTGAAAGCAACAATGTTTAAATATATATATGTGTGTGTGTTTACATATATGCATGTATATGTGTATATACATATGTGTGCATATATGTGTTTATGTGTACATATATGTATATATGTGTGTATGCACCTCCTATTTATATATGTTTATACATGCACATACATATACCTAATATTTATATTTGGTTTCATATATATGTATATATGTATGTGTGTGTATCTGTGTATGTGTGTGCATGTGTGTGTGTGCATGTGTGTGTTTATACCACCTATGTATACCTCCCATCTACCTCCTATCTCCACACGCACATACACCTCTTCTACTATCAACATCCCTCACCAGAATGGTACGTTTGTTACAATCAGTGAACCTACAATGACACATCATCATCACTTCAAGTCCATAGTTCACATTAGGGTTCATGCTCAGTAGTGTCCATTCTATGGCTTTTGACAAGTGTGTAATGACATGTATCTACCATTATAGTATCATATCAAATAGTTTCAGTATCTTAAAATCCTTTGTGCTCTGCCCATTTATCCCTTCCTCCCCCTAACCCCTGGCAATCACTGACCTTTTTACTATCTCCATAGTTTTGTCTTTTTCAGAATGTCATTTATTTGGAATCATACAGTATGTAGCTTTTAAGATTGTGTTATTTCACTTAGTAATATGCATTTAAGATTCTTGGGCTGGGCACAGTGGCACACACCTGTAATCCCAACACTTGGGGAGACAGAGGTGGGTGGATCATCTGAGGTCAGGAGTTCGAGACCAGCCTGACCGACATGGTGAAACCCCATCTCTACTAAATATAAAAAATTAGCCAGGTGTGGTGGCACATGCCTGTAATCCCAGCTACCTGGGGGGCAGGAGAATAACTTGAACCCGGGAAGTGGAGATTGCAGTGAGCCGAGATCGCACCATTACACTCCTGCCTGGGGAACAAGAGTGAAACTCTGTCTAAAAAAAAAATTCCCCCATGTCTTTTTATGACTTTATAACTCATTATTTTTAGTGCTAAATATTCCATTGTCTGGATATATATCACAGTTTATTTACACATCCACCAGCTGAAGGACATCTTGGCTGCTACCAAGTTTTGACAATTGTACAATTGTAAAGAAGGCTGCTATATAAACATTCATGTACAGGTTTTTGTGTGGTCATACGTTTTTAACTCATTAGGATAAATACGAAGGAATATGATTGCTGGATTACATGGCACAAGAATGTTTAGCTTTGTAAGAAACTTTCAAACTGTCCACCAAAGTGGCTGTACTATTTTGCGTTACCACCAGCAATGAATGAGAGTTCCTGTTGTTCCACATCCTCATCAGTATTTGGCGTTGTCAGTATTTTGGATTTTCATTATTCTAATAGATGTGTATAGTGGTATCTCATTGTTCTTTTAATTTGAAATACCCTAAAGACAGAAGACAAACGTCTTTTCATAAGTTTCTTCGCTATCTCTCTCTCTTGATAAGCTGCCTGTTCAGGTCTTTTGCCCATTTTTAATTTATGGTATTCATTTTCCTATTGTTGATTTTTAAGAGTTATTTGTATATTTTTAGTAACAGCCTTTTTTAGACATGTCTTTTGGAAATGTTTTCTTCCTCTATGTTCTGCCTTCCCATTCTATTGACAATGTCTTTCAGAGAACAGAAGTTCAGCTTATCAGTTATTTCTGTCATGGATCATGCCTTTGGTGTTGTATGTAAAAAGTCATTGCCATGACTGAAGTCATCTAGAGTTTTTCCTATGTGGTATTCCAGGAGTTTTATAGTTTTATGTTTTACAATTAGGTTTGTGGCCCTAATTGGGTGACAGAGTGAGACTTTGTCTCAAATAAAAAGAAGAAATTGTAAGAGTGGACATATTTGTCTTATTTCTAATTTTAGTAGAAAAGCTTCTATTTTCCCACAATTAAGTATGATTTCTTTTGTTGTATGGTTTTTATAGGTTTTTTTTAAAATCAAGTTGTGGAAATTCATCTCTATTTTTAAAAGCTTACTGAGAGTGTGGATTATGAATGGATGTTAGATTTCTTCAAATGCTTGTTCTGTATCTATTAATAGGATCATTTGATTTTTCTGCTTATGTGATTGATCTGTTCATGGGACGGATTACCTTAATTGATTTTTGAGTGTTGAACCATCCTTTCATTTCTGTCGTAAGTTCTACTTGACATAGTGTATAATTCTTTTTATACATCATTGGACTCAATTTGCTAAAGCTTTTTAAGGATTTTTAAAACTTTATTCATAAGAGATATTGGTTTATAGTTTTCTTGTAATGTCTTTATGTTTGGAATTACCATAATTCCTCATAGTATGAGTTAGAAAGTATTCCCACCATACCCATCTTCTGGAAGAGATTGTCGAGAATTGGTATACTTTCCTCCTTAAATATGTGATAGAATTCACCAGTGAACCCATGTGGGGCTGGTGCTTTCTGTTTTGAAAAGTTGTTATATACTTACTCAATCTCTCTAATAAATATAGGCCTATTCAGACTGTTTCTTCTTATGTGAGTTTTGGCAGATTGTGTGTTTTAAGAAATTGTTTCATTTCATCACGGTTATTGAAATTGTGAGCATAGAGTTGCTCATAGTTGTTTGTGTTCCTTTATTATCCTTTTGATGCTTATGGGGTACATAGTGATGGCCCTTCTTTTTGATATTAGTAATTTGTGTCTTTTCTCTTTTTTTCTTAATTAGCTTAGTGAGAGGCTTGCCAATTTTACTGATCTTTTTGAAGAAACAGGTTATGGTTTTATCGGTTTTCTGTACTGATTTACTATTTCAATATCATTGATTTCTGTTTTAATTTTTAAAATCTGTTTGGATTTAATTTGGTCTTTTTTCAGTTTCCTAAGGTGGAAGCTTAGATTATTAATTTTCGATACTCTTTTCTAATATATACATTCAATGCTATAAATTTCTCTCTAAGCACTAATTTCACTGCATTCCACTAATTTTAATAAGTTGTTGCTCTGGGTTGAATGTCTCCTTCAACATTTATGTTGAGATTTAATTGATTAGAATCTGTAACATTAACTCATTTAATGTTATCATCTCGGGAGTGGGTTAGTTATCTCAAGACTGGGTTTATTCTAACAGCAACTTTTGCCATCATTTTCAGGAGTAGGTTAGTTATCTCAAGACTGGGTTTGTTGTAACAGCAACTTTGGCCACCATTTTCCCTCTGCCTGCCATGCTCTCTTCTGCCTTCCACCCTTTTGCCATGGGATGACTATAGCCAGATGCTGGCACCATGCTTGTTGACTTCTCAGCTTTCAGAACTGTGAGCCAAATATATCTCTTTTCTTTATATACAGTGTGGTATTCTGTTATAGCAACAGAACATTGACTAAGACAATTATATTTTTATTTTTATTTGGTTCAAAATATTTTGATCGCTCCAGAGGTTTCTTCTTTGGCCCATGTGTTATTTAGAAGTGTGTTATTTAGAAGTGTGTTATTTAATGGCCGATTATTTGGGAATTTTTCAGCTATTTTGCTGTTACTGATTTCTAGTTTAATTACATTGTAGTCTGAGAGCCTAAATTGTATGGTTCTATGCTTTTAAATATGTTAAGGTATGTTTTGTGCTTAGAATGCAATCTGTCCTGTTGAATGTTCCATGGGAACTGAAAAATACGTATATTCTGCTGTTGTTGGATGAAGTAGTCTACAGATGCATATCCCGCTGATTGAGAGTTCTGTTGGGTTAAATTGTGTCCTTACTGATTTTCTGCCTGTTGGATATGTCCATTTCTAATAGTGTTGAAGTCTCAAACTATAATGACAGACTCATCTATTTCTCTCTGTGGTTCTATCAGTGTTTGCCTCACATATTTTGATGCTCTGTTGTTAGGAGCATACACAGTAAGGATTGTTCTGTCTTCATGGAGAACTGACCCATTTATCATTAAGTAATATCCGTATTTATCCCCGGTAAATCTTCTGGCTTTGAAGTCTGCTCCATCTGAAATTAGTATAGCTACTCCAGCACTCTTGATTAGTATTAGCATAGTTTATCTTTATTCATTCATTTATTTTTAAATTACATGAGTCTTTATATTTGAATTGGGCTTCTTGTGAACAACAAATGGTTGGATCTTGATTTTTGATCCACTGTGACTATCTCTGTTCTTTCATTGGTATATTTAGACCATTGACATTCAGAGGGATTATTAATATAGTTTGAGTAATGTCTACTATGTTTGTTACTGTTTTCTATTCCTTGCCTTTGTTCTTTGTTCCTGTTTCTGTCTTGCCCTCCTTTTCTGCTGTTTGAAATTTTAATTGAATATTTTATGTGGTTCCATGTTCTCTCCTTTTTTATATCAATTATATTTTTATTTTTACTCTTTCTAGTGCTTGCTCTAGAGTTTTCAATAGACATTCACAATGAACTCAAGACCACCTTCAAATAAGACTATATAGATTCATGAGTAGTACAAGTACTTTATAATGAAATACTCCTAATTCTTCCCTCACTTCTCTTATGTTCTTGTTATCACACATTTCATTTATATATAGACTATAGTTATTGTATGAATGTTGCTATCATTATTAAAACACAGTTTTATCTGTTAGATAATTAAGAATAAGAAAAAATATTTTTATTTGACCTGCACTTACGCTTTCTCTAATGCTGTTTGAAAAAAAATAAGTCCAAATCATTAACCTATATTATTTCCTTCATTCTGAAGAACTTCTTTCAACATTTCCTGCAAGCCAGGTCTCCTGGTAATAAATTATCTTTTTTTTTCTTAGTCTCAGAAAGTATTCCTCCTTCATTTTGAGTGATTATTTTTCAAGATACAGAATTCTAGTTAGCTGGGGCTTTTTAAATCAACACTAAATATTTCACTCCACTCTTTTTGTTTGCCTCGTTTCTGAGAAGCCAGATGTAATTTTTATCTTTCCTTCTGTCTACCTAAGTTATTGTAATTTCTGGCTTCTTTCAGGATTTTTCTTTATCATTAATTTTCTGTAGTTTGACTATAATAAGGCTAGGTGTAGTTTTCCACATTTTTGTTTGGTGTTTTCTGAATTTCTTGGATCTGTGGTGTGGTGTTTGACACTAAATTTTTTTTTAAATTCAGTCATTATTGCTTCAAATATTACTTCTGTTTTTTCTCTTTTTTTCCTATTTTCATTATGTATATTTCATACCTTTTGTGGTTATCCCACAGTTCTTACATATTCTGTTCCGTTTATTCAGAATTTTTCTCTTTGCTTTTCAGTTTTGAAAGTTTCTATTGGCATATCTTCAGGCTCAGAGATTCTTTCCACAGCCATGTCCAGTCTACTAACGAGCCTATCAAAGGCATTCTTTTTTTTTCTTTTTTTTCTTTTTTTTGTTATACTTTATGTTCTAGGGTACACGTGCACAATGTGCAGGTTTGTTACATATGCATACCTGTGCCATGTTGGTGTGCTGCACCCATCAACTCGTCATTTACATTGGGTATATCTCTAATGCTATCCCTCCCCCATACCCCCACCCCACAATAAGCCCCAGTGTGTGATGCTCCCCTTACTGTGTCCTGGTGATCTCATTGTTCAGTTCCCACCTATGAGTGAGAACATGCGGTGTTTAGTTTTCTGTTCTTGTGACAGTTTGCTCAGAATTGTGGTTTCCAGCTGCATCCATGTCCCTACAAAGGACCCGAACCCATCCTTTTTTATGGCTGCATAGTATTCCATGGTGTATATGTGCCACATTTTCTTAATCCAGTCTGTCATTGATGGACATTTGGGTTGGTTCCAAGTATTTGCTATTGTGAATAGTGCTGCAATAAACATACGTATGCATGTGTCTTTATAGCACATGCTATAAGTATATACCTAGTAATGGGATGGCTGGGTCAAATGGTATTTCTAGTTCTAGATCCTTGAGGAATTGCCACACTGTCTTCCACAATGGTTGAACCAGTTAACAGTCCC
>NW_012115378.1:3897629-3899033 GCF_000951035.1 Colobus angolensis palliatus
TACCTAGGTTTTCTTCTAGGGTTTTTATGGTTTTAGGTCTAACATTTAAGTCTCTAATCCATCTTGAATTAATTTTTGTTTAAGGAGTAAGGAAGGGATCCAGTTTCAGCTTTCTACTTATGGCTAGCCAATTTTCCCAGCACCATTTATTCAATAAGGAATCCTTTCCCCATTTCTTGTTTTTGTCAGATTTGTCAAAGATCGGATGGTTGTAGATGTGAGGTATTATTTCTGAGGGCTCTGTTCTGTTCCATTAGTCTATATTCACTGTTTTGGCACCAGTACCATGCTGTTTTGGTTACTGTAGCCTTGTAGTATAGTTTGAAGTCAGGTAACATGATGCCTCCAGCTTTGTTCTTTTGGCTTAGGATTGTCTTGGCAATGAGGGTTCTGTTTTGGTTCCATATGACCTTTAAAGGAGTTTTTTCCAATTCTGTGAAGAAAGTCATTGGTAGCTTAATGGGGATGGCATTGAATCTATAAATTACCTTGGGTAGTATGGCCATTTTGATGATATTGATTCTTCCTATCCATGAGCATGGAATGTTCTTCCATCTGTTTGTGTCCTCTTTTATTTCATTGAGCAGTGGTTTGTAGTTCTCCTTGAAGAGGTCCTTCACATCCCTTGTAAGTTGAATTCCTAGGTATTTTATTCTCTTTGAAGGAATTGTGAATGGGAGTTCATTCATGATTTGGTGCTCTGTTTGAGTTCTTTGTAGGTTCTGGATATTGTTAACAGACACCAGTCTGTTATTGGTGTATAAGAATGCTTGTGATTTTTGCACATTAATTTTGTATCCTGAGACCTTGCTGAAGTTGCTTATCAGCTTGAGGAGATTTTGGGCTGAGACGATGGGTTTTCTAAATAGACAATCATGTCATCTGCAAACAGGGACAATTTGACTTCTTCTTTTCCTAATTGGATATCCTTTATTTCTTTCTCTTGCTTGATTGCCCTGGCCAGAACTTCCAACACTATGTTGAATGGGAGTGGTGAGAGAGGGCATCCCTGTCTTGTGCCAGTTTTTAAGGGGAGTGCTTCCAGTTTTTGCCTATTCAGTATGATATTGGCTGTGGGTTTGTCATAAATAGCTCTTATTATTTTGAGATACATTCCATCAATACCGAATTTATTGAGAGTTTTTAGCGTAAAGAGCTGTTGGATTTTGTCAAGGGCCTTTTCTGCATCCATTGAGATAATCATGTGGTTTTTGTCTGTTGTTCTGTTTATATGCTGGAATACGTTTATTGATTTGCATATGTTGAACCAGCCTTGTATCCCAGGGATGAAGCCCACTTGATCACGGTGGATAAGCTTTTTGATGTGCTGCTGGATTCTGTTTGCCAGTATTTTATTGAGGATTTTTGCATCGATGTTCATCAGGGATATTGGTCTAAAATTCT